>NC_092687.1:33584878-33923477 GCF_964275005.1 Diadema setosum
CCTCCCATAGACATAACACGTAAACTTGTCCGATTTTGCGTCTTTACCTTTAAACACAATTTAAAGCATGATGACGTCATCAAATTTCAAAACTATGACATGGACATGAAAGGCAAATGTTCAAAGTACAACATATCTGAATTTGGGATAATATTGAGCTTAAACAAAAGAGATACGAGCAAATGAATGTCAGAAACAGTACCTTAAAAAAATTAATTCCACTTTTTTGATTTCAGATAATGATATGATGACGTCATAATGTATTCATGGAGATATTGATACTTGAAACGTTATTTCCAATTCATATGTTTTTGTAATATGCAATAAAAACATAGGGTAACCAGACGTTTTAAAGAGCTATGGCGAAATAAACAAAGACATGTTTTTCGCTATATTTGCACATAGACGCGCACACGAAATTTCAACTTTGACGCCAACGCATTCCTTTGTTATAGGTCAAAATTGATCGGAAATCAAGGGATATTGTTGCTTAATGTATCAGGAATGCAAATCTGTCAAAAAATGTGCATTTTGATTTTGCTTACGCGCACTACGCGCGAAAATGTGCGGACGGACGCGAACGCGCGAAACGCTTAAAATTGTCTGAAACTTCGAGATTTCCCATTGGTAAGTTGTTTTGAGCCTTTTAAAAGTTTGACGCGCGCGTACGCGCGCGTAATAATGTCCAAGGTAATTAGCATTAAAATGTAAGATAGACCGTGACCTGAACTTAATGTCCACCGAAAATGATACAGAAATGACCTTTAGTTATGAAGTTATGATCGATCATGTAACATGGTCCGAAAATCACAAAATGGCGCCTAGATGACGTCATAGATATGTTACTGTCATGAAAACCTTATTGTGGCTAGATTTTGTCATGAGACATGTTCCCTGAAAAGGTCATGTTATTTCGTAATGTCATTCTTGAGATATTGATGACACAAAATTGTCCAGAAAGAAAGAAGAATAAAAAGAAATAAAGAGAGATTTTGACAATCACAATAGGTGATACGCTGATAGCGTATCACCTAATAAAAAGAAATAAAGAGAGATTTTGACAATCACAATAGGTGATACGCTGATAGCGTATCACCTAAAAAGACAGATTTTGACAATCACAATAGGTGATACGCTAAAAGCGTATCACCTAAATAAAAAGAAAGAAAGGAAGATTTTGACAAACACAATAGGTGATACGCTAAAAGCGTATCACCTAATAAAGAGAGATTTTGACAATCACAATAGGTGATACGCTGATAGCGTATCACCTAAAAAATCCCTTGTGCAGGCTTATATCTAATAATACAACATGCAATTTTATTTGAAGTCCCTCTTCTTTATCAGATTCGTTGTTTATCATGTATGTATTCCATGTTTGCCTTTTTTTTTTTACTGAGTCATTTATGTCAAGGCTATTCCTGAATTACTGAATCATTATGTATCATGTGCGTTTTTGCGCATTCTTACAGTTACGTAACTGTGTTGCTCGGGTGACAAGGAGTCTTGTAAACGCGTTACAGGTGGCTACTTTGTATTTCGCTATGCTTTCGTATATTTTATTCCTTTCTTTTGCTCTTTTTGCTCTCTTTTCTTTTACGTCCCTTTCCTTCCTTTCATAGTTTTCGTTTCTAGGTTGTTTAAGAAGACCAACACTTTCATATATACAGGGACCCATACATTACAAGCTTTGCTTTTTAGTAGGTCCCCACATTTCATGTTTGTTAAATTGTCTTCTCTTGTATTCTTTGTAATTTACGACGCTATGTTCAATCTTATGTTCAATCGATCGTATCATGTTTGATGTTTTGAAATGTGGGACAATAAATCAAATCAAACCCCCCCCCCCCCCCTTCTGCCGGTGGTGGTGATGGTGGTGGAGGGGGGTTAACAAATTAAGAGCATATCATTATAATGATGATATTATCTGCCAAGTTTGAGGAAAATCCACCATAGACTTTTGTTTTTCGACAAGACTCATAAATTGTTTATAATCCCCCTTTTTCGTCCCTCCCCATCCCGATCAGGGTACCCCTGGAGCCTTCGCAATCGAACATGAAATTTCAGTCATTAATGTCTTCATGAAACTTTTTTACCTCTGCATTTTTTTTTCGACAGAACAAGATTAATCACAAATCCCGACTTTTGAGTATAGGGAAAGTTAGGTTTCAACTCCACCCTCCCCCATTCCGATGGGATGGGGGAGGGGACTCATTTTAACAACTTAAGAGCATCATACCTTAAAGATCATGTCTGCCAAGTTTGGTAGAAATCCGTCATTGATTTTTTTTTTTCAAGGAGATGAAAGAAAACCCCTCTCCTCCCTCTTACTGGCGTTACCCTGATCTGGACAATTTTTAGATGGGGAGTACTGATGTTGAAAGAATTCTACTACCATGAATCAGCAAAACGTGGACACTTACTGGCATTCTGAACCAAGGATACAGCTGCACCTGCAGCTCTGCTGTTTCTCTACAAAAACTCCCAAATTTGTCTGGATTGAGGGGAAGTTTGCAAGAAATAGCCACGAGGAGCAAATGTAGTCTATGCACGAGGGATTCGTCTAGTCCACAAATATCAGCAAACAAATGTTCATGTTTAAATGCCCTTCGTGCTGTGTTCCCGTCATTTGTGTTCCCAGCCCCCTGTTTCGGCTCGTCAACTTTGAGAGCTAGTTCTGTTTTAAATCGATCGTGGATCTGCTGCTTCCGTTCTGCTACTAAAGCCTTCTCCTCGTTTGTTCCCACTCGCCACTTTTTCACTGGAATGCGATATGCGATGTGGAGTAGCATTTCAAAACACCGTATCCACTTGTGGAGTGGAGAGAGGCCGTACTCAAGATGGGACTCTTCTTCTCTGCTGAGTAATTCTTCAATGTTATTGAATTGCTGCAAGGGGACCATTGTAGTGCAAAACAAACTCTCATCGGATTGACCTGTGGAGGTGAACCTCTGCTTGTATTCACTCTGACCAGAAGAGCCATCGAATCCCCACTTACAAACAAGCTTACATGGGAGCTGTTTATCATCCTCAAGATTCTCGACAACTTCAGTGATTGCTTCCTTCTGTTCCTGGATAATCCTGAGTGCCGTGTGATCGAGGAGATTCTGGAGAGGGACTTTGGCAGAATCCTCCTTGATCGATATATTTTCAGGGTAGCATTTCTTTTTGGCTTCTCTTACTGCGTTGTAGGATGGATAGATGTCTGCATGCTTACATTTTGCAGCTGTCCTTATCGTTTGGTAAGACTGCTTTGTCATGTCCGTTTCTAGAAGTAGTGACAATGCTTCGTCAGGTGTGTACGATTCTTGTGTTTCAACTGGTTGTGATATGGGGCAATTCCACGGTAAGTCGCGTTACAAATAATGGGTACATTTATGGGATAATGAGCCAATATCTTTGTAATTGGAAGGATCCGCAAGTTACTTTTTTCATCATTGGTTAAGTAGACATACACCAACTAAATGAATCCAAAAAGAAAAATAAAGGACAAACATGTTGGGATTCTTGAATCATTTGATTTTGGTAACTCGCGTTACACAAAAAGGACATGGTCAATTCTATAAAGGCCTCTTTTTGGAAAGTCTCCTCGTACTAGACAATCCTGATAAAAGTTTTCCTACCTTGAATTGATAGTGGGTTAGGACTCATGAATTAACACTATCAAAGTTGAGTAACAATGACCTGGTAAAATGTAGGGAGCCTTTATATCGGTAACTCGCGTTACGGTAACTCGCGTTACATTATGTCCACTAACACAGGGTGACACAAATTGATGACATACAACTGTTCTGATGGCACTGAATCTTGTGTTGAGTATTTTGAGAGATGCTTAGTACATAGTAAAATGAATAAATTTTACTAATCAACCCAATTGATAGAGAAGAATGTGTTTAAGACTAAAAAGAGCTTCACTCCTCATAGAGACCCTGAATATGTTTCAATATATACCCAGATGATTTAGGTGTATAAGTACATAATTTCAGAGTGTAAAAATGAAAGATGTTGAAATTTTTTAAAAACAAAACATAAAAGTATCAAACCCTATCGACAAGTTTACAAAAAAGCCTACAATCTTTCAAAAATTAAAATCCTGTCTTTTTGAAAACTCTAATTTCTTTGCAACTGATTGACAAATAGACCAGTTCGTAATTCCACTTTGCGCATGAGCAGAAAAAGTTCATTTGTACCAACAGGCATTTTGGTTTGTAAATTCACTGATATAAGCATCTGTGATGCGATGATTATTCATGTGATCCTTATCTAAATGATGCTTGCCAGCACATCCACATGACAGCAAGAATGGTATTTTGCAATATAAAAGGAAATAAGCTGTTGCTGCATTCAATACAAAGCAATGAAATGGGTGCTTGCTAAATTGTAAACTGATGGGAGTATTCTGATCCCCTGATCCAAATGCAAGTTCATTCTTTTTTTGAACATGTATTCCATAAAATGTTATGTTGGGCAAGTTTTATGCATTATGCCGCTTTGAAAAAGAGTGAAGTGCCGAACCAACTGAGAGAAAAGAAAGGTCATTTGTACCAATGTGTACATGAACTACAGTGTAATTATGAACTGGCTTATTACCCTACATCAACTTAAACTTATTAAGCACTCAATTGATCAGTGTTTTAGTAGTAGCCATGATAAAAAAGTCATGGGCGTGCATACTCGAGCAGTATTCGAACTAAGACCTCCTGATCTCCGGACGGGCATCATCTCGGAACTAGACCACCGAACTTCCGCCCGACAGGAAGTGTTGGTTCTAATCCTTATATCATGCAGCGGGTACTGCGTAATTATTCAAATTCATGAAATTCTTTCGTTGAGATGTTATTATTGCAACTAATTGACAAATTACCCTACATCAACATAATAAAAACCGAATTGATCAGTGTTTTATTAGTAGCCATGATAAAAAATCATGGGCACACATACTTGAGCAGGCCGGATTCGAACCCACAACCTCCTGATCTCCGGACAGGTGTCATTTTCACTAGACCACCGAATAAGGATTAGAACCAACACTTGCTGCTTTACAGCATTCTGTAATAAAAATTCTGTAATACTAATGCAGGAATTTCAGAAGATAAATTTTAGGTTAACCTCGTTCACTGCTGGATGTACATGTACAATGTACACATGCAGTGAAAGCCTGGCTAGACTCCTCAATGTGGCATGTGATCAGTGGCCTTGATACTAGTATTATACAATCACAGTTTATTAGGCTACTCTCCTTTGTTTCAGTCCAGCATAGTGTGTATAACACTGGATTTGATTGTTTTCACCATAATATAGCTCAATTAAGTGTTAAAATTTGCTTACGTTGGTGGAAACTTGTGTTTACAGTCGGTAACTCGCGTTACATACCGGTAACTCGCGTTACATGGTAACTCGCGTTACACTTTTCATTGAAATTTTTTAATGTGATGACAGTGTTTATTCAAATCAACATCCTGTGTACAGTATCAGGGTGTAATGAATTTAGAAAATTATGATTCCAAACAAATTACCTCCACTGCTTCCTTCAGAATGAAAAATATTTCTTGTTTCGGTAACTCGCGTTACATGGCTCAAGGGCTGAACTTTAAGGTGGTGATAAAAAATTTTTGAAGGTGGTATAGAAATTTTCTCATGGGAGACTGAAGTAGAACCAATTTGCTTCTTTAAAATGAATTAACTGAAGTGCTAGCAGAATTTTTCTTTTAAAAAAATGTATATCAAGTTAAGCATGCATTTTAGCAATTTGGATGACTGAAAAATTGTCTTGAACATTTGTAGCTGTTTCTTGGGAAATATTTGACCAATTGATATAATTCTTTGAGTTTCTTCAACTTCAATATATGGGTAATACATCATGAGTAATTCTTTTGCAATATAATAAACTTGAAATTTTAGTGCCATGTCCACATTCCCATGGAATTGCCCTATGAGTTTTCTCACTTTCGTAGGTCTTGATGGGGATATCAGAGTAAAGTTGAGGACATACTTTAAGTCCCTGTTTTTCTTGTATGCTCCCTGCGATGCTGCAAAAAGCAGTTCCGCTGGCTTTGGTGACTCAGTAGATCTTGCGCCTTTCTTTGCTTGGATCTTTTGGACGGATGTTGCCATTTTTTAGATGGACGGCCCGCAACGGGCTCTTGATGAGACGTTCCAGGTACGTCCTGCATTAGCAACCTACTGACCTCCTCTGTAAACATATTGCCATCGAGCCAGTCACTGTAGTTACGCAGAAACTTGTCCAAGGTACGATTGCTGTTCTTCCACCTCCATCTGCACTTGTACACGAATTGTCTGATTGACTTTGATGCTTGGATGTGCATCTCATTCCCTGATAATCCATGATGTTGACTCACAAAATCGTTCAACTTTTCAAAGCACACTTCCGCGTCATTCAAACATCCTTCAGCATGGGCGATTTCAAAACGTTTCCGTTTCGTTAAAGGCATGGATTCCATGCTGATAGATCCACACTAGTCAAGCAAATAATTGTCCAGGGCTGTAAATGAGTGAGAAAATAATCTTACGATATAGAGGCTTTATACTCTAACAGTAAATGTGTGATATAAAACCAATCTTTGATATCGTCATATCAGTCTCTACCTCATTGCGTTATAAGCCACATCCATTTATATGAGCTCAACACTCTAAAAACTAGTCTCTTGAATACTATACTGGAATTATAACAGCTTATAGGAAGTCTCCCTAATAGTAATACGGAGAGAGAAAGGCTAACGATTAAGCAACTAAGAAAGAGTTTTCAATGTATGAAAGTCTGCATCGTTGATATATTTAAAGATTTATTAAATCCATACCATGTGAATCACTATTTACCTTTTGTGAAGAGCAGAAGAGATATCACTGGGTACACAGATCGTTGAAGTTCTTTGATACCCGTATCGCAGAGCTGGGAAAGTATGGCTCGTGTAGTGATGCCTAGGAGGTATACAAGGCGAGACTATACCCCCATGGCCATAGCACACTTGCATCTTTGGAAGAGGGGACTTTTAGAAACCGAAACTAGCGCAATAAATTATCATCTTGTTTACTTTTTGGTGTTTAGGCCGTAACGTGGGTGTTAATAATGTGTTTATTGGTCCTTGACGTGTAGGAGGGGGGAAAAATCATGCGCGCCCCCATGCGGCGGTGTATGATGATAGATCCTTCCCGGTGCCTGCGTGGTCCAAAATAGACGTATTTTACGAGTGATGTGTCACGGAAAATCGTCTCTAACACAAAAAGTGGCAGAAGGTGGCAGCTAAATCTGGTATCAACTTAAAGCTGAGACATCAGACAATGTGGTGGATGTAAAATTTAGTTGGAAATCCGTGGCAATCGAAACATCTCACATAGATATATTAAAAAAACACGAAAATTAAGCTTATTTTCCAGGATAATTACGCATAGTATTCACAAAGATTGCATTCGTTTGTATCTTCACACCATTGATATAGTAAAATGGATTCTCAGAAATGTGTGGGTGCAATTATAGATTGATATCTTAAGAACTACATGTCGAAATAATTTTTTCATTGGAGTGGTGACAATTTGCACTGAAACTGGTAATACGCTGCTTTTTGCTACTTGGGGGTGGTGATATACCCCTTTAATCTGCGTACATGAGTTTAAGATTTTACTGATATATCCTTCAAAGTTATGCCTTTCAACAGGGCATGTCAAAAATCAAAAAATAAAAATTGCCTAAAATGACTTTTGGCGCACTTTGATATCTCCCTGGCCCACTGTGCGGCGTTGCTAGAAATCCCGGCCTTTTTACAAATCTCGGCTCCACAACGCTTCTGCTATACCAGGGCTTACACACATTATTTCCTCATAGAAACATGTGTCCCCCCCCCCCCCCCACAAAAAAAAAATAAAATGAAATAAAAAGGTGTTTCACCTGCACTTATCTGAAAAAAATTAATATATACCCTTTCATCAATCAAATTTCCCAGGCATGCCAGGGGATCCTTCAGGTCAAACTCTGAGTCTGCCCAAGGGTTAGCAAAGTAAGACTAGGGGATCTTTTCTATAAAAAAAAAGAAAAAAATAAATACACACACACACACACACACACATATATATATATATATATATATATATATATATATATGACCGTGCATCACAAAACGAACAAAAAGTCGCACACACTGATTTTGCTTGACTGAAAATAGGTGAAATGGGTCAACCTAGCCGATCTTGACTTTTTCATATTTTCTGAAAGAGCAAGTCCTCTTTCTCATTACGGTAAAATTTGGGATCATAAAAAGGGCAGGAAAGTGTGTTTTTTAGCAGTTTGTCTCGAACATTTTTGGTAGGATAGTGTGATTAAATGTGTCTTTAGAATTCCCTTTTTCGTTTCTTCAAAACCTTGTACACACTCTTCACTTTCAACTCAAATAACTTTTGAAAGGATAGTGCTCCCGCTTTGATAAGTTGGCATTAATTATGGACAGAACGTGTTAACCCGTTTAGGACGTGTCCCGAGTATACTCGGGCTGACGTTTTCCAGGCTGTGGACTGGTCCCGAGTATAGTCGGGCTGAGAGAGTGAAATGAACACGCATTTTTAAACTTAGAATTTCACCAACAATACGATGCCTATGTTGAAAATGATTTATATTTTGTGGGACTACATACATCAAAGTTGCCATCTGTGAACATTTTGTGATGATTGGTCATATCTTATGTCTATAAACAAGCAAAATATTGACAAACATGAGTGCAATTTTCACGACATTCAGACCTTCGCAACGGTCGGGAAACTGACCAATGACGAGCGACCACCCGCACGCTCTGGCGATCTCATTTGCATCGGTATGCAAATAGTCACACTCAAGTGAAAAGCGTGCGTGCGGCGGTCAAGACCGTTGCGTGCACGCACCTACCTTATTAATATTAGCACACATTTACATGATAAAGTATTGTAGCATACTACTTCGTGTTATATCAGGAATGCAATGTCGTACTGACGGCTCTTCTATGAAAGCCATCTCTGCATGACAACCTGCTTACCGTTATTGGCATGAAATGTTGGCCTTCTTCTTCCGCTGCCGAGTCCTGGGATTTGCCAAAACTCGGCGAATTGAATAAATTCAAAAGTAAATCTTTTGCGTGTCCCTGCATGCATGTGATGTGTGTGAATGTTTTTGTGTCTGTTTGTTATCATGACAGCGATGTTACTTGTAGTTGTTTGAAGAGTTTTACCGTCATGAATAATATTCTGATTATGTTATAAAATTGTTAAAAAAAAAGAAACCACTTGGCCAAGAACAAACCGAGTAGGGGATGTACTGCATACAAACAACGCAGTCGATTGTGCTACTTCATCGAAGTCGTAAATTCATATAAATTGAATAGACCAGGTGGCCAGAGTATCAGGTTACATTGCACCTCCTTGAATAGACAGGATGTTGATACAAAAACATTCCTAAGACGCACGCGTAGACGCCATCTGAAAAGTCGGGGATTATGAGCATAATAGAGAAGTTCAAAGGCCGATTACAGACAGTCTCTTTTTTCTGCACCGGTCCATAGAATGCATTAGTTATGTGCTTCGTATGTATTACGTAACCGCTTTTACGGACCCCAATGATTTTATGGTTGTTGGGAAGCGAATGTGCAAGTTCTCATGTGGTTGTAACCAACATATATGTATAGAATTTAAACTTCGACAACGAAATACGCTGCAATAAAGCGAGTAAACAAGACATATGGCATTTTTTTTCTCTCATACGCTTAGCATTCGCCAAAAATTGTAGATATAATTATGATGTTCGGTATTTGATGTTTGCAGCATTTCAAAGAAGCAGTCAAAATAAAATAATATCCCATATTTTGATGATACCGACGATGGTGATGTCGACTGTTAAGTCTTTTTTGTTCTAGTTCTGTATGAATTCCTCATAATATGCTAAAATTCGGCTATAGTCGCTCTGTCAATTACTTATACATTTAGAAGTCTGAGGTGTTTTCAGTCCACTTCTTTCGTAAGTTCACGAGTCAATTTTTTTTCCATCATTGAGTTCAATCCATTTATAATCAGTCAAATATGACAACTTATACCGAAAAAAAAGGATTTTTTTTTTCTTTGTAGAAAGCGCTCCAAATTTGCGAAGTGGTGATTCAATTTTGCAAGAGACGGAGATGTGATAACCATATCGCTTCTATGAACACTTTGTTTAGGAGCAAGGTATTTCGGGCAATAAAAACATGAAATTAATGTTCTTGTCTTATCTCATGTTTATCGATGTAATCAATTTTTTTTTTCATGTTGCTATTGAAGTAATTTATGCACTTATCGTGCCTGTGTATTTTTTTATGTCTACGTATATATCTCTGCATTTAGGTATGCCTACATTCATTCATTCCATTAGACTTCGTGAAATTGCATTGAAGCATTTTCATATTCATAAACGATTGCAGCAAATGCTCGTTTCCTTTATACATTATGCTAATTGAATGAGATTGTTAGTACTTCATTTTTGTTTTTGTCTTTTATCGGGGGATGACTGGTATACACAATAAAAAAATCTTGATTTACACTCATGGCATAAGAGAAGATCATTTCAGCAAAATTAGCCGTCTGTTATGAGATATCAAAGAATGCCAGGAGAAATGTCGTTTATTTCAACAAAAATATCGTCTTTTCCTTATTTTCTGAAGTGATGTAATAATTGTAGGTCTTCAAGCCTGTGTGGCTTGTGCTTGCCATACTTCCATGATCATGTCGGCTTCTTCTACAGCTGCCGGATGGCCAACCTTTTTTGTTGCTAAACTGAATGAATTTCTCCGTCGAACTCGGGAATGCTCACCTGCGACCCTGTTTGAAAAGACGCTCTCTCATATTGAGACGAATTTGAATTCTCAATGGACATTCTAATTTGAACTGTGTTAAGGCTACGTAATTTGAAGTGATAGGATATAGTGAAAGGAAACTGAGATTGAATGAACATCTTCATTGCGCGATCTTTTTTTTTTTTTTTAGGCGATTTTGAATTACCTAACTGTGAAATTAGAAGACAAACGTACACACACACACACAAATGACTGCAAAATCTTTGCATAATGTTGAACCATTTTGAACACTCGAATATGCCGTTTTGCTCTTCCTTTGTAATACATTTGCCTCGATTAGTGCTGCTTCGATTTATCTCATTGCATCTCATTACTTTCTTTTCCAGCTATCCACTTCTTCATTCCCATCATCTACAATTAATCGTTTAGATTGAATATCCCCATTGATGGTGGCAATCACCTGTCCAAGATACTTTGCCCGTATTATTATATATAATCTCATAAGATATCACCATAACACAGATCATAGGCAAACCTAGCCGTGTGTAATATTTCATTTCGTTTGCAAAAGTGTGTTCAGATTACGGTCCATGGAACTAAATTTAGAAGAGCAGCCTATTTTTTTTTTATCTCTTTATCTCTCAATCTTTCTTCTTATCGCATATAATATATAATATATATATATATATATATATATATACAACAATAATCTATCCCGTTTGCTGATGATTATCATATCACTGTGTGACATTTAATTTCAAGTGATGTGCAGTGAACAATACCTTCCCGCCATTACGGTAGTAAGGGAATCATGATTGCACATAAAATTTGCAACATACAACCCGACAGTAAACTTACAAATGCGCTCGTTGATCTCCTTTATTCATCTCATGGAAACCTAAGTCATATAATTATGGTCGAAATCTGGAGGCAGTGATGATGGATAATTTCACAAAGCAAACGTCTTTATACAAAAATGCATGGAGTTCGCAGGTTTAGTCACCATTATCTGTCAAAGATTGCAAGAAAGATGCAACGATTTATCTGAATATTGAACATCCCATCAGGCTCTTGTCGACATTATAGAAATTGTTGAAACAAAATCAAGAAACAAACTCAAATGGAAGATTGGTTTGAGAAACTCAACTTGGATGTTGCTTGAAGCTTTTTTTTTCTCTCTCTCTCATACTTATGAATGACAGCGTGATTATGTTATAAGATCGTTCAAAAAATCTACTCGGCCAACGAACCAAATAGAGGATATACTGTATAATAGTCATCATTTTCATACAATGCAAGAGCCGATATTGCCACTATGGGGTCTTACTATATTCATCATGGTGAAACACAGCGTAACATGTGCGCGTGTTATAGGCAAGAACACTTTGAATAGACCAGGTGGCCAAAGTATCAGGTTACATTGTACCTCCTTGAAGAGACAGGATGTTGATACAAAAACATTCCTAAGACGCACTCGTAGACGCCATCCGAAAAGTCGGGGATTATGAGCATAATAGAGAAGTTCAAAGGCCGATTACAGACAGTCTCTTTATTCTGAACCGGTCCATAGAATGCATTATAGTGATGTGCTTCGTATGTATTACGTAACCGCTTTTACGGACCCCAATGATTTTATGGTTGTTGAAAATCCAATGTGCAAGTTCTCATGTACTTGTTACGAACATGTATTACAGAATTTAAACTTCGACAATGACATACGCTGCAATAAAGCGAGAAACAAGACATACGGCAGAAGTTGTCTTTTTTTCTCTCTCTCTCTCATACGCTTAGAATTTACAAATAAAAATTATGATGTTCAGTATTTGATGTTTGCAGCATTTCAAAGAGGCAATCAAAATAAAATTACATCCCATATTACGACGATACCGACAATGGTGATGTTGACTGTTTAGTCTTTTTTGGTTCTAGTTTTGTATAAATTCTTCATAATAGACTAATTTTCGGCTATAGTCGCTCTGTCAATTATTTACACGTTTAGAAGTCTGGGTTTTTCAGTCCATCTCTTTCGGAAGTTCACAAGTCAAATGATTTCGCGATCATTGAGTTATAATGGTTTTAGCAACACACTACCGTTTTGTAGCTCAATCGATTTATAATCAGTAGAATATGGTAACTCATGCCTAAAAAAAACAAACAAAAAACTTTTTTATGTAAATTTGTAGAAAGCACTCCAAATTTGCGAAGTGATGATTCAGTTTTGCGAGAGACGGAGATGTGATAACCCGTCGCTTCAATTGAACACTCTACTTTGTTTAGGAGCAAGGAATTTCGAGCAATAAAAGCATGAAATGTTCTTGTCCATCTCATATATTGATGTGATCAAATGTTTTCATGCTGCTATTGAAGTGGTTTATGCACTTATCGTGGCTGCGTATTTTTTTATGATAATTGCATTATACATCTCTGTATTTACGTAGACCTACTTGCATTCATTCCTTTAGACTTCGTGAAATCGCATTGAAGCATTTTCATATTCATAACCGATTGTAGCAAATGCTCGTTTCCTTTATACATTATGCTTATTGAATGAGAATAGTACTTCATTTTCTGTCTTTTACCGGGCGATGACTGGTATACACAATAAAACAAAATAATAATGATTTACACTCATGACATAAGAGAAGATCATTTCAGCAAAATTAACCGTCTGTTATGAGAGATCGAAGAATGTCGGGAGAAATGTCGTTTATTTCAACAAACATATCATCTTTTCGTTATTTTCTGAAGTGATGTAATGATTTTAGACCTTCAAGCTTGTGTGACATGTGCTCGCCGTTCTCCCATGGTCATGTCGTCTTCTTCTATCAGCTGGCGGGTGGTCAACCTTTTTGTTTCTAATATGAATGAACTTCTCCGACGAACTCAGAAATGCTCACCTGCGACCCTGTCTGAAAAGATACTCTCTCACATTAATGCGAATCTGAATTCTCGATGGGAATTATAATTTGAATTGTGCTAATGCTACATTTTTTGAAGTGATAGGACATAGTGAAAGGTAAACGAGGTTGAATGAACATCTTCATGGCGCGGTCTTTTTTTTTTTTCTTTTTTTTGGCTATTTTGAATTACGTAACTACGAAATTGGAAGGCAAACGTACACAAAAAATGACTGCAAAATCTTTGCATAATGTTGTACCCTTTTGCCCTTTTTTGCCGTTTTGCTCTTCCTTTGTAATACATTTGTCTCAATTAGTGTTCCTTCATTTTATCTCATTACATCTCATCACTTTCCTTTCCAGCTATCCCCTTCTTCATTCCCATATACAAACGTGTAGATTGGATATTATCATTGATGGTGATGATCGCTTCTCCAAGATACTCTGCCCATAAAATGTATATATGTATGTATGTATATATATATATATATATATATATATATATATATATATATATATACATATACACATATGTATTATATAAAACGTAGAAAGATATTACCAAAAGACAGGTTGTAGGCAAACCTCATCTTGTATAATTTTACATTACGTTTTAAAAATCTTTTCAGATTATCTACCGTCAATCAAACAAAATTTAGATGACCAGCCTATTTTTCTCTCCTTTTTCTCTTATCATCGTATAAACTCCCCTGTTTCATCTGAAGAGCTCATACATGTTCTGTCAACTGGCTTAAACAGGACCGGTGTTTTATTCTTAGTCTGTTTTTTTTTTTTTCTATGTAAGAAATAACAATACTCATTTAGGTTGGTGATTACTTTTTATAATAATTAAATATATGTCTTGTATCACTGTGTGAAATCTCATTTCACTTGATACATAGTGAATAATCATTATCTTCCCGACATTACGTCGAAGTTGTAAAGGAATGGTAAGATCGCACAGAAAAATAGCAGCATCAAACCCCGATAATAAACTCACAAATCCACTCGGTGATATCTTGTATGCATCCAATGAAAACCTATTATAAGTCGCATGATCGAAATTTGTAGGTAGTCACGATTGATAATTTCAGGAAGCAAACTTCTTTATACAGACTTCTTCAGGGGATGGGAGGTATCGCGCAAGCGTGGATTATGCATTTTTATTCGTCTCAAAGAAAGTTAGAAAGATGCAAAGATTTGTTTGAATATTGAACATATTCCAGTCTCTTGTCAATTTTATGGGAATTACTGAAACAGAACCAAGAAATAAACTCAAGTGGACGTTATTCTATTACGAAATTCGACTTTGATAAATCAGTATCACCAATCCTACTTGTAATATTACATCGTTGATGGTTTGCCTAGTGTTGAAATAAAGCCACGTGCTTCTGTTACAGACACGCGAGCTTTATATTTGGATACAAGTAGCGGGGACAAACAAGGTGTAACAGATTTTCAAATGTTGTATACAATGAATAAACTTCCTTCTGTTTCCAAAATTCATTGACTAGCTATGGTAAGGAATTTTGTGAACAACAGGAAGTCAAGAGTGGGTTCGTGTGCCTTTGATATCGCCACAATACGAGAATTACTTGGCGTGTCTTACAGTCGTGTAAATGGAAATACGCAAGCCTGTACACAATCCTCCGATCGATCGCTTTTCATTGAAAGACTTTGAAGGCTTGTGATCAGCGGATTACAGTTTCCATAAAAGATTGCCTCCATGAATCAGTAAATTCAAGACAATTATGTAGTAGAAATTTGCGACACCCTCGACATAGCCTGGTGCCCAATAATAAAAGACGCTATTCATTTGAGTTGACGAGAGAACGTAAATTGACGATCGTACAGTACGTGAAGTTCAAACCGCGCGCGCGAACCCAGATAGCGAAGGGAAGAGACATTATTATTCATGAGCGGTCGTTATTCATCCAATCAGAAAGCGGATTCCTACACCGCATACACGGCAATTTGATGATTGGGTAAAGCGGGACCGTAAGTCACACCCCCTTAGTAACCCTCGGTTCGGGCTCGATTTTGGAAAACCTGTCCGTCTGTGGGGGTGTTCGCTCGCCAAAGCAAACCGTCCTAAACGGGTTAATGAGGCGTGCCTAGTTTCAGTTTAATCTGATAATACCTTCTTTGTTGTTACTCTGGTAGTTTACTTCCTGTTTTTTGTCCCATTCATCTCACAGCCAGCACGGTTTGGTAAAGATTAAGTGCTTGAATACAGACCAGGAGCTGGCTGCTGGTCAATTTACCCCACCAAGCCCAAAAGGTTTGACCCCTCAGAGTTGTTGGGACCACCCTCCTCATTAAAAAAATGGGCGTCAGCCTGGTCCCTGAGGTTGGGTTCGGCCCCCAGGTACCCCCCGAAAAGGCCCTCCGGCGGGTGCAATTTACCCCATGGAGCCCATGGATCAAACTTGGCCTAAATGAATGTCCTATGGGTGTACATAATCAAAATATAACAACTGACAGAATGTCTGGTTGGGAAAGGGGTTGCCAGACCGCTTGTTTGCAGGTACAAAACCTTGTTTTTGGTCGAGGAGTCTGCGCCAAGACTACACTGTCCCATTGGCCCTGTACTGTAGCGTCTCCCAACAGTCTGATGGACAGTGCCAGTTAGTGCATGTAGTAGTCTTGGCGCAGACTCCTTAACGCTCAACAAGGGTTTGTGCTTGCAAACTACCCGTTAAACCCAGAGACCCAGGGTAGTTTGCACCCAGAAATTCACCACACACACACGCACACACACACACACACACACACACACACACACACACACATATGACTCTACTCTATGTTACTTAGTACTTAGCTTTCTCAATACTATTAACACAGACATTATATCTTGCACATAATAAATGTCAGGCCTATAAGATGTTCATACCTTTTGAATGTTTTACATGGATACAATCAATACACTTATAAGGAACACTGAAGAAATGTGAAATTTGTGTGAAGTTGTATAAAATGTTTTACTGGCCACCCAGCCTACTTATTCTGCATGATGCATTCACCTTATGAGACACAAATAGAGCTATTCAGAGAATGCTGAAATAAAACCTTTGTTGTGAGTAGACTTCAGTTTCAGACTTTGAATACAAATAACAAGTCTCAATCCTCATATGATATAAGATTCTTTTGAAAACCTCAAACTAAAAACTTGTTGTGTATTTGGCTGGTATGAACCACCCTACGATGCATTGAAATAGGCAAGGATTAAAGCATCATTGGCAACATTTCCTCTATTTGACTGTAATAAATTCCAAATCAGAATAACTGCAACATTACATTAAGAAATGGAGCTTAATGGTTTTGAAAATGATATCTATCCAATTTCATACTCAGTAGTGCATGTGACCTCATAGTTTTGGACAAATATTTGCATATTAATAAGAGTGATGAACATAATTATGGTGACTATAATAGATTAATCCAGGGAGGTGTCACCTCCCTGATTAATCTTATATACATGTACAGTACTCTCCGCATAATCGGGTAGGCTCGGACAGGGCATTTCTTAACCGATTAAGCGGAGTACCCGATAATCAGAAGAACACGTCTCATTCACAATTGACACACACATTGTGTATGTACATGCATTGTACAATGCACCAAACGGGTGCTGTTTGTTATTCCGAAGGTTCGCTGTTCCGAAGGGTCGTTAATCCGAAACACGCAAATTCCCTATACCTAGAGGTTCGTTAATCCGAAAATGAAATAGGGTTCGTTAATCCGAAAATTTGTGGCGTCATTCCGAAGGTTCGTTATTCCGAAGATTGGTTAATACGAAAATGAAATTCGGAACAATGAACCTTCGGAATAACGAATCTTAGGAATAAAGAGCCTTCGGAAAAACAAACCTTCGGAAAAACGAGCTGTAACAGCACCAAACACCTACACTGTATGCTAATAACATGCCTGCTTGCACAGCACATATACCTTACACTTGCTCAGTCAGGAGCAATAATTTACACTCTTTTTAAGGACAAATATGTCTTCAGAAAACTTTGTCGTTTGACTTTAGACTTCTCGCTATATTAACAGGCAGGCGTTTTCTGAAATGACCACGTCTCTTTGTGTGCATTAGTCACGTAGAACGTCGGGTTACTTTTCGAGACATGACTGGAGGAAAGTAAAATTATGGAGCTAGTGAATGGCCTGATTTTCGTTGTAAACTTCTCGTATTGTGGATGTTCTTGTGGAGCAAGGGAGGAGCGCAAGCGTGTTCAACACCTGTCTGCCTATGCAGTTGTGAGTGCCAGCTACATGTGTAATGTTCGTTTACTTGTGGCAAGTCGGTATTGGTATATTCCTACCTGTGTTTTCATGTTTAATCACTCCCCCAATGATCAGTCTTCTTTGCAAATTAAAAAGAGAATGCGATTAGCCCTGAAAATTTTGACATTCACGTTTTCTTTTTCTTAAAGTGTTGTATCTGCGATAAATTGTGGGTAGAATTTAGATAAGAAAGAATCATTTACCCATGTATGCGGAGAGGTAACCCGATTATCAGGTTTTTTAATGTGCATTCGAACTGATTTTGACATTACTACCAATTAAACGGAGTACCCGTTTATGCGATACCCGATTACGCGGAGAGTACTGTATAATTATTGCTGCACTTCCTTGAAACATCAAATAACAAGCTTCACAATAGAATGCTAACTTTCTGTAATGAAATAAACAGGCTTAGGGCATTTACTTTGATCTTTTGTTCGCTGTATTTCTTCAGCACTTCTTTTTTTTTTTTTGGTCAACCTCTTATTTCTGGAGATACATTGTACTTTTTTATTTGTGATAGTTCCCATACCCACACAAATGGTGGACATACTGCAAACACTGTCATTGACAGTGATCATTTAGGCCTACACATATCAAATTCATCACCTTACTGAAATAGCTCTCTTTTCATATAGCATATAGGCTAAGAGCATTAACTTGGTCTTGTGGTCCCTTTATTCCTTCAGCACTTTTGTCAACTCCTTATTTCTGGAGATACTTCATCTTCAGTTCCCCAGCCCAACACAAACAAAACTCATGTGTCACATATACTGCAAACAGCACATCATAGTATGATTGTCATAAACCCTGGACATATACACACAACACTGAAACATGAAATTACCAGCTGAAAGTTATGCTAACTTAATTTCTTTCTTTAACAATAGCATGCACGTTGAGAGCATTAGCATGTAGTGTTCTTGTGTTCTCTTTATATCAGAATTTTTGTCAACTCCTCATTGAAGAGATATTTCGTCTACATCTCCTCCCCCCCCCCCCAACAAAAAAAAAGAAGGTATAGGTTGCACTTTCAGGGTGTCATATGCCATATACAAAACAAGGTAGTTAATGTTTATGATTTAGTGGAAATTAGTGGAAATTATACATGAAGTCATGCACCACACTCTATGGTAGACTAAAGCTTACATAAATGAAGTATAATGTAGGCCTACTCTCTAAAAAAATTGAGTGAAAATTCACTCTTAAAAGAGTGAATACAAAAAAGAGTGAATTTACAGTGAAAATGGAGTGAATTTGGAGTGAAAATGTTCATTTTCACTCATTTTGGAGTGACCTCAGGGATCACTCGAAGATTTTGGAGTGATCCCTGAGGTCACTCTAAAACGAGTGAAAATGAACATTTTCACTCCTAATTCACTCCAATTTCACTCTAAATTCCCTCTTTTTTGTATTCACTCTAAAACGAGTGAAATTTTTTCACTCGATTTTTTATTTTTTTTTAAAGAGTAATAAGCATTGCACATGTTACAGTCACTATCTATAATTCTTGAACTGACCAGTTTTTGGAATGGATTTGTTTCATACAAATACGAAACATATTGGTCTATCGGCCAGTAAAACTATGATGCTTGATTTGATCTATTATATAATTGATGTCTACTCACAACAAAGGGTCTATTTCAGCATTTCCCAAAAATATGTATCATAACATTATCTATATTTTTTTTGTCACATAAGGTGGATACATATAAGGGTAAGGAGGTTGTGTGGCCAGTAAAACACCATACAATTGCAATCAAATGTCAAAATCTCTTCACTGCTCCTGCTTGAAGGTGTATTGAGAGTCATTAAAAAATTCAAAACGTATGAACATCTTTATAGGTCGGACATTATTTTTATACATGCAAGGTATCATGGCTGTTTGGAGAAACAAGTGAACATGTTTTGTGTTGTGGTATAGTATTAGTATACATGGAGACATGTGTGAACGTATGTGTGTCTGTGTGCGTGTGTGTGTGTGTGTGTGTGTGTGTGCTGAATTTCTGGGTGCAAACTACCCTGGGTCTCTGGGTTTAACGGGTAGTTTGCAGGCACAAACCCTTGTTGAGCATTAAGGAGTCTGCGCCAAGACTACTACATGCACTACAGTAACTGGCACTGTCCCTCAGACTGTTGGGAGACGCTACAGCACAGGGCCAATGGGACAGTGTAGTCTTGGCGCGCAGACTCCTCGACCAAAAACGAGGTTTTGTACCTGCAAACAAGCGGTCTGGCAACCCCTTTCCCAACCATATATTCTGTCAGTTGTCTATTTTGATTATGTACACCCATAGGACATTCATTTAGGCCAAGTTTGATCCATGGGCTCCATGGGGTAAATTACACCCGCCGGAGGGCCTTTTCGGGGGGTCCCTGGGGGCCGAACCCAACCTCAGGGACCAGGCTGACGCCCAATTTTTTAATGAGGAGGGTGGTCCCAGCAGGGTCAAACCTTTTGGGTTTGGTGGGGTAAATTGACCAGCAGCCAGCTCCTGGTCTAGTAGACACTGTACTTCAGAGCCTCTTTTCTCAGTTCACACTTTTCCTGAGTTTCTGCTTTCTTTCCAATTTTAGAGTGGTTAGGAGAGTTCATTGATTTCAGTTATACATCATTTTAGAGCTTGAAGTCTCCTCTTTTAGAATAATGGTCCAACTAAAAATTCATGTCTGGCGACTTTTTGAATTGAAATACAATGTACAACGATCTGATGCAAAATCTAGGTGGAATATCCTTGAATTTATATCAGACAAGTGTAGTAAGTCATCTATTGAGGGAAACCAAGCGGGGGAAGAATGTGGGAGGATGTGCCCCCTCCTAAATGAGAAGGATTTTGCATTTTTGTGATTGCGATTCAAAGATGTGAAATTTCCGGCGCACACTTTTGATTTCATATGTAATATAATGTAGCCATAATCAACGTTTCAATATTTGGAAAACTTTCAGACAAAGAGGCACAAACGTATACTAAATGTAGTTGGGGGAATAAAGGAAACATGAAAGAAAATATCCCCTTCCCACATGATGGAACTTTTGAATTTGTTTGAATTGAAGTGACAGATCTGGTGCGCACCTTTCGATGAAATATTCCGAAAGTGTCAATCTCAAAAGTCTACTAAGTGTATGGAAGTTGGCCTATAAACGGAGGAGGATGTGTGAGGGGGTATCCCTCCCACATTAGGGGCATTTTCCATTTTCAGAATTGAAATTAAACGATCTTGTACACTTTTGGTGAATTATCCTGACAATTTATTTTTAAAAAGCAAGAAAATGTTCTTCGTCGTTTTGTTTTGTTTTGTTTTGTTTTTTTTTTTTTTTTTTGGGGGGGGGGAAATCTGGAGGGTGGGGGTAAAGTGATGTGTTTGCATAGCTCCCAGCGAATATTTTTGTTCCGGGATTGATTAAGTGGCTGTATTGGGCCATGTAACCTGAGGTGACCGTGCATCACAAAACGAACAAAAAGTCACACACTGATTTTGCGTGAGGACTGAAAATAAGTGAAATGGGTCTATCCAGCCGATTTGGACTTTTCATATTTTCTGAAAGAGCAAGTTATCTTTTACATTTACTTTATACTAAAATTTGGTATCATAAAACGGGCAGAACAGTGTGTTTTTGACCAGTTTATCTTAAACATTTTTGGTAGAATAGTATGATTAGGTGTGTCTTTAGAGTCCCTTTTTCATTTCTGAAAAACCTTGTACACGCTCTTCACTTTCAACTCTAATCACTTTTGGAAGAAAAAGGCTACTGCTATGAAAGTTGGCATTAATTATGAACAGAATGTGTTAATGAGCCATGCTTAATTTCGGTTTAATCTGATAATCCCTTCATTGTTGTTACTCGGGTGGTTGACTTCCTGTTTTTCGTCCTATTCATCGCACAGCCAGCGCGGCTTGGTAGAGATTAAGCGCTTGAATAGACATTGTACTCTAGAGCCTCTTTTCTCAGTTCACACTTTTCCTTAGTTTGTGCTTTATTTCCAATATTTAGATAGGTTAGGAGAGTCCATTTGATTTGAATTATACATCATTTTAAAGCTTGAAGTCTGCTTTTTCAGAATATGGTATTCACTAAAAATTCATGTCTGGCGACTTTTTTGTTTTTGTTTTCAGGTGCAGGGTCACATATGATAATGCTTTAATATATCCATACAATGATACTTAGAAAATCAGGCCTAAAGAAATAAATAAAATCATATCAATTATAACGTTATAATGAATCAAACGTATTGGGTTAAGATATACAATGAACCACCTTTAACGGAAAACGGCGATGATCGTGTTTTCAGAAAGTCGGATAAGACATTTCATGTATGTTGGCCGTGATGCTTTACAGACCCGTCCTGCGAGCTACCAAAGGATTTTAAGCAGTTAAGTGGAATTTTGTTTAATGTCTTTGAGTAAATACGTATATTATAAATGAAGAAATTGTTTTGAAACCCTATTTGGGAATCCCTTAGTGAACCAACTCCATGCATTAATTGTACTTACTAAAAAAGCGCGGTACTATCTTTATATATCTCTCTTACGTATGGTAAGAGAGATATTCATATACTCACACTCAATCCCCCCCCCCCCCCCCGCGGTTCGTTTCCCTTAGTGAGATTCTATTTGATACACTAGTGATGCTACCTCCCACGTTTCCTGAAAATCTGTCATAGATTTTGTTTAAGGAGATGCTGAAAATACATTCTTCATCTTCAATCCCGCAACATCCTTTATCGCCGCCCCCATCAGGGCACCCCTGGATCCGGTATAATTAGGCATGAAAGTCTTCACAACGCTAGCTTAGGTCTATCTTCTTCTTTCTTTCTTTTTTTTTTTTTTTTTTTGTTCGACAGATCAGAAAAATCCAGAGTTTAAATATAGCGAATGGGAGACTTCAACTACCCCCCCCCCCCTCTTTATCCCCCACCTCAATCTTCGGATCTGTCAAGTTTGGTGAAAAATTCGTCATAGACTTTTCAAGAAGATGGAAACATTCTGAAAATCCCCCTCCTCCCCCTCACCCCCACCTACCCCCGATCAGAGCACCCCTGGACCCGTCATAATCAAACATGATATTTTTGTCGTTAATGTCTTTATCGCATGAACTTTTTCGGTTCGACAGAAGAAAAAACAAAAACAAACAAACAATCAAAAGTATAGGGACTCTGAGACTACAACCCCCCCCCCCCCCTTCGTCGGTGGGGAGGAGGGGGGTCATTTTAACAAATTAAGATCGAATCACCATAAATATACTATCTAACAAGTTTGGTGAAAATCCGTCATAGACTTTACAAAACTATGCAGAAATGTGGAAAATCACCCTCCTCCCCATTACCCTCCTTATCAGGGCACTCTGGACCAGTCATAATCAAATCAGAAATTTTAGTAACTAGTATCTTCATAACATAGTTCTATATTCTTCGGTTCGACAGAAGATTACAAATTCCACAGTTTAGGGACCTGAAGCTTCAACTCCTCCGCCCCCCCCCCCCCCCCCGGCGATGGGAGGGGGTGGGGCTCATTAAAAAAAAATAATAATAAAGATCATAGTCAGTCATTAATGTCTTCAAGGCACTAACTTTAAGGCACTTTATCTTTTTCGTTCGACAGAAGAAGATTTAAAAATCCACTGAGAGTTTAGGGACTCTGAGGCTTCAACTCTCCCCCCTTCGACCGGGGGGGGGGGGTTACTTGGGGGCTAATTTTAACTTATAAAGATCATATCACCGTAATGAGGCTATCTGACAAGTTTGGTGAAAATCTGTCGTAGACTTTTCAAGAAGATACTGAAAATGTAGAAAATCCCTATCCTCCCCATCACCCCAATCCCCCCCCCCCCGCGATCGGGGCACCAATGAATCCGTAATAATCAAACATGCAATGTCAGTTTAGGGACACTGAGGCTTCAATTTGAAGCCTCCCCCTACTTATGGCTGGTGCCCTGCATCCCTGGATCTGCCGTTAAACTTGAACTACTGCCATTAATGTCATTATAGAACCAACCTAGGTCATTCTTATTTGGTTAGAGAATAAACAGCCACTTTTGTTGAAAATCTGTCAATATGATTTCATGAAGAAAATATAAATGGTGGAAGTCCATGCATGGGCAGTATTGATATGGAGTTTATCTACTATCTTTATACACAATATCGCTTAAGTATATAATTTGCACATTTCCCGGCAAATTTTTGCACATTTCCCGGCGTTTGCACATTTCCTGGCAAGACGTTTGCACATTTCCCGGCGTTCTCTGTATTTAAAATCGCTGTGAGAAATGAAGTTATTTACCAAAACTTTTTTTTTTCTGAAAAAAGTGAGATATACCCTTTCTTCAATCAAATTTCCCGGTGGGTGTAATTCTTCAGGTCAAACTCTGTCCAATGGTTCGTAAAGCAAGATTACGAGTCCTCTCCCTCCCCCCCCCCCCAAAAAAAAAAAAAATATATATATATAATATTATATATATTTAACATTTTATGCACCATATACAATAATCATAATCTCTTCTCTTTTTTTGGCCAAACTGCATTTATGATTTCTATGATTTTTTTTGCCATAAACTAGAATCTTTGGTTCAATTTTGTGAAGTGCTCAGGGATATTCCATTATATCTAAAGAAAATGTTTGCTTCTCTTGACCATAACTTCAAAAATGTACCTTTATATGTAGTGACCAATATATCATTTAAAAGGTACTATTTTGTGCTTTATGACAGAGACCGTACTTCAAAATCTTCAAAATGGACTTATCGGTTTTTGCGAACAAACTCTTCATGTAGAACCTATACTGTGCGCAATATTTGCTTAGGACGTTATAGTTTCACGTCGCCAAACCGAAACGCATAGAATGATCAGAACAATTAAGTTTGCTGATATTAAGAGGGAAGACTCAACTATGATTGAGATGATCTGTTTAATCTTCCATAGCTTCTAATCTGCATTATACCATTTTATTTGTGTTACGCAGGCCATCATTAGTGTATACATTTTCAAACAACAAGCCTATTTCTGTAAAGTCTACATGGCAGTCTGCTCATCGAGCGTGGTGTATGGAGTTACTGCAAATTGTCCACTGCATGTATTAGGTCCCCCTGCTCGTTTGCTCAGAGTTTTACCAATCGTTATAGACTTATGAATATGCGACAAAATTTAGATTCTTCATGGATTTGTTTTCCTTACGTACGTGCTTTTTTTTTCATACACTTTCAAAATCTGTAGCTCATGATATTTACCAATGTCTTTACATTTCACTTTTTCTACTTTTTTTATGATCTCGACGTTTTGCTGTCAAGTGTTTGGTCTACATAATATATGCAGTGTTTGCATACACCGCATTGTACTCTGCATGTATTCTTTAGTTCTTTGACCTCGATCCATTTTTTTTTTTTTTGGGGGGGGGGGGGGCTCGTCACGAAGTATGTACCTGTTTGATTGAATTCCTCATATTTTACTTTGAATGTGTGTTTTAGTATGCGTCTTTTTTTAATACACTTCAACTTACACCATAATACAATCAATATGAAGGTACAAGATATGTAATGCTTCAAGAAGTGTAGGTTTATACCATTTCAATGATCATTATTCCAAAAAAATGAACTGTGGTCAAATTCATATCTCCTTATATAAATGAGGAATGTACAAATTGTAACTTTGAAAGCGCAATAGGAATATGCAGAAAATTAACAATAACGATATAAACTAAAGATGCACCTCTCTGCCAATGTCTGTTTCTTTCGAGCATTAACATTAGTCTTATGGTATATCGGTGTGTTTATTTTTAATTTTTTAAATCACCTAACTCTTTGCAATTTCTCTTTTCCTGTTCTCCCACATGATTTGACGAAAGGTTTATGTACACTTGTATCAACTGGTCACTATATTGATAAAGTCTATGGAAGAATTCTTAATCTAAAGCCTAACACCAGTGGTTCCTTTAGCCACTAAATAGGCCTGTAGTTTGGACGATACCAGCCTAATGCATAGTAAACAAGACAGTATGTTCTCGTAAATATACTGCTGAAGAGTATGGAAGTGCAGAGGTGAGTAAAGAGAGATTTGCAATAACAATGTGATAATAAAAGTTCTTACATCTTACGATTGAGCTTATGCCCTCAGGCTTCTGCTTGAACAGTGTATTTGTGTAAATTCATGTAATGAGTCACTCTGTTTATTATTTCATTTATCAATATGCAGTTTACGCCATGTTTTGGTTTGCTTCGTTGTTATTGTTTTCTTTTCTCGAGATACAAGATATGAAGTTGTCATTAGATATCTGGTATATATGACGGTTCTGAACATCCGTTCTCAATGGTCGGTGAAATGGCCCAATAGCTATTCACTCTGCCAAGTTTGTTAAGGTTCAGTTTGAAATGCTATTACATAAATGGTGATTTCCTCTCAACAGCCATCGCCTTAGCATCATCATCCCAGCAGCTATATATATAATGTAAGGACTATGTATGATATACATAACTTTTTGTCGCTAAATGTGACCCTGCATCACAAATCAAACAAATAGTGGCACCCCTTGATTTTCTGTGAGGACTCAAAAAAGGTGAAACAGGTCAACCGAGTCACGTTTGAGTTTTCCATATTTTCTGAAAGAGCTATTCTTCTTCTACATTATATCTAAGTTTGGGATCATAATTGGAATGGACAAGTGGGTTTTCAGCAGTTTTTCTAAACCCAATTTTCTTTTGGTAAAGTAGTGTGATCAGGTTTTTCTTAGCGGCCCCTTTTCATTTCTTGAAGATCCTCTGCACACTTCACTTTTAACTCTGGTAACTTTTGAAAAGATAATGCTACTGCATTGAAACTTTACATTTATTATGAACAACATGTTTTTATCAAGCATGCTCAATTTTAGCTTAATCTGATCATCACTTCATTGTTGTTGCTACAATAATTGACATCAAGTTTTGTTGTCCCATTCATGGCACGGGTAGCACGGGATTAGCACTTGAATAGACCCTGTACTTCACAGTCTCTTTTCTCAGTTCAAACTTTTCAAGAATTTGCGCTTTCTTTCTAATATTTAGATGGGTTAGGAACATCCATTTGAATTGAGTTATAAATAATTTTAAAGCTTTAATAGAGTCTGCTCTTTCAGAATCTGCCCTTAACTAACAAATTCTTGTCTGGCGGCTTTTTGTGTGCGTTGTGGTGCAGGGTCACAAATATTGTGTGTGTCTGAATAACTCGTACTTGTCCTTGTAGACATATAGTTGGGATTGGATCAACGACATTGATAGATTACGATTGTCCGTGAATATCCGTTTTAATGACGATCGGTGGAAGTGTGAAAGGGGTTTAAACGAGTACGGTATTTGTATACACCGCTCTGTGCTCTGCATATATTGGATCCGGTTTCTGTTATTATACATGCGTTTTGACGATATATTATATATATATATATATATATATATATAATGTATCAACTGGTCAAAACATCGATAGTAGAATCCATGAAAGCATTCTTAACTCAAAGCTTCACTCAAGGGGGTCCTTTGACAAGTAAAGGGACCTAAAGTTTGGACGATAACAGTTCAATACATAGTACACAAGCATTATTCCCTCGTACATACACTGTCGGAGAGTAGACGTGAGTGAAAAAAAAAAATAAAATGAAAATAAATAAAAAAGAGTATGTATACTCTCAACTAGAACAGTAAAAAAGAGATCTTTCAATGATAATTCTACAATAAAAGTTCTTACATCTCACGATTAACCCGTTGAGGACGAACCGAATTTGCAACAACACGCTTGACCCAAAGACACTTACCCGATTATTCTCGGGACTCGTCTTCCGGGCTTGTATACTGCATTGTATTTGTGTAAAGTCATTTAATCAGTCATTGTCTCTATGTGACCGTGCATCACAAAACGAACAAAAAGTCGCACACACTGATTTTGTGTGAGGACTGAAAAAAGGTGAAATAGGTCAAAGGAGCCGATCTTGACGTTTTCCTATTTTCAGGAAGAGCACGTCTTCTTCTACATTATATATGCTAAAATTTGGAATCATAAAACAGGCAGGAAAGTGTGTTTCCTAGCTGCAGTTTATCACGAAAATTTTTTTTCTTTGGCAGAATAGTGTGATTGGGTGTGTCTTTAGAGTCCTCTTTTCATTTCTTAAAAAAACATGTACTCACTCTTCACTTTCAACTCCCATAACTTTTGAAAGGATGCTGCTTCTGTCTTGAAAGTTGGCATTAATTAAGGACAGAGTGTGTTAATAAGGCATGCTCAATTTCAATTTGATCTGACAATCTCTTAATTGTTGTTACTCCAGTGGTTTATCTCCTGTTTTTTGTCCCATTTATCGCACAGCCAGCAGAGCTTGGTAAAGATTAAGCGCTTGAATAGACACTGTATTTCAAAGCCTCTTTTCTCAGTTCACACTTTTCCTGAGTGTGTGCTTTCTTTCCAATATTTAGATAGGTTAGGAGAGTCCGTTTGATTTGAGTTATACATCATTTTAAAGCTTAAGATCTGCTCTTTCAGAATATGCTCTTAACTAAAATTTCATTTATGGCCACCTTTTGTTAGTTTTGTGGTGCATGGTCACCTATGTTTATTTCTTTTATTTTTTTCTGAAGTTTACGTCACGTTTTTATTTGTTTGTTTTTTGTTTTCTTTTCTCCAGATACAAGATTTGGAATTGTCTTTAGATGAGTGGTGTGGCGGTTCTCAGCATCAATCGTGGATTGGGAGAGACTTGGCCCAATGGGTATTCACTCTGCCAACTTTGTCAAGCTTCAGTCTGCGATGTCGTTACCCGGACGGTGATTTCCTCTCAATAGCCACCGCCTCAGCATCATCATGTCAGGTCTGTCTTGTCAGGACCATGTATGATATGAGGTCTATGTATGATGTACATAACTTTTTTTTTAATCGCTGCGTGTCTTTGTGAATAATTCGTGTTAGACACCGTAGCTGTCCGTGTGGACATCCAGTTGGGATTGAATCAATAATGGCATTAATGGATTACGATCGTCCGTGGTGATCCGTTTAACGATCCCTGGAAGGGTAGAAGGGGCTTAAACGAGAACGGTGTTTGTACACAACGAGCTGTGTTCAGCATGTATTTTGTTCCCTGCCCTTCAATAGTGCGGCTTGGAATCTGTGACTCTTAACAGATATGTCTATTTTGAATGGATTTCCTCATACTATTGTTTGAATATTTTTTTCCCATACACTTTCCAAAAGTTGAACATAGTGCAATTTCCATTACATGTATTTTTTTTCTTTTCATAAGTCTACAGTTTGACTTCATTTTTTAACCTTAATTTGCTTTTTTTAAACACGGCCTTAGTTTTGGTTCCCTAATGATATGTCAATATTATTCAAACAGCCATGAAACATGCATTGTCTCTGAATTTGGTTATTTGAAGCAAGTACTAACCAGTGCATTAACATACATTTAACATGAAGGTACAAGATTGGAACTGCTTGAGGAAGTGTACACCATTTAAATGAAGATTATTAACCCTAAAAAAGGCCGGGGGGGGGGGGGTGGGTTGAATACCCCCCCCCCCCCCCGACATACAGTATTTCGCGACTACTCCGCTGCGCGAATTTTTTTGACCGCGCCGTTCGCTGACTTTTTACTTTCAAGTCTTGCGCATCGTTTGACACCATTTTCGCAAAAATGTGCATACCCTTACGACGCTACGTAACGTTTTATACATGGGTGTCAGACCGAAAATGGCTCAAAAACGTAATTTTGTATATAAAGTCTATGCAAAAGGAGCTTTCTCTTCTTATTCATAAAGATATGATTAGTTTCACTTTCATAGGCTGAAACTAATTAATGTTAGCATAATAATGCTTGAAATAGGGTCCGTCATAAATTTTGCGGGAAAAATGATAAAACAAAAGGTCGAAAAAACAAAGAAATACATAAGAAATTCATCTAAAAAAATACATAAGAAATTGATTTTGATACCAATTTTTTTTCAAGTACATTGTTAGGAATGCTACAAAGAATGTTTTCACCAAAACTTAGGATTCTACGAGCATTGATTTCTGATTTAGAGCAAAATGTATGATTTTATGCATATATTAGCATAATTAATTATAATGACAAAAATTTCCATTTCTTTTTGTATAGCTTGGTAGAGTACGCCACAGGTAATGCACGTGCCAAATATCATGGCGATTGCGCGATCGACGGCCGAGATCTCGAAGGGGGGGGGGGGGGTTGAATCAACCCCTCCCCGGCCACAGAACGCCCAAAAAAGCCCGGCCTGGTTAGGGTTAATATCATATATTTGGGCACATTGATAACTCTCTATAATGAGAATGAGATATTGATGACGCAAAAATGATGTCGGAAAAAATAACAATAGAGATATAGTAAAGATGCAGTTTCTGTGAAAATGGCTGTTTATTTCATGTACTGGCATAAGTCTCATGGTGTGTTGGTGTGTTTTTTTTTAATAATAATAATAATACATACATACAATTTCTATAGCGCAATTCTCCACTAATTGAATGCTCAAGGCACTTTACATCGAAGCAAAAAGACTGAAGATACAAAAACATCACCGTAATAGAAGAATCTGAAGAAGCAGAAGAGAGAAAAAAAAAAGACATGAAAGTTTGTCTTCAAGAGGCACTGATCTTCAAAATGCACTGCTAAACAAATAAGATTTTTAATTACTTCTAAAAGATGTAATAGAACTTGAGTCTTTCACCTCAAGAGGAAGTGAATTCCACAGTATGGTCCTGCGTTAGCGAAAGCTCGTTCCCCCAAGCTTTCCTAGAAAACTGAATATTTAAAAGACCTGAAGTTGACGATCGAATAGTTCGTTTAGGTTGGTATTGACAAAACAAACAAGCATTGTAATCAGGAACTGCTCCCTTAATAACGTGATAAACCAAAAGAAGTATCTTAAACCGAATACGCTCCTGTACAGGTAACCAATGAAGACTCTTAAGGATAGGGATGATATGACTGTGTTTACGTGACAAAGAAACAATACGTGCAGCGGCATTTTGTACCTTTTGTAATTGAGCAATGTGAATTTGGTAGATTGAAAAAAAAAAAAAAAAAAACATTACCGAAATCAAGGGGTGAAGAAATAAGTGCATGAACAAGGTTTTCCATTGCAGAGCGAGTCAAATACCTGAGGAAAAAAAAAACGATATGCGCAGTTGATAACGGACTGATTTATAAATGTTGGTGATTTGATAAAACATAGCCATGTGCGAGTCAAACATAACACCCAGATTGCATGGGCGTCAGCAGGGGCGGGGGGAGGGGGGATGCAAACGCACCCCCTTCAGACCAAAAAAAAGAAAAAAGAACAATCACCACTTCAGTCTGCGAGCGACCTCAATGCCGGACGCTGAAATTTAACATATTTCTTCTGTGTTTTTTTTTTTTTTTCTTCTCTTTTATTTTGCACCAGGGACAACAAAATCGTGTGCAAAAACAATTCTCATCCTGGGCTCTGTCAGCACTGTACGTCATATCGAGTATTCTACAATGTTTACTATTTATCGACCTTACTGTAAGGTACGGAGCACGTACATGTTTGCATGTACAGCTGCTACTTACAAGTATAAGGGTCTATGTACAGCACGTTGCTGCTGACCAATCCATATTGATAATGCGAGCCCACGTGCGAGCCTTAGCCTCATAAAAAAAGAAAACAAAAACTCGAGGGCAAGTATATTATAATTTTGCCCCCCTCCATAATTGATAATTGAATGAGATGAGAAACTGTGTTTTTTTTTTTTTTTCTGCTTTTTGGCGGAAAAAAAAAAGTTGCCTCCATGAAATATTCGAGGGGCAAGCGCACCATATCTGGCCCACCCACACAAAATTGTAATTCCCGAAATGAAAACATTTTCTTGCTTGTATTTTGTTAGAAATCTGTCCAAATATTTCACCTAAAAGTGTGTGTGTGTGGGGGGGGGGGGCATGGAGCAGTCGCCTCTCCCCCCCCCCCCCCCCCCAGATTTTGACCTGGAATTTGGAAGGTGGAAAAATTATAATCGAATATGGGAGAGGTATCTTACCACCCTCCCATTACCTTGTCCCTTCTATAGGCTTAGTATACAACGGGGAATGACAATTTCTGAATGCATCAAATTGCACCATTTACAACATCAAAATGCAATTTCAGTTCTCACCGTGCTGGGGGACGACCCCCTCCCACAACCTCTCCCTCACTAGCTCCGCTTGCTTTTATGACTTCAGTGTAAGAATTAATACAAAAAGTTTATTTAAATGACATCAATTATAGGCACATTGTTCAATAACAATTTTCATCAAAATGTACTGCTACCTTAACCCTATAAAGCTCAAGCTATTTTGATCCCTTCCAAGCCGGGGGGGGGGGGGGGCACATTGTGCCCCCATATATAACTTCTTTATTATATGAAGTATGACCGCCATATTTGGTACATAAGTAGAGCAACTTATACTCTACATGACGCAATATTTGAAATTTCTCAAGGTCATCCACAGAGGCCGCTATTCACCAAAATATAGATAGATACATAGAACATACGCTAAAATCATGTTTTTTTTTTCATATTTCTTTATCCCCAGTATATATGTGGTTTTTTTTTTTGTCAATCATTTTCATATTTACCACAAAGGAAAAGCAAGTCAGCCTTCACTGTTTACTATGGTTGAACTTTCTCAAGGTCAACATGTGGGGGCGCTATTCATTACAATATAAAGAAATATTTGTCCTCAGTGGGCGTTGACATGGCCCAATGGGTATTCACTCTGCCAAGTTTGTTGAGGTTCAGTCTGGAATGCTATTACCTAAAAGGTGATTTCCTCTCAGCAGCCATCGGCTCAGCATCATCATGTCAGGAACGTCATGTTAGGACTATGTATGATGTCGGGTCTACGTATGATGTACATAACTGTTGGTCGCTAAACATCTTATGTGTCTGAATAATCCAGTTGGGGGATTGGATCAACAACGACATTACTGGATTCCGATCGTCCCTGATGATCCGTTTTAATAACAATCCGTGGGAGTGTACAATGTTTGTATACAGCGCGCGCTGTGCTCTGCACGTATTGGTTCCCTCCCCTTAGTGCTGCATGAAATCCATGGCTATCCACAGACTTGTCTCTTTTCATTTGATTTCCTCATACTTTCGTTTGAATATTATTCTTTTAATACTCTTTCCAAAAGCCGAAACAAATAAAACCCCCTATACATGTAATATTCATAAGCATGCATTTTGATTTCAGTTTTCGTACATATTTACCTTAATTGTTTGTTTTAAACACGGCATTTTGTTTCGTTCTCTTATATATCTATAAATTCAAACAGCCTTGAAACATGCATTGTCTCCCAATTTGGCTATCTGAAACAAGTCCTAACCAGTACATCATCATACATGTTGATATGAACGTACAAGATTGGCACTGCTTGAGGAAGTGTACACCATTTCAATGTAGATTATCTCCCCCAAAAATGGGTCACATTGATAATTTCCTATAATGCGAGTGAAAAATTGATGACGCAAAACTAATGTTGAAAAACATAAAAATGAAGATATAAAGAGGTAGTTTCTGTTAAAATGATTGCTTATTTCGTGTACTGACATATTAAGTCCTATGGTGTATTGATGTGCTTTTTAATAATTTAACTCTTTGCAACTTCTTGTTTTCTGTTTTTCCACGTTTTTTAACGATTTTTTTTTCATGTATCAGCTTGTCAACATATCGATGGTGGAATCCAAGGAAGAATGCTTACCTCAAAGCTTCACGCAAGTGGGTCCTTTGACAACTGAAGAGGCCTAAAGTTTGGGCTCTAACAGTTCCATACAAAGTACACAAAGCATTAATATTCTCTCGTACATACACTGTCGGAGAGTATCCGTAAGTGCAAAAACAAACTAACAAAACAACAAAAACAGAAAACAATAAGTAAAAAAGATTTTAAAAAGAGTACGCATCCTCAACAAGAATAATAAATAGAGATCTTGCAATGATCACAGCTATAAAAGTTCTTACATCTCACGATTAACCCGTTGAGGACGGACTGAATTTGCAACAACACGCTTGACCCATAGACACTTGCCCGAGTACACTCTGGACTCGTCCTACAGGCTTCTACACGATCATTGTTTTTATGTAAAGTCATTTAATCAGTCATTGTCTCTATGTTGGGTTTTTTTTTTTTTTTTTTTTTTTTTTTTGCTTTTTTTGTTTGCTGTTTTTGAAGTTTACGCCATGTTTTGGTTTGTGATGTTACTGTTTGCTTTTCTGCAGATACAAGATATCAAGTTGTTTATAAAAGATTGGAATGGTGGTTCTGAACAACAATCCTCGATGGGAGGTGACTTAGCCCAATGGGTATTCATTGTGCCAGGTCTGTCGAGCTTCAGTCTTGACGGCGATTTCCTCTCAACAGCCATCGCCTCAGCATCATCCTGTCAGTTCATGTCAGGACCATGTATGATTATAAGGTCTATGTATGATGTACATAACTTTTTTGTCGCCGCGTGTCTGTGTGAATACTTATTATTCGTTTAGACACCGAAGCTGTCCGTGCGTGTGGACATCCAGTTGGGATTGGATCAACAACGTATTGATGGATAACGATCTCCCATGATGATCCTTTTAACGATCAGTGGAAGTGCAAAAGGGACTTAAACGAGTATGGTGTTTGCATACGTCGCGCTGTGCTCTGCATGCATTGGTTACCTGCCCTTAGTGCTGCTTGAAATTCATGGCTGTCAGTCATTGTCTCTATGTTTGATTTTTTTTAAAGTTTACAGCATGTTTTAGTTTGTTTTTTTATTGTTTGGTTTTCTCCAGATAAAAGATATGAAGGTTTCGTTGCAGCGTTGGGATTTCAGTTTTCAACATGCCCCCACAAAGGGCGGTGACTTCGCCCAATGGATATTCACTCTTCCAAGTCTGTCAAAATTCAGTCTGGAATGCCCTGACCTGGACGGTGATTTCCTCTCAACAGCCATCGCTTCTGCATCATCCTGTCAGGTATGTCATGTCAGGACTTTGTGTGATGTCATATCTATATAAGATTTATTTCTTTTGGTCGCTTAGTTTCATGTTTCCCAGATTCGTTATGTTTATCATTGAATGAACTGGCAACCGTCACTGAATAGATCAATGCATAAACTGTATCTTTTTCACATAAGATTCGATAACTCATAGTGACGATGGCCATGAAGGAGGAGAGGAGGACATACAAACCATTAACGCATGCAGTTTTTCCCTATAACAATATAAAACCACATTTTGATATTTAATTCCAGTTTATCATTAAGTCAGCATATCGTCGATGGGGGGGGGGGGGGGACAAGACCGTGCATCTGAAATTTTGGTGGAAATGACCTTGTTTTATTAATGGTCAAATAATTGGATAAGTGATGTCCTGTCTAAATCATCCCTGTCTTACTCCCAAAATGAAGCCACCACGGCATGTCAAAAGAAAGACTACCCCATTCGCTGTATAGGGCTCACACCTGTTAATAAAATGGAATGTCCTAGACTCCTTCACAAAAACGTACCAAAGATACCCCAAAATGAATGAAGAAAAAAATAAAAACCAATAATGCAGTTTGGCAAGAAAGTGAAAAGCTGCAGATATTGAGTATGAATTCCTCTACAAACGGCATTTTGGTTGGAAGATGAAAGCTTTTCTTATCGAATTTGCAGGGACTATATTTCATTGGGTGCCCATATACAAAATAGCTGTTTTTTAGTTAACAAAAAATAACTCGTAGTATGGTTTTGCAGACCCTTGGACACAGTTTGTGCTGAAAAACCTGTCTTAGAAATTTGATGGATGAAAGGGTATATTGAAAATGAAACACCTCATTTTTTTCAAGCTATTTTACAGAATGTTCTCTATATACATTTTAACACACGTCTCTATTGGGAATTATTTACCCGTGTGAGCCTTATAGTGCTTTGGCGGCCATGTTTTTTTGTTTTTTGTTTTTGTTTTTTTGCTTGTTTTTGTTTTGTTTGTTTGTTTGTTTGTTTGTGTGGGTTTTTTTTTTTTTTTTTTGCTCTCCTGAACATTTGACATTTTGTAGATACGAGGTCTTGTCGCCCCAGCGACGATATTCAGGGAGGTTATGTGTGTCAGTACAACTTGTATCCCTGACGTGTCTCGTGGCTTGTGTGGGGGACTGGGGGTGTGTGTTTCTCCAAATGTGCTGCCAATCTTTCCATAGCACGACTATCTAGGAATCTTTAGAATTTGTTCAAGTTATCAACTCTATATTTTCGACAGTTTACAGGTTATATTGTAGCAATCCAATTTCTATGTGATGTTATTTTTAAAAGATTTTTATATTGTTATTATTCATTTATTTATTTGTCATCTGAGGTACTAACCGTTACTTGAAGCCTACGTTACATAACCCAGTTACCGATGCTGCTACGCGCGTATCGCAGCTCAGCCATGGTAACCCTTCAATGTTTTCTTTGTGAAAAAAAAAAGAAGAAATAATGAACACTAGGTTTTCATCACGAGAGAAACATGGATAACTCAATTAATCTTGTGAACATGAGGATATTTGATTTGATTTCAATCTGAATTTAATTGTGCCTTCGTGAGGACTGGGTTCTTTGTGCGTTGGCTTGCCGTAGATGGAGTGTTGGCTGTCACAAAAAAAAACCCCACTGAAAATAGAGATTTACCAATGACATGAATCTTTATTCCAAACATGTTGTAGACAATGTTCTGAATACAACTCCTGATCATGACCGAAACCATGGTGTTATTTCTAATCGAGCTCATTTTCTCTGGAAAGATGTATCATTTGCATTCAGAACATAGGAACAGTTTCGCGTTGTCAAAACGCATAAAACGAGCAAAGGAGTTTAATTTCTTGATCTATAAAGGGAATACTTTAATCTGCATTCATTACACACAATTTTGTAATACGCAGGTTGTCACCCGTTTATGCATTAGCGGCAATTCTATATTTATCTGATCCACATGGAGAATTATGTGTATGTGTTCTTTTAGCCATGTTTTGTTACGACGAAATTCATGTGAAGGAAATTAAAGTGAGATCAAATATCTCACCTTTATTTGCGTATTTATTTATGTATTAAAAAAAAACACACACACACACACACACCGGAAGTCTGGAAGATTTTTAAGTGAAGCCTGTAGCAGGACGGGGTGCACCCCTTTGTTGGCCGGGTTTCTCTCGGCGCTGTCTTTCCACAGATTCTCTTCCGTTTATAATGTTAGGCCTTCTACACAGCAGAAGATTTCAGTATCTATTTCTTCGGGATATAGCTGCTTATAGAAAGAAAAGAAAAAGAAAAGACGACCAAACAAAACGAAATAATGCACAATGGCACTCATTAGTCTCAGTGCTCGATTCCACTATACACGAATTGTCTATAAGACTGCAATACACGTATCTGCAAACTTAATAGTCATGCGGAATATAGAAGTCTAGTAATCTAATCCTACTGAGTTCTTGTGTGTTTTCTCAGCTCTTTTGGGCATGGCACCATTGCAATCGAATCTGCCCTGGTGTTCAGTATGCACACCAGAAATATGGTCTGGAGGCGCATATAGTTCTATAAAAGTACTTACTTTTGGTGTATTAGATCTGCAATGCATAATGACAAATTCATTGTTAGGCGGATAAAGGCATAAAAACTATCCCTATGGGAATCTTAATCAAAATATATGTGAGTATCGTTATACATGTGGCGCGAAACCTCGTGGTTGGCAGAATGTCGAAAAATAAAGTTAGATGAGTAGGTTTTGGAAGATATCGGATCGACCATTCTAGTCAAAATTGCACTAAATGCATGTATTACGTAGGTGACCGTAAGCCGCATAGATACTTGAAATATATGGGAAAGATGTTTGTTTGATTCATTTTCCATCTGAGAAGATGGCTGGATAGCCCATATTCAGCTACGTTAAGCTGGTCTTCCATGGGGTCCAGTTCGGTGTGAGGTGGGACCACTTCACCGGGTTAAACACCCTGCTCTTTGCGATGAATGAATGAAGCGGGATCTTTTACGTGCATGAGTTGTTACTCTCTCTTACACGGGACCTCCATTTTATGTCCTATCCGAGGGACAGAGTGTTTTGCCTCTTGCTAGAGGGGACGGTATGCTTACACACAACATTGCTCAGTCCAGACTCGGGTTCGAACCCGGGCCGCGTGATCGTGAGGCAGACGTGCTACCGACTGAGCCAACTCACCGCCCTTTAAATGTTAAAGGGGAAGGCTAGTAACTGATCAGTGGGAATCAGTGGAAATGCTAGGAGATGATTGTTCTAATCCTTATGGGATTCATTCAAGAGTTCATTGTATATCTATTGTTGTGTGAAATGATTTGCTTCAGAACAGTCTCATATTCAAGTAATGTGCAGATTAATGCTCCGTCACTGACCAGGGACGCTAACCTGGAAGCATTAAACTGCACATTACTTGAATATGAGACCATTCTGAAGCAAATCATTTTCACACAACAATAGATATACAATGAACTCTTGAATGAATCCCATAAGGATTGGAACAATCATCTCCCAGCATTTCCACTGATTCCCACTGATCGGATACTAGCCTTCCCCTTTAAAGCAACTCTCACAAGTAAATCTGACAGCCCTAAATTGGGTGGAGCAATTTCAAAAGATTTTGTTCATATTTTTCTGTCATTCCGGAATTCTTTTCTTTCACGTCTTTGGCCTCAATTTATCAGGCAAACTCGTTCAATAACTTAATTATAAAGTAGAAAGATACTACGTGAGTGGAATAGTCTCTTATGAATAATCACCCAAACGGCTGATTCTCTTCAGGCTTGACTAGTACAAGTCGTGAGTCGTCCCTATACTGGATACATCATTCAATGTCACAATGGATTTTGTCACGTGAAAATAAGCACAGTATACACGATGAGGACAGGCCATGAGAAATGGAGTATTCTTGAATGTGTGCCTTCTATTCCTTTTCCTCAGATCCACGAACTTTCGATGACATTTGAGGATGGTTGGATGTCAACGTCAGCAGCAGCAGCAACAGACTTTGCCAAATTTCTGTGCCGTATGCCACATCTTGAACGGGCTGACATTTCATGCCGCAGGCAGCCGCTGCCTGAGACATTCTTCACAGGAATAACTTCACAACAAGCAATCTGCAAGGTAAATGAGTATTAGTAGGCCCAAATAGCATTTTATTTACTTCTTGCTAAGAAGGGAACAGGTATATATTCATAATTTTATACGATCGATATCAACGTATAAACTGCTAAAGTCTTTGCGTTCTTTTCTGATATCTATCCTTCAAAGAAAAGGGTAATCCATTTTATAAATATTTGACAATATTTGTTAAATGATAATAGACATTTTTTCCCGTCCGCTACACCAGTTTAAGAAAATAACTCCTAGTGCAGTGTTTCCAAATGTATCAGATTGAAGAGACAGTATATCCAATAAGCTGTACTATTCCTCACCAAGATAACAGAGTGAAATTTTGATATGCAGCAATAGATATTAGACAACAAAAAAAAAAATAAGTTATTATATAAAATAACATGTAGGCCTACTTAGACAGCAACCATCGTATGGTTCTCTTCTGTGTTTTTTGTGCACGCTACAGCTTGAGGACATTACCATCAATGGCAAGCCCTTAAACCAGTGGCTCGGTGACAAGTAAAGGAGGCAAGACACATGACTGGTATGCCCTTTATTATAAAGTATCTTTTTGTGTGTTTCATAGTGTTTAATGCAGATGAGGATTTGCTTTCAGATACTCCAATTCGATCGTCTAATTCTGCAGTCTTATTGATGAGCATATGTGACCCTGCACCTCAAAACAAACAAAAAGTTGCCAGACATGAATTTTTAGTTAAGATCATTTTCTGAAAGAGCAGCCTTTAAGCTTTAAAATGATGTATAACCCAAATCAAATGAACTCTCCTAACCTATCTAAATATTGGAAAGAAAGCACAAACTCAGGAAAAGTGTGAACTGAGAAAATAGGCTCTGAAGTACAGTGTCTATTCAAGCGCTTAATCTCTACCAAACCGTGCTGGCTGTGCGATGAATGGGACAAAACAACAGAAAGTAAACCACCAGAGTAACAACAATGAAGGGATTATCAGATTAAACTGAACTTTGACATACCTCCTATTCTGTCCATAATTAATGCCAACTTTCAAAGCAGTAGCACTATCCTTTCAAAAGTTATTAGAGTTGAAGTGAAGAGTGTGGACAAGGTTTTTCAGAAATGAAAAAGGGATTCTAAAGACACACCTAATCACACTATTCTACCAAAAATGTTCGAGATAAACTGCAAAAAAAAAAAAAAAAAAAAACACACACACACACACACACATACTTTCCTGCCCGTTTTATGATACCAAATTTTAGCATAGTGTAAAAGAAGACCCGCTCTTTCAGAAAATATGAAAAAGTCAAGTTCGGCTAGGTTGACCCATTTCACTTAATTTCAGTCCTCATGCAAAATCAGTGTGAACGACTTTGTGTTCGTTTTGAGGTGCACGGTCACATAATAGGCAATATTGGCAAAGCCAGGTTGGAGCAGTATCAACGGCGTAAATCCGTACTGAGGAGTGGGGGGGGGATGATCGGCGATAGCCACCTTCACCACGATTACAAGCCCATAACCGGACCGGCGCAGCCCTTGGGAGGGGGGGGGGGGGAGGAGAGAAGCTGCCCCCCACACACACACACTTTACAGGAATCAAATGTCCCACTCTTTTCCATGCAAAGTGGGAGGGAAGTGGCAGCAAAAATATGTGACCCGCGACAACGGTTTCAGGCAAAAGTCGGGCATTTTGAAAATTCATTTTTTCACTGAATCACATTGCCCATTTCCTAAGCTTTGCATTGATATAAAACACTTGTATTCTTCGACACCATAAGTGGGCATGGAAAGCGAAATAAAATGCACTTTTTAAGTTGTTAGGCTGACAAAATTGCGAGAAAACGGGCTTTGAAGTTTCACCTCTTACTCAAAGACAATGTCCGAGCAGCGATGCGAGGTGAGAATCACCCATCCGTACGATGGTGCCAATCGATGTTAAGCTCCGCCTCTAGCAACCACATCGCCTTCTGATTGGCTCACTGAGAGAGTCAAATTTCCCGGGCACCCTTCCTAGTAGCTCAGCGTATGGAGCCGAAACACAATGCGGTTTGCTCGGGTTTATTTTACCAGTGCGTCTTTCAAGATGGCGGATACGATAATTGCACGTATGGTGTACATTGTGTATGGTGCACGCATTACGCAATGTCATCCACACGCCATGACCATGTGCATGTAACAGGAGCGGGTGGCGAATCCACACATTTACAAATCACGTTTTCATTGTTGTTGATTTGACTTTATCATTGGCGACCCTTTTGAAGGCAGAAAAATGCCAGTGCTGGCAAGGGTCACGATTCCTATTTGTTTTGCTTTTACAAGCCGTGCATATGTTGCCTTGTTCGGTGGTGTTGATTATATCAAAACAAACAAACAAACACGTACGCTTCGTTAGTTTGGTGCGATCTTGATGTGTAGTATTAAAATATAACTGGTTACATGTGACCTCTCCTTTCCTCTCATCATCCTTCCCTTTCGTCAGTCTGCTGTCATAATTCTTACTACATGTACAAGTAGACTATTTTTTTTTTCTTTTCACACGATTATGTCGTGCTACATGATTTTTGTTTCACTTCCGTTGTCGAACATTACGGTAGAATAGTTTAGATAGAAAGCCAAACGAAGAGCACGCACTACAGAGCGAGCGTATAAACCACTATATAGCAAGAACAATGGAGCGTGTAATCATGCACGCGTGGACAAAGCATTCCCAAAACGCTGCAACTGGTGTCTCCGAAGGCCGAATTATGTAAATGTGTGCGACGCACCAGCCAATCGCATGCGAGACCCTGCGCCGTAGCAACACTGGGGATATTGGCGCGGCGTTCGAAAGAAGCTCGAAACTGACGAGTGCGAAGCAACATAGGGTGCTTAAAATCCAATTTTCGATAGGAAAAACGTAGTTTTATGCTATGAAATTTAGTGTACATGTAGAAAACATATCAAAGATTCGATTTCTGCAAAAAACCCAAATCGACAAAAATAATGGTAAAGATCTTTGTACCCCGCCTAGGAGGGAATTTGCTCTTGCGACTTTTGCCTGAAACCGTTGTCGCGGGTCACATATGAAGAATTTTTGTTCTTGTTTTTATTTGTTTGATTGTTTGTTTGTTCTTTGCTTGTCAGCCGACTTTAGGGGGAAAATCAGATCTTAAAAGTATGAAGACTTTTTTGTTGTTGTTTCTCTTGTCTTTTGATGTTCTTTCTTCTTGACTGACAGGCGATAATAGACAGCTCCCCCCCCCCCCCTTTCAAAATCGTAGCGCAGTCCTGAATAATGCCCAAATAAATTCAATAAAATGCTAATATGGAATATCCATTTTTTAAAAATGTTATAACGTAGTAGATATTTTCCCGTAGCTATTAATTGTATTCTTCAATTTTCTTGATTTAAGTCAGTAAAGCAATCATCCCACGGGTATCCCCCTCCCACACAAGGAAACTTTTTGCATATTGATGTTATAAATGGTGCAATTTGATGCATTTTTTGCGTGTTTTATCGACTTGAAACAGTCCACCATGTTTAAGGTAGCAGTACATTTTATGTAGATTATTCTTGAACAATTTTGCTTATAAAATGGTATCATTTTAGAGAAACTTCTTGTATTAATTCTTACACTGAAGATCATGAAGGCGATCATGAATTTTGACATTGTACAGTCCCAAAACGGTTGTTTGTAACTATATTTTTTCGCTTAGGAAATTAAGGGGGACGCACCGGGCGCAACTGCTGGCAGTATGGCAGCAACATCAGGAGAATGACATAACGATTAAATGCGAGCGAGCGAGCTTGAAAATTTTGGCATTTTACAGTCCAGAAACTGCCATTTGTAGCTATATTTTCTTCGCTTTGAAAATTAATGGGGAGGGGGGGGGGGGGTTCGCACCGGGCGCAACTGCTGGCAATTACCCGGCAACAATATCAGGAGAATGCAATGACGATTAAATGCGAGTGATCGAAGCGAGCGAGCTTGAAATTTTTAATATTATACAGTCCAAAAACGGGCGCTTGTAGCTATATTTTTTCGCTTTGAAAATTAAGGGGGACGCACCGGGCGCAACTGCTGGCAGTTACTGACAGCAACATCAGGAGAATGACAAAACGATTAAATGCGAGCGAGCGAGCTTGAAAATTTTGGCATTTTACAGTCCAGAAACTGCCATTTGTAACTGTACTTTTTTCGCTTAGGAAATTAAGGGGGGTGGGGGCGCACCGGGCGCAACTGCTGGCAATTACTGGCAGCAACAAATATCTCGTAAACACATTTATGATGTAATCTGGGGAATTTTCAATCCCAGAAGTGTATACTATTTTTTCTTAGGGGGGGGGGGGCCCTCCGTTAATGGAAAGTATCTACGTAGATAGCTCCTCCCACCCAAGGAACATTTGCATTTCTTTAAACTGAAGTAATAGACCTGGTGCACACTTTAGATGAAACATTTTGAAATCTGTCGATCTAAAGTGTATTAAGTAGAAATGACTGAACGGGGAGGGTATGGGAGGGGTTTTCCTCTTACGCGAGGGAGATTTTGTATTTTCAGAATTGAAATTCAGCCATCTTTGGGTGAAATATTTAGATAGTTTTCTATCAAAAAAGTAAGAACATTTCCACATCTCGGGAGTTACGAGGAGGAGCAAAATGATCTGTTTGTCCCCAATACTTTTATGGGGGAACCATCCCCCTCCCCCTCCATCGACGCCTCTGCATATGAGGGAGCTTTTTAAGTGAAAGATCCGCTGCACACTCTTTGATGAATATAAGGAAATAAAACGTCAATCTCAAAAGTGAACAAAGTCTATCGAAAGGGACCCAAAAGTAGCGGATCTTTTGCATATTCATGATTGCAATTCAGCGATCCGGTGCATAATTCTGGCAGTACTTGTCCAATTTTCCATAAAGAAAGTTCGAGATTTGTCCTCATCTCGGGAATTGCTTGGAGGACAAATGATTTGTCTGCCCCCAACATTTCCGTATATAGGGGCGGGGCAAATGCCCCTTTGCCCCCCTCCCCCCGATAGATTCGACGCCCCTGATCATCCCTGTACTTATGCCCATGGATGTATCAGAGTCCTCGTTTCAGGAATGATGCAGGAAATGGAGGGGGGGGGTTCAATTATGGCGGTATAGTTTTTGTTACTGTTTTCGTACATAATTTACAGATGGTCCCGAGTTGCTCGCTTCATAGCATGTTTATATGTAAGCCTATGCTATTTGACGTTGTGAACGTCTGGACCATATGTCGATATTACTTTCTTCGCGAGCGAGCGAAGCGAGCGAGCGCTCGAGAAAATTATGTATACATTATCCTACAAGATAGAATACTGTTCAGCTCTGTTACCTGTCTGAAGGCGGTCATACGAACGTCATGCAATTTGACAAAAATGATACAATCACATTTCTGCTTCCTCCATTTTTTTCCTCAAATTTCAGGGGGGATGATTGTACAGGCCATCCCCCCTCCTCCATTTCAGGGGGGGGGATATCCTCCCCCATCCCCCCCCCCCCGGATTTACGCCCATGAGCAGTATAAAGTAATTGATGTCCTCCCTGAAACAGACGGTATGTGACCATGCATCATAAAAAGGAATTCAAAAAGTTTAACCCTTGACACAAAAAAGGGGAAAAAAGGTCAACCGTGTTTCCCTGAGTTTTTTCATATTTTCTGTAAGAGCTATCCTTCCTCTACATTATTCTTTAGTTTGGGATTGTAACATACACGGAGGAATGTGTTTTAAGCAGTTTATATACAGCTCCTTTTTTTTGGGGGGGGGGGGGAATAGAACGATCAGGTATGTCTTAACCCGTTGAGGACGGTTTGATTTTGCTACAACACACATTGCCAATAAACACCAGCCCAAGTATACTCGGGACTCGTCCTCAACAGGTTAAAAGTCCCCTTTTCATTTCTTGAAGTCCTATACACACTCTTCAATTTCAAGTCTGATGACTTTTGAAAGGATAATCTACTGTCTTGAAACTTGACATTAATCATAGACAAAATGTGTTGATGCCTTAATTCAGCGTAATCTCATGATTCCTTAATTGTTGTTGCTCCGGTGGTCTACAACCTGTGTTTTGTCCCTTTCATTGCACAGCTAGCACGGCTTGGTGAAGATTAAGCGCTTGAATAGACCCTGTACTACATAGCCTCTTTTCTTTTTAGCATTAGGATAGTTCAGGGGAGTCCATTTGAATCGAGCAATACATCATCTTAAAGCTCAGAGTATATTTAGAATCTGCCCTTAACTAAAAATATATATATATATATATATATATGTCTGGAGACTTTTGGTTGGTTTTGTGATGCAGTTTATATCAGAAAATCTCTTCATCCTTCAACACTCTCTAAACACCTTTTTTTTTTCTCTCGTTTTTAATATCAGTATTGTTTTTGCCATAAGACCAATGAGTGGAATTAGAAAGAAGGTGTAAGTTCTATGTACGATTCATTTCTATTTTACTATTTCGTCTTATCCCAACCCACATTTTCCGTATGTGATAATTTAGTTTTCTTTTGACCCATTCTTTTATGGTAACGCGTAGCTTCTAAACATGCTTATGATTGCTATCTCAAATGAAGACAGAAAAAAGCAATCATACGTAGAACAAATACGTGTTCTTTTTTCGAAGAATGGTTACTGGAGCGTAAGTTATAACGTATACACTGTCATTATTTTGACCTGTTTATATTCTTGGATACTAGCATAGTGGGAAGAAGTTGGTAACACTTCAAAGCAAAGATCAATCGCGGATGAGTGCTAGATTAACCAGAAGCTACCGTCTCATTCAGAAATGCTGAATGAGTTACTAGTTTACTGTCGACATTTGTTTCAGTCTTAATACTAACGATAATCTTAGGTAGTGCCCCATCCCACTTTAGTTGATGACTTAAATCAAAGCGCCGTGCTCTTCAGCCCTTTTTGCTAATTTTCCCGTATTGTAGTCCATCTAAATGTAACATTAGTGTTCTTAAAATCATTTTGTAAAAAAGAAAAAAATGTCGAGTAAAAGCATCACCATAATTGCATCAATAGAATGCGATTATTATTTGAACTTGTTTAGCGTTCTAGCATCTTAACTTATTTCTTCATCTCGTGTTGCTCTGTAATTCATGAACTTCAGAAATATAATATTAGTCGCACTTGTAGTTAAATCTAGTAAATCATCAGCCATGTTATCATAGATATAGACACAAAAAACAACAACATAGAAACACAGACAGCATGTTTGGTCTAGAATGGTGTAAAATAACGTCAAAGTAGAGGCCTATAAAACGGCAGTGTTACAAAATGTTTGTCTTATCTATGACTTTTCATACTCTGACACAGAGATGCAGAGAGGTCACGGAACAGGCCAGATTTTGTCGGTAAGCAGCAGCTATGAATAAAACTGACAACTTGCAGTGATAGGACCATGTCCGAGGAGATGATTTCTGGAGAGGACCAGGAAGAGAGACAAGAAAGACACGAGAATGACTTGAAACGTCAGACTAGAACTTACCCAGGTTCAACATGGTAAAGAATGTTACACAGCTATCACGAGATTAATAAGCTAGGACCAACAAGGGAGAGATGACGCATACAGAGATGGAGAGATGGACGGAAGGGAAGAGGAGGCTGAGGAAGACGATAACAAACCCATCGGCAGAGAGACTTTGAGCAAGACAGAATGCATCTGGAAACAACTTGGGGAAAAAAAGAGAAAGGGGTAAGAGTAGATGAGAAGACGAGACTTTTGGCCGTAGTGAAAACATATTGAATTGAACGTAGGTCTCCTAGTGAATGACTCCACGGCAAGACTCGGAGAGCCAAATGAAATTAACTAATATCCGGAGTGATTTGAGAACTCTACATTGTTGTTGTTGTTGTTGTTGTTGCTATTGTTGTTGTTTTAATCTGAGAGATGCCTGACGGGCCGGTCTTGCGAAGACATCTGTGTATGATATTTATCATGAACCTGTTTTTTTTTTTCTTCTTCTTCTTCTTCTTCTTGCTATGGTGCAGTAAAATAATGCACTAAACTCATACACATTTCTGGCTCTGTAGACAATTACCGCAAGCAGTAATATTTGGCGACAATATATTCATATACATGCACAGAGTCTCATACTAACGAAATAATGTATATCAGAATGACGTCTAAAATGAAAAAGGAAACTCACACACACACACACACACACACACACAAGGATGACTAGAAAATCGGTCATCTCGTCTTGGAAAAGGTGGCGGTCGGTGTTTCATACACACTCTCAAAACGAGAATTCTTGGTTTACATTCTAAAGATTTATACTTCAAAATTATATCTAATAAGACACACTTCAAAACATCAAATATATATATATATATATATAATATATACATATATATATATATATATATATAACTTTTTGGGGGCGTGGCGATTTGGACAATAATTATTTCAACTATATACCTATTACTACGTGATAAGACTACCTTCGTGTCTTCGAATAATCTTTGCAGAAGTGAAGGTCAAATCAAGATAGCAAGAAACGGTAAATGAAACCATCCATTATACATGGACAATATACTTACTTCAAGCAAATTCCATCGTTTTTGTTTATGTCTATTTCAAACCTGTATACAGAAAGTATGAAATCGTTTTGATTAATCATTTCAAAATCTCTTTCCTTTTCCAGCATGACCAAAGAAGGAATGCTGATCTAAATTGATCTAGCAATGTTTAATGCAAATAAATATTTCCAAGAGTTATCGAATAGATATAACAATAAGTAATTGAGGGTATTGAAGTTGTCCACGATTGGTCATGAGCTTTGACTTATTGCAAGTGAATTTAAGGTAAGATGATAGGCTTATTGTTAAAAAGACTATGTTACAAAGGGTATTTATACCTATCAGAAAGGTCTACGGACATAGCTGAAGCTTTATTGCCATGTCAGCTATAGCAATTATACTGGTATGTAGGTTTACTCATCTAGATCACTACCTTGTACTTTTGGAGAACGTTACAGTGTGTGTTATGAACAGTATCGCCTTTGAAATAACCGCTTTGAAAAATTTTCTTCTAAAATTCTACACATTTTCTTTGGATAATCGAGTGTGGGCACCAGATTGGACCAGTCTGGGTCGATGATTTATTCGTGCCCCACCTTTGTCCTCGGATGAAGGCTTATGGGTAGTAATAATAATAATACATAATCTAGAGGAGCCTACTACATGTATAACTTACACCGTTTCATCATCGGTTGTTTTCCTTTTCTTACCCTTCCCAAATTCTGAGAAAGTTTGGAAATTATTCATGTTTGTTGTACGCCATTAGAATTTGATTTCAAACAGGTTCTGTTGTTTGTATCATAATGGAGATTATGCAAGTATGTAGTTAACACGACAAAGACACACATGATTTTCACACCTTCCATTTAACTTTGATCAAATCGTTGCCCACGCAGCTATGATATTTGTTGTTTGAACACACACTTGTAGATGTATTAGGTGTGCCTTTGTGCGCCATACATGTATATTTCATTATGACCGACTGAAGAAACATTGTAACAAGTTGTTGTATATAGCTTGTATGATATGTAAAAAAAAAAATAAATAAATAAATAAAGAATAAGAAATATCAAGGTTTGTAGGGCCTGGCATACATACTGTTGGCAACGCAATCTGTCTGTCAATTCCTTGATGATTCTTGAATCCCGCAAATGCATACTATTATGCTATAATACGTCTGTGTTTGTTGTTGTCAATGCTTTGTACTGTAAAATATCTTAATGTGTATGATATGTCGTTATCATGAGAACCACACTTCACTGGAAGTGTAGTGTGTTTGATAATGGCGTATTTAAAGTGCGTATTTACTCGATTGATATTTTCAAGTGTAGCCTAATGCTGCAAAGTACTAGCAGGATGCCAAGGTGTACAAAAAGCGTCATAATTATGGGAAAGAGAAAGAGAGAGAGAGAGAGAGAGAGAAAGAGAAGGCAAGGAGAGACAATCCACACTCAAGCACATGTGCAAATTTATGTGGCAGGCAGGAACAGTTACTCCGCCATATCAGCCAGCATTTGTCTTAGATTATTGGAAGGTTACTTGTTCGTTTGTTTTTCATGTGTTTCATTTTTGTTGTTGTTTTTTATTACTTTTGGTGAAGAGGGACAAGATTTAGTATACTTTAGTATACTCCCCTTCTCTTTAAACATGGACAAACACCCAACGCAGCAGCTTCATGTTACTTTTTAGGCCTGTCATTTGTGAGTTAATTTGTTATAATGCTTCTGAATGATCTTTATTGGATATGAGAATAATATGTACTTATGAAAGCTTATTGAGGTCCAGTGGAACTATCAAACAAGGCTATGTGTGTATACGTGGGTCTGTGTGTTTTGCATTTCTGTATATTTCTATTTCTAATATGTATATAAAATAGGAGCATGCATTTTGAGTTTGAGTCAGAGTTTGGGTCGGTTTCTTGTTTTATATTTCTTCTTTATCATTTAGTATCGATTAATGTTCTTGAATTTTGATATTAGAGCAGGTATATAGAAGTGCATGCCTTTTCTCTGCGCATGCATGTATACAAGATTGTCGTATGTGTTGATGTCATTAAACCTACATAGAATGATGGTACTGATGCGGGAGTATAGTATGATGACACTTTTTTTGTCGCAACATAATCATGATTCCGTTGTCACAGGTGCCAATTATTTGACTTTTTTAACCCGTGTACAGGAGACTATAGAAGCTATAGAACCTCCTGGCACTATGACATTTGATTTGGCGTCATTGCTGCATTGACAAAACATTTGTCAGCACACTTCTGATTATATTATGATGCATATACGAATATGACTTTGATGATACGCCGGATTATGCTATGATTCTTATGTAGTTGTAACTATGTAGGTGTAATTATGTACGTAGAGAGAGAGAGAGAGAGAGAGAGAGATTTACGATCCAATTAATTTGAAATTTCTAGGTTGGATTGTACAACGTTGTATGTTGGTATGGCAATTATTTTAAGCAGAGGTTGATCAGGGCAGGAGCCCGATTTTACTTTTATGTATTTCATTTCATTTACAACAATAGTATTTACATGACTTAACACACTATTAATACAATGTATAACACATTTACGATCATGCATCGTTATGTTTTCAAAGATTGGCCAAGAAGATTACCACTACCAAGTTGACATGACACGTGAACATAGACATGGAAATATCAATGGTATTGTATACATACGTTTAGCCATGGCTTAGCTATTTTAACTCTTTTTGGTGTCATATGATATTGTAATGCAAAATCTGTCGTTTAGCAATCTCATAAATTTTCAACTAGTCGTGTATGCTTAAAAAAACAACAACTGTATTTTGTGCTTTCTGCGTGTATTATCGCGTATTAGAATACAATATGAATACAATCTGCTATGAATGGCTCTTTCTGTTCAAGAAGAACAATGTGTACTGAAAGACACATTTATCCATTGTCTGTTTGCACTGGTTTGATCTCATGTAAACTTGTATATAGTATAAAGTATAGGAATTATCCATGCTTATTGTACGTTACTTCAGATATGACTTCTAACTGTTATTTGTGTCATAATGAATTTAACAGATGATTAAATGCAAGTATGTATTTCACACGACAAAGTCAAACATGATGTTCCCATCCTTCCTTTAACTTTGAACAAATCTTTGTCCACGCATTTATGATATTTGTTGTTCTTTATTAGTTGAATCTGATGTGCCTTTGTGCGCCATACATTATATATTTCATTATGACTGACTGAAGATACATCGTTACAAGTTGCTGTTATATGTAAAACATTTAACAAAAATAAGAAAAAGAATGGTTGTGGAGGGCCTACAAACTGTAGGCAAGGCAATTTATCTGTCAATTCCTTAATGGCTCTTGAATCCCGCAACTGCATATGCTACAATACGTCTGTGTTTGTTGTTGTCAATGCTTTGTACTGTAAAATATCTCAACGTGTAGGATATCTCATTATGATGAAAACCACACTTCATTGGACGTGTGACGTGTTTGATATTGGCGTATTTGAAGTATGTATTGACTCATTTAATAATTTTGTCAAATGCACATCGCTGCAAAGTACTGCGCATTTCACGTTACCAGCAGGATGCCAAGGTGAACAAAAAGCGTCATTAGGCGAAACAGAGAGAGAGAGAGAGAGAGAAGGACAGAGAGAGAGAGAAGGGGGAGGGGAGAGAGAGAGAAGGTCAACAGAGACAACCCACATGCAAGCACATGTGCAAATTTAGGTGGCAGCCAGGAACTCCGCCATGTCAGCCAGCAGTTTTAGATTATAATTGGCAATGGGACTTGTTTGTTTTCATGTGTTTCGTTTTGTTGTTGTTTTTATTACTTTTTGTGAAGAGGAACAAAATTTAGTATACATGCTCACCTTCTCTGTAAACAGGGACAAGCACCCAGCTACAAGTTACTTTTTAGGCCTGTCATCTGTGAGTTAATTCGTTACGATGCTTCTGAAATTGTATTTATTGGATATGAAAGCTTATGAAAGCTTATGAGGTCCAGTGGAAATATCAAACATAGGTTATTTTGGTAATTACGTTGGTGTGTGTTTTGCATTTCTGTATATTTCTATTTCTCACCTATATATGAAGCGCATGCATTTTGAAGTTTGAGTCAAATTGTAAATATAAATGAATGCGCAGTTTTATTTTTTGTTTTATAGTTTGTCCTTATCATTTAGTACCTACATACAATGTATATGTAATGTTCTGGAATTTTGTGGTGCAGGTACGTGGAAGCACATGCATTTTCTCTGTATTTTTGTTAAGCCCATGCATGTATACACGATCGTATGTGTTGATGTCATTAAACCTACATAATAGATGGTACTGATGCTGGGGTATGGTATGATGACACATCTTTTTTTTTTTTTTCGCAACATAATCATGATTTCCTTGTTACATGCGCTATTTATTGGACTACGGCCTTTTACGTAAATATTTTTGAACCCGACTACAGGAGACAATACGTACGAGCTAGAACGTCCTGGCATTATGACTTTTGATTTGGCGTCGTTGTTGCATTGACAAAATATTTGTCAGCACTCTTCTGATTATATATGATGCATATACGAAGATGACTGTGATGATACTCCGGTATATGTTATATTTTTTTATGTAGTTGTAATTACACTAGATGTTATAATGTACATGCAGAGAGAGAGAGAGAGAGAGAGAGATTTACGATCCTACTAGTTTTGGATTTCTGTGTTTGCATTGTATTACATTGTATGTCAGTCTGGTAATCATTTTACGCAGAGGTTGGTCAGTGCAAGATTTTGTTAAATGTATTTCATTTTATGTCATTTCATTTCCAACAATGATGTTTACATGATATAACACACTATTGATTGATGCAATGTATAACGCATTTAAGAGGACGTTCCTGCATCCTAATATTTTCAAAGATTGGCCAAGAAGATTGCCACTACCAAGTGTACATAACACGAGGACACAGAAATGGAAATATTATGCTAGTCTATACCCACGCTAAGTCGTGGTTTAGCTATTTTGATTTTTTTTTTTTTTTTTTTTTTTTGGTATCGTATGATATTTTAATGCAAAGTTTTGTGTGTATTATCGCGTATTAAAGTACAATGCAACCTGCTACAAATGGTTATGTCTGTTCAAGAAGAACAATACGTACTTAAGACACTTTTTTTATGCATTGTCTGTTTGCACTGGTTTGATGTCATGTATACTTGTATAAAACATCATGTACCATTAATCAGTAAAGGTTAGTATTTTTGTTTTTTTTTTTCACGATCGATTGATACCCATACGTGAAGACGTAATCGCAGTCTACGCGTATTTGTCATTAAAGAAGCTTGATAGAATCACACTATGGCAAAACAGGAATCATTTGTTTTGTGAGCTCGTAAAATATTGCAATTAGACAACTGCAAAATAAACATCCGACGTCACTTATTTGATACATGTGTGGACCTATAAAATGTACACATTCTACCTAGTACGGCTTGAAATAAAAAAGACAACATCAAAACCAACAAAACAAAAAATACACACAAAAACGAAATGGTGAATCAATATCTAAATGTTGTCAACCCTTCCAACCTTTTGTTTAATGTTACATTTAGAAAAGGTTAAGAGTTTGACAGGTTTTTATTCTATTTTAAACGAAACAATACATTATTCAATAAAAGAGAGAAAGACAACAAAAATCGCTAAGACTTGGCAAGAGAAATGGACAAAAGTATTAATTATGCATTTTGCATCATTGAACATGGTTGTTGTGTGCGGATGTGGAAAAGAAATGATGAAATAGATCAAAAGAATTTACTCCATACCAAGTTCAGACGAAAGAGAAGGAAAAACGAATTTCGTAGTCCTATAGAAAGTATGAAAGCATTAAAGAGCGAAAGAAAGAACAAAAGAAATGAAGACAGACAGAAAGAAAAAAAAAAGTTACCGAATTGTGAAGATTCTCGTGCATTAATGAAAGGGGGTCATCCCGCCAGACCGACACCCACGAGTCGTACAGCTCACGAGTTCGACATTTGGTAAAGAAAGCCCACGATTTCCACAAATACATCACGGGGCTTAATGTTTCGGTTAAATGTTAGCTTTTAATAGTGTTGAACTCATGGGCTGTAGGACTTTTGAGCCGTATAACTCATGGGCTGTAAGACTTGTGAGCTGTATGAATCGTGGGCTTTATGACTCTTTGGTGTCGGTCATGTGACGTGACCCCCAATCAGAACATCATAAAAAAAAAACAAAAAAAAAAAAAAAAAAAAAAAAAAACGCAAAACACAGTACGTTTATCAATTAAGAGTTTGACATACAGACATCATTGCCTTTCGTTTCCAATTTGCATATTGATATTTTTTTTAAACTTGCGTTTGCACAAATTGTGCTGAAATCAAAAGTATTGCTGTCAAGGACTCACGAATCTCGCTTTGGTATGCCTTTATATGTCAACCTCATTATTAATAAACGTTAACACGTTTTTTTTTTTTTTTTTTCATGATGTTGTGATTGTGACTCTCTTCCCTGAACCTAGGCATCGATACTAGATTACAGCAAAAAGTGAATACCAAGTTTTATTTGAAGATAGCATGGTGAGATTCAAAGTTTCTCTTGTCCAAATCGAAATGTTTTAGAACCCTTTGAATACTTAGAAATCCGTTTCTCTGTGTAAAACTTTTAATATAGTCTAAATTGATTTCTGACTGCAAATATATATCCATTATATGCAGGCATATACCATTTTCTAAACCGTATCTATCCGGCTTTGAAATTACCAGTACAAAAGAAAAAAAAAAGAAAAAAAAATGGTGTCCCATGGAAAACTCTAGATTATGATTATAATTTTAAATGCCGAAATCAGAAAACAGTTATTCTGGTCAAAAAACTCAAGCATTTAACCAGCTTTTGTGATTGTTTTGTTTTGTTTTTAGTGACAGACTACAAACACATATGCACACACACACACAAACACACACACAAACACAGATACGCACATAAAAACCGATATACATGCAGAAAAATGTTGTAAACCTTGGAATATGGAACTATACTGAGGTTCATCTTTGTTCTTATTTTTCTGTGCATCTCAAAGGTTAACAAAATAGCATCTACTTGTTAAAAATCTATGTGAGTGCATTGCTTCCTGTGCATGATGTGGAGCTTGTATAAAGGCACATACACCAACGCACACACACACATAAATTTCTCTCACTCAAACGGCATTTACTCATAAGAAAATAAAAATCTGTTGTGAAATAGTGACTCAGAACAGAAACCCTGGTACAAAGGCTTCAGATTTCATCATAAATGTGAATTGTATCATATCACAGTTCATGTTTTTATTTTCTCCATGTTGAGAAATACAAACACAAGAATGTATGCTTCTTCTTCAAGAGGCTGACAAATCAGCTTGAACATTATTTTACAGATACATTTTATCATAGCGCTCATATCAAATAAAAAAATAGCAACATACATGAACAGAAAAAATACACATTTCATTTTTAACACAATGTCATGTCAAAACGTGTCGTGTGATCACACAGCAGAATCTATCTATTTGACCATGTGGCGAAACAAGGTACACGTGGCAATAGCTGTTACTGAACCATGTGACAAGATTCTTAATGTAATTGTTGAATTAAAGCAGGAATTAAAACAGGAATAACAGCAACAAAACTAGTCATAGGACATGGTACGTCGCAAATCTCTGACACAAATATCATGTTGAATGACAAGCAATGGCTTAAACTCACTTTCATGGTTATGAAATACTTCCGTGTCCACAGACAAGTTTATACTTACTGGACAAAAGTGATCAGTTATGCAAATTCGTGCAAAATATTTAGCACTAACAATACCATTGGTATCAAAGTCATAGACACACCTCTTCAGTCAATTATGTAACTTTAAGAATGGGATCTCCTTGTAGAGACATAGGATATGTCATAAAGTTAGATATCAAATCTGTACATTTCTTTTTATATTATACCCTAAAATCGGTTTAAAAAAATGGTGCAACAAGGTTAAGGTCATGATTGTTAGATCCTTACGAGGACTGGTGCCCCTGTAAAACATTACGTGGATATAAGACAGCAAACTTTTTTCTTACTTTTGATATGAGAGAAAGTGACACTAACAGGCTTGAATTCTGCCTATTTCCAACATATGAATTTCCTTCTTGGTAAAAATAAAGAATAAAATACAGTTTGCAATAATATATCCCAAACCTATCAATTTGTCGGATAAAATGGATATTTCAGCAATAGGCTCATTGATGATAGAAAAGCAAAACAGAATATGATACAGTTCACCCAGCTTAAAAATACAAAATTATACATTATCCCAGCTGCACTGGCATTTTACATCAGAGCACTGCCACATTGTCGATTACACAAAATATGAACAATAGAGGGCAGTAGCCACAATGTTTTACAATAGCACCAAACTGTGCTATTATCACACGGTTATCAGATATCAAGTTTGTCAAGCTAGAATCCAAATACAAAATTAGGAGACTGTGTAAAGTGTAGATAGCATCAGGTCAATGACTTTGATTATGTTGCATGAATTAACCAATTGAGGATGAGCTGATTTTAGTATAACATACATTTCCTGTACACGCCTGCCTAAGTATACTCAGGACTTCTTTAATATGTAGCATTCAAGTGGTTGCAAGTAACACTCTCAGATCAGTATCATCTGGCTCTGAAGGCTGTGGGATGACCTGAGTAGATAAAATCAGGATTGGATCCCTACTATAGGAAACAACAACTTCATCGTCTCAGTACCATGCATATGAAATCATTTCATATGCACCAATCAAAGACCAAAACAAAACAAAAACTTCAAACGCCTCAACAAGGCGCAAACTAAAATCTAAACAGAAGAAACAACAACCAGAACTACCGCATGTATGTCAATCCTGATCCTTTTGAAGTCCAGGTGGAAAACAGCAAACATCCTTCTAATTTATTCCTCTGCATAAGGTATGGAGGATGTGTTGTGGTATATCATGATTATGGACATCAGTTTTTCAGTCCAAGAAAAGCAAACAAGAAAAGTGCTTTGTAACATGACTACTGATTTGCCTGCACTAAGAATCCAATATAAATTGGAATCTAGTAGGTACAATAATTCTTCCAGCGAGGTTGGGGACCTGCCGACCTGGATCCTTTCACCTTCACCTGATGTAAATGGCATGTATTGAAATGTTCATGGTGTCACTGCGAATGCTGTAGCATTTTGATACCGCCAAGACTGGATATATGCATATGATTATTTTTTAATGATAAGATCATTGCCTTGATGAGTGAAGCATCAATGAATGATGTGTACAGAATGATAGGACACTGAGTGTTCGCTATTCAGTGAAAAAATGAAACAGACAATCAGATAAACAACAACAACAACCAAACATAATTGACACATACAGAAATCATGAAAGGCATAGGTGAATCAATTTTAAGTTTGCTAAAATTAAGACAGCATTTAGAGTATGAGCAGAGCAAAAGCTCTTAGTTTTGGTAAGTCTCTAAAAAAACCCAACAAGAACAACACGGTATACAATGATCATAAACTCGGGGTAACTAGCTTTATAATGCTGAATTTTGAACTTATTGTTTGAGAAAAGTGAGTGACATTACTCTGTACTTTCATATCATCCACTCTACCTCTTGTGTAGTTCAGATTCTGAACGTTTTTGATTGGGTTCTCTTCCCCCTGTATACCGCACACAGCAATGTCGCACACAATGCCATCTGGATAGATTCATTTCTTGAGTAGTTTGCTGCCCTCTGCGACAAGGTTTGCATAACATTATGCTATCTGGATTTTTGTTATACGAACTTGTGAGGGCTGAAACAAGATAAACAGTCAGTGTAATTTGAGGCTTTTCTTTTTGTTCACCCATTCCAACAAAATGAAAGTAATTGTTTAACAATATATAACATTAATTGCATAATTTGTGAGATTTGATGTGGGATAAGAAATAAATCAATATTCATCTGTATATTGACTAGATCAGGGCCGGCGGAACAGCTGCCCAATTAGGGGCCCGCACGCCTCCCCCACCCACTTATCTTGCACCAGTACATCAAGGAATATAAAGGGTGTCACCCCCCCCCCCCCCCACTTGTTATCTTTAAGCGTTGTTAAGGACATTGCTTTTGGTATGGGGTCATTTTTCTTCTTTTGCTTGCTTGTCAGTTTAATGAAACCCGGAAGTGCCTCCCAAATTTTTGGAAACGTGGCGTCAACCATGTGAATTACTTGAAGAGTTTGTTCGCACGAACCAATAAGTCTATTTTCATTAAAATCAGTCGACATACTGTACACTGTGGTTTAGTAAACAGTTTGACCAATCATAGGATACTATAATTAGTTTCTGGAAAAAAAAATCGGATTATTTATGTCAGTGTTTTGGGCCATTAACCGATAAGTCCATATTCAGCAGTCAGCATGTCGTGTGTCAGGTGATTCTAATTGAGTATATGAATATAAGAACGACTCAAGTCCATGGGAGACCATTTCGAACAAACTAAAAAAAAACTTCATATCTTTTTTATTTGTCCAATAATATTCTATTTAACTGTGATGGGAAGGCAACATTGTATATACAAATTAGCACATATATTATTATGACAAGCAACATTTACATTAATATTGTGGAGAGGCCATTTTGTGTGGTGGACTTGGGTCGTTCTTTGATTCACATACATGATATTCTGCTATAGAGATGAGAGAAGGATGAGAGAGGGCGCTATTATATGAATGTAAGAATGACCCAAGTCCTTCATTGTTTACATTGATAAAAGATTTAACTCATTCATTTCAGGCACTTAGGGGGGTAATTAGGATTTATCATTTATACACAAGATGAGTCCATGCATAAGCTATAATTTCCCATGTCAAACTGAATTTGGCCAAAAATTGGACTTGGGTCGTTCTTATATCCAGGTCTTCAATTGATTACGTTGTATTAATATGCATGCCGAACAGTTATATAAGAGTGAAAGCCATAGACTCAACGATACGCGTCGAGGCTAAAACTGCGTACTGGTTTGTGTGTGACAGAAAGCTTCTAGAGGTTGCCCAATGTGCTTTCTTCCAACCCGGGACAAAAACGGAGCGCTGGAGACAAAATATACCATTACTATTGGCAACGCAGTCCATTCCACACATTAGAAACATGGACCAGGCGTCCTGCTCCATATAATTGTTCCAGGTACCTGCATGTCGAATAGCGTGAGCTTTGCTAGAAAACATAAGGTAGCAGTATGATTCAAGTATATATTTTTGTTCTGATTAATTTTCATGATGTTTGGTTACCATAGCAACACAGTTCCCAGCACATTAAACAAAACAAAAGAAAATGTGTCTTCAACATCATACAAATGTTGGTGTACCAATGATCGTAAGCATTTCGCTTGACAAAAAAAAAGAGGAAATTCTGCGATCCACAATACAGTGTCCAGATTCATTGCCACAATATGCCGTTTACATAATTATAACCATAATGAGTTGTTACCTTATGGCAACGCAGTTTTTCACACATTTGTAAAAAATGTATTAAACATCTCCATTCCTAATTGTGTTCCAAGATTCGTAAGCATTTTAATTGAAAATGATACATTTCCTCCATCCAAAACATTTTCCAAAGCAATCGCCCAAATATTATGCTGTTACCTTTGCAACGCAGTTTTTTGAGCCATGAAAGAATGTGACTTGCGTATTTACCAAAGGCCAGATTTCATGACCAATGCTCGAAAAATGGGAAAGTACGTTAATTATCAAAAGCTGATTTATAGCCATAATAATCAATGATAATTATGCCGCTATGCGTGCACCATGCAACGCTGTTTCCAATACATTCGGAAAAACAAAATGTCTTGCACATCTCCATCCCCAAACCAACCTTATGTGTGTGTGTTAGACTTGATGGCCGTTGCTTAAAATTGAGAAAACTGCAACGCATCCATTTCATACCACAAAGGGTGGACTTATCGGCGTTTACAACAAAAGGAGTAGTGGACTTATCTGCTTTTAACGCAAAACACATTGAAACGAACAAAATATCAAATGTTCCTCTTTCTGTACATTTCTAAAAATTGGACCGTCCATTACGTATTAAACCAACTTTTTTTTTTATCTCTACATCATTGGAGTTCTACGCCAACAGAGTGTAACGAAAAATCGTGACTTAAAAGAATTGAACAAAATAGTCTTATCGGTTTTTGCGAACAAACTGCATTTCTTCAATCTGATTTTCAATCTTATAACCGTAAATATTATATTCCAAAGTAGACTACTATGGAATGGCCTAAGAAAGTGACTTATTGATGATGATGATGATGATGATGATGATGATGATGATGATGATGTCCATGCATATCTCAAGCTTTTTTAATCAAAAATAATGTAGATAAACTTTACACTTAAAGGGAGGTTACAGTTTCGGTTGAGATGAGGATTCAGGATAACAAATCTTCTCTTTTAATGATTATTATTATTATTTTTCTTTTTTTAGAAAATGAGAAACCTCTAGTAGAATATAAGAAAAACACTCATAAAAGCAATAAAGGTCATTTGATGAAAAGTGGTTTAGTAATTAAATGTTAATTCCACCATAATATATCTGTTCTACTTTTTTGTTATTTAAAAAAGAAAAACTGATTTTCTTCAAAGTAGACTATAAATTCCTATTACAATGGTTGTTTGCAATAATTGTATGCTCTTTTACATTTTCATAAAGTGGCTTTCTAAATATCTCTACTAAAGTTAAAAGCTGAAATCTCACCCTTAACCAATACTATCATACCATGTCTTTAAATGTGTTTAAACTTTATACATTTATGATTATTAGTATCTCTGTGTGTGTGTGGGGAGGAGTACCGTCATTCTGTCTATGCGCTTGTAACGATGGGATAAACCTTAATTCGATTGACCGGATGAGATGGACTCTGATTAATCCCACGAAAATAATCTATTATTTGCATTATTGTATTTTTTGTTTAGTGATTCAATTAATGTTGTAAATGACCATTTCATGCATACTATTGATGCATGAAATATAAACATATCGGTAAAACATGTGTACATACGCTAAGCAAATAAAGTAAGCACTTTTTCAGGTCAATATCTCACAGATTACTTTAATAGCTAAGAATATAGGGGTGTAACATATTAAACGTAATTCGCATTGGCTCTCAAACTGGTAGGTCAATCTGTATAAAAAGTGAAACTGCATGCATTAGTGAACACGTCATATTTTCTTCCAAAGCACAAAAGTACAATTTGCCGAAAAAAAAAAATAAAGAACAAGTTGTCATGCTTGTGTCAGTGTTCTTTCAGAAAACAAGAGACGGATTCAACACAAAAAGAATGTATTGCAAAAATAAACTAATGATCTCTTAAATGTCCAGTAATATAAGACAAAGATGATACATGAAGTTCCAAATACAGACAACGGCAGTAGCAAGGACAAAAAAAAAAAAAAAAAAAAAACAGGGAACAGAGTCAGAGACAAGCATAAACCCTTGGGAGCACCGACATCCAACTACCTTTTGACATTAGGAACAATACAACATTTTTTAGGTTCAAAGTTCAGTGTAAAAAATATCTATTAGACAATATGAAATGAATTTGTTAAACTACATGTAAAACATTTATTTGATGTTATGTAGATTGGCCAGCCTACTTTAGTTTTGAGTGCTCTGTGTGGTGTGGTTGTGTATGGGGGTGTGAGGGTGTGGGTGTGTGTATGTGTGTTAGTGTGTTTATGGTCTCCTTTTTTATGTAGGTTTATGAAATGTTGCCATTGTATATAGGGTAACATCCCCAGTATTCGGTCACTTAAGCTTTTTTTTTCTATATTTTTTTTTAACTAAAATAATACATACATACATCATATCTACAACAATGTATGTGAAATAAATATCAAATTTCTTTAATCTCAATTTTCATTTTGTTAAATATCACACAGAATTTCACAAAATCGCAAAATATATCACCTTGAAAATTCCCAAGTATACGGTCACCGCCACCAGTATTCGGTCACGCGATATGCGCGTTCAAAGTTAATGTGTGTTCAAGGCAGCTGAAAAACGAGCACGCGCGCTACCTTGTTGGCGCAAAATTGCATCGGGGACGTTGCGGCGCCAGTAGGTGACCGAATGCTGGGGACTCGGCACTTGCATTCGACCCGTGCACATTGAGACACTGCATCGGCACGTATGGAAATTTTGTTTTTCTTTTGCGTGTTTGAGGATACTATCACACTTCAAGCTTGCGATAAGCAAAAAATCCCGCGAGAGAACGGCCTATTTCTCGATTTTTAGCGCTTTTTCGGCGACCCGTATTCTTAAACTGGGTCTTATCCGCGCGCGCTTTTGGAAAGTAGCACCGATTCTGCACTTTTGACGGTTAAATTTGGGATTTTGGATGGATTTTTGGAGGGGGCTAAGGGAGTTTCCTGTTGTGAATGAGTGTGCAAGTATGTGAATAGATGTAATTTGCGTGTGTTGTGACAGTTGAACTTACTGGCTGGTGACTAGTGATAAGTGACCGAATATCGGTAGCTGACCGAATACTGGTGCTCTTACCCTACATTATGATTGTTCTGATATATACTTGCCATGTCGTAGTGTTAGTGTGTGAACTTACGTGGCACCTTGGTCTGCTGTCGGTGGTTTCAGTGAATGATCTGAATGTTCTCTCAACTGATTATTATGATGGGGAATGTGACTTTACATCATTGACGGTTGGCCTTTGTGCTGCTGAGTCCCAACCTTGCATATAGAGCCCAACTCACAAGTCTTGCTTCTTTCGGAGTCCTAAAAACCATGTAAATTTTTGTATCAGTGATTTGTGTTATCTTGGTATTTATGTTTGGTTTTTGAATAAATTGACATTCATTCATTCATTCATTCATTCATTCATTCATTCATTCATTTATCCACGGACGTGATACGGACTTCCGGTCCTAAATAATGACATCAAGGATGATTCGTTATTGGGACTAAAAAGCAGCCATCAGGCCCTGATGCTCCTACGAACAAGACGATCTGATATGTACACGATTATTGCACTATAATACTATCATCTTTAATGTGAATCATATTATAATCTCCATTTCCTACAGACTTTGGAGCCTCGGACTGAACACATAACATATGCAATTATATCTTTATCATTTTGAACAAGTGAGGTATAGAACACTCTTCCACCGGACGTGCACTATTCCGGGCTACACGCAGTATAAACCGAAACTGCATAATATCATAATTATGATGTTGGACTTTGGCCGCGTGAAAAGAATAACAATAACGTGTTAAAGGTTGCAGAAGAAACAAAAACACAGCATTAGTGCTTTAATACAGTTCTAAAATGTGAATTACGGATAGAAACAATGAATGTAAAATTTGAATCTGTTAAATCGATGCAAAATATTGTTGAATATACAAAATGTGAACAATAACTTATAATATTCCTGTTTCCAGACTAAACCGTCTACAGTTATACGGTTCCTTATATTTAAGCCTTTTTTTTCAAAAAAAATAAAATGTATATGGTAGGATATTTTGTGATACAACAGACCTACACGTATCCATGAAACATGATATCTTGAACATTGTTTTCAAATCACTGTTAACAAAGGTAAACTGGACCTGTAAATAAGAATTGGTTATGATACGAGCATCATTCCAACCCGTGATCGAAAGTTATATGCGATCAAACACAATGTTGTTGTTGTTGTTTTCTCCTACTTTAACTTTGGACGATAGACACTTTCCTATGAAACGTCAATGCCAACTGCATTTTGCAGGTCACCCGATCTGCAAGATAAATTTACCTCGACATAGAAACACGCACACTCTGCTTCCTCTTTGCAGGGAGGAGCGCCATGTCGACACTGCGTTTCTACAAGACTCATGTATGTCTCAAGTTGATTGAATAGAGTTCTTTAAAATCAGTACGAAATGATTTTATCTTATGTCATCGCGCTAAGGATGCATTAGATGCTATGATAAGTACATACTATACGACTTTTAGTCCTCTCCGAAGAATTTTTCAATGAGAATAAGGGGCCTCGCCCAGGGACACAGCCGCTGCAGTCAGAAAACTTGATTCAGGGATATCGTGATTAAACCTGTTGTCTTATCTACTGAGCGTCAACTCCTATAAGAAATGCTAACGGTGCTTTGTAAGTGATGTGACGAATTTTTGCCATTTTCGGTGAACTGTTTTACAGTGATTATTTTTCAGGCTTCCTAGACTTTGGGAACGAAACTTGCACTCATTTTTCTAATAAATATGTCAGTCCTTAACTACCTGTGATGGGTAGAAGGTACGATCTCATTCTAATTCGAACATTGACCGTGTCAGCGCGTTGTGGCCTTACTACAAAAGGTAGGAATAACTCTTATTCTTAATTATTCATTTACGGATGTCATGTACCGCAGTTTCCAATCATTTATAAAATGTACAATGATTATAACTAAAGAGGGTTTTTGTCAAAACAACTGAGGACATGACATCATCAAATTTCTTAACATAATACACTTTATTCAATTTTCATTACTTTTGTTCTTCATCCACAGAACTAATATAATTATTAAAAAAAAAAACAGGATCCTGAGTACACAACACTTGGTCGTATGATGAAAATAAGACATAGGGATCTAATTCACGAAGTGACAGCATACTTACATCGGTTCAAATGCAATTAATCATGTTTTTTTGTTTTTTTGTTTTTTTGTTTGTTTGTTTGTTTGTTTGTTTTTTTGGTGAATTTGATGCTTTTGTCATTCAAATTTAGTAATGTGCATTCAAATTCACACAGCGCAGGCACACGAAAATATTCAGGGAATTCAAATTAAGATTACGAGTGATCACTTTCATTTATGGGCGTTCTATTTCGTTTTCGTCACATCAAATTCACGCTTAGGCGTTAAATTGCCAAATGCGAGCATTGCATTTCCTATTCGCGAATTCACTTAATTGAAGGGATAGTCACGACTGCGATGGTCCCGATGAGCTTGTTTGGAGGGTTCAATTTGTCGTCAGCTTGACATGAATTTGAATGCTCGGAGAGTGAATTTGAATGTTTCGATAGTGAATTCGAATGACCGAATTTTTTATTTGATTGCTAATTTAGTGCTACAAGCATGGAATGGGTGAAATCGAATGCTCGGAATAGGAAATTGAATGACAAAAGTATGAAATTGACCGGGAACAGCTTTGATGGGGATCCCTCCGAATTTCATCAGTTTTGGGTTCGATTTAACGATGGGATGATTCAAGTTTTTGTGTATTTGAATGATCACTGAGATCAACATACCAGAAGGTAACTATGTCCTTCATTAAATTCAATGTCATGAGCATGTGAGTTTATCAAATAAAAGTGAAAAAAGGGAGTTCAATGCAAAATGCATGTAAAATTCATTCAAAGTCGCATCGACACCGCCGTGAAGAACATAAAGGAATTAGAATTCACAAGGAAAATAAATGTACACCCAATGGGCATATTTTGATGTTGTTGTTGTTGTTGTTGCTGTTGGTTATATTCTTTGTCGTTACTCATATTCTTTGAATCAGAAAATTCAATTTACCTCGAAATGAGATTTTTGCCTTATACTAAAGCTATACCTCGTATAACTGTCACCATGCTCTATGGAGGTCAAGACCAGAGCTTATGCTGCGTTAATCCGCCCACAACTGGAATACGCAGCTGAAGCATGGAATCCACAAACTGTTACAGCCATAAATGCACTTGAACTAGTCCAGAAAGCAGCGGCCCGTTTCGTGCATGGGGACTATAGAAGAACAACATCTTCCTCAGCCCTAGTTTCTGCCCTAGGTTGGCACACCCTTCATAACCGTCGACTTCTAGCACAGTGTGTCCTATTCCATAAAATTCATTATCAACTGGTTTGCATCCCACACCCACAAGTCATCACACCTGCAACTTACATTGGAAGACATGACCACCAACTCAAGTACACAGTACCCATAGCAACCATCGACCCCTACAAGTTTTCACTATTTCCAAGAGCAACAAGACTGTGGAACAGTTTGCCAGGCGCAGCTGTTCAACTCACCAACCCAACAGAATTCAGAGAGGCTGCACTCCAACATATCATCATAATGCAGCCTTCTTCTGGTTCCAGTGTCCTGTAAGGAGCCAACCTTATTTTTACTTGCACGGGTTCAACCACTTTTATTGTAAATATGTGGGTTATGATTATGGCACCCCTGCACCCTTGTTGACACACGGCAGGGATTGTTCATCCCGGTATAGCTTCAACGGAGCTGCAGTTTTGGGATTATTTCAACAAGTAACAAGTAATAACTCCACTTACAAACACATTACAGTTTATTCCTACACGACATTTGCCCTGCTACGGTGGAGTATAGTGGTTATCTTGAATCCGGGACAGGAATACCGGGTGAAACATTTTCCAACCAGCTAGACTACAATTTATAGCGATTTCTCTTGTATTGAAAAAAGTACATGTATACAGCTGAGTTGTAGCAACTTATGATATGAACAAGGGGAATGGGTAAGAATGTGGACGTAGACAAAGAAATTCTTGGTATGGCCATACCAACTGTTACATGGAGTAGTTAGCTTAACAATGCTGAATTTTGAACTTATTATTTGAGAAAATTGACTGACATATCATTATTCTGTACATTCATTATTACCCACTCTACCTCTTGTGTAGTTCAGATTCTGAACGTTTTTTGATTGGGTTCTCTCCTCCTTGTATACCGCACACAGCAATGTCGCACACAACGCCATTTCTTGAGTAGTCTGCTGCCCTCTGCGACAAGGTTTGTAGAACAATATGGTGTCTGGATTGTGTTATACGAACTTGTGGGGGTTGAATGAAGATAAACAGTCAGTGTAAGCTGAGGATTGTTTTTTTTTTTTTTTTTTTTTTTTTTTTTTTTTGGTTGTTTGTTTGTTGCTTTTTTTTTCACCCATTCCAACAAAATGAAAATAATTGCTGAAATAACACTGGAATTAATTATATAGTTTGTTAGATTTAATTTGGTGTGAGAAGTAGATCAAAATTTATCTGTAAATTGACTGGATCAGGGACGGCGGAACAGCTGCTGAGCCCAGCCCAGGGGGCCCGAACGCCTCCCAACCCACTTATTTTGCACCCGTAAAAACTTTTGGAAACGTTGCGCCGGCCATGTGGATTATTTGATGGGTTTGTTCGCACGAACCAATAAGTCCATTGTTCAGGAAAATCAATCAACATACTATACACTGTGAGTTAATGAACAGTTTGACCAATCAAAGGATATTATAATCAGTTTTTAACAAAACAGAACATAACACTGATAATTTCCGTCTAAAATCAGTGTTTTGTTGCAAAAACCGATAAGTCCATATTCAGCAATCATCGTGTCATGTGTCAGGTGATTTTACTTAATTACGTTGTATGTATTAGTATGCATGCTGAACAGTTATGTAGGACTAAAAGCCATACACTCAACGATAAGCGTCGAGGCTAAAACTGCGTGCTGGTTTAAATCATAGTGTATGACAGAGAGCTTCTGCAGGCTGCCCAGTCTGCTTTCGTCCAACCCGGGACAAAAACGGATCGCTGGAAATAAAATACACCATTATATTGGCAACGCAGTCCATTCCACACATTCAAAACATAGACCAGGGCTGGCTTCTTATACTTCCCTATAATTGTTCAAAAAGATCTGCGTGTGTGCCGAATCGCATGAGCTTTGTTTTAAAACATAAGGAAGCAGGTTGATCCAAATATATTGTTGTTCTCATTTATTTTCATGGTATTTGGTTACCATAGCAAAGCAGTTTCCCACATATTACAAAAAGTCTTCACCACCATACCAATGTGGGTGTACCAAAGTTCGTGAGCATTTTGTTTGAAAAAAAAAAAAACAATGGAAATTCTACAATCCACAATATTGTCTAGATTTATTGCCACAGTAATGCCGTTTACATGATTATTACCATAATGAGTTGTTACCATGGCAACGCAGTTTTAACATATTCGAAAAATGTCTTGAACATATTCATTCCTACACTAATGACTGTGTGCCAAGATTCGTAAGCATTTTGCTTGAGAAATGATGAACTTTCTCCATCCAAAACATTTTCCCAACCAATCGCCCAAATTTGCTGTTACCATTGCAACGCATGTGACCTGCACATTTACCAAAGGTCAAATTTCATTATAAATGCTCGAAAATGCGGATGTACCTCGATTACCAAAAGCTGATTTATGACCATAATAATCAATGATAATTATGCCGTCATGCCAGCACCATGTAACGCAGTGACCAATACATTCGAGAAAAAAAAAATAAAATGTCTTGCACATCTCCATCCCCAAACCAATCTTATGTGTGTGTGTTAAGCTTGATGGCCGTAGATTAAAATTTGAAAAGACTGCAACGCATTCATTTCCTATCGCGAAGGCTGGACTTATCGGCGTTTGCAACAAAAAAGTGCAGTGGACTTATTTGTTTTTGACGCAACATTCAATCTCATGTTCAACCTTATAACCATAGATATTATATTCCAAAGTAGACTGCTATGGAATGGCCTAAGAAAGTGACTTATTGATGATGATGATGATGATGATGATGATGATGATGATTTCCATGCAGATCTCAAACTGTTTTTAATCAAAAATAAGTTAATAAACTGTAAACTTAAAGGGATGTTACAGTTTCGGTTGAGATGAAGATTGAGGATTACAACTCTTCTCTCTTAATGCTTATGTTGTTGTTGTTGTTGTTGTTGTTTTTAGTATCGATGGGATAAAGCTAAATTCCATTGACCGGATGAGGTGGACTCTGCTCAATCCCACGAAAATAATCTATTGTTTGCATTATGGTATTTTTTGTTTAGTGATTCAAGTAATGTTGAATTGTGTAAATTACATTTCATGCATACTATTGATGCATGAAATTAAACATATCGGTATAATATGTGTACATACGCTTAGCAAATAATGTGAGCCCTTTTTCAGGTTCATTTCTCACAGATTAAGTAGCTAAGAAAAGGGGCTTAATGTATTAAATGTAATTCGCATTGGCTCTCAACTTGGTAGGTCAATCTGCATAAAAGTGAAACTTTATGCATCGGTTAAAACATATTTCTTGTTTGTGCTTTCTTCCAAAGCACAAAAGTACAATTTGCCGAAAAAAACAATAATGAACAAGTTGTCACACTTATGTCATTGTGTGTTTTGTTTTCAGAAAACAAGAGACGGATTCAACAAAACAATAAAGGTATAGCAAAAAAAAAAATAGATAGATAAAATATAAGAAAATATGATACATGAAGTTCCAAAAACAGACAACGACAGTGGCAAGGACAGAAACAGGGAACAGAGTCAGAGACGTGAATACGGACTTCCGGTCCTAAATAATGACATCAAGGATAATACGTTATTGGGACTAAAAAGCAGTCATCAGGCCCTGATGCTCCTACGAGCATGACGAACTGATATGTACACGACATATTGCTTCATAATTATATGGCATCATCCATTTATATTTTATCTCTATCTCAGGAATATTTGGATGAAAGAATACAATCATAAGATTACAAAAGGATCGTTCAGTAGGGGGGGGGGGAGACATGCCTACAATGCATGGTTTAGATATGTAAAATTATCATATTTAATGTGAATCCTTTTATAATCTCCATTTAATATAGATTTTGGAGCCTTGGACTGTATGTATTAATGTGCAATTATATCTTTATCATTTTAAACAAGTGAGGTACCATAACACTCTTGCATCGGACGTGCACTATTCGGGGCTGCACGCAGTATAAACCGAAACTGCATTATATTATGAGGTTAGACTTTGGCCGCGGGGAAGAAAATAGCAATAAAGTGTTAAAGGTATATATAATTTTACTATTTGCAGAAGAAACAAAAACCCAGCATTAGTGCTTTAAAATAGTTCTAAAATGTGAGTTACGGATAGAAACAATCACGGTAAAAACTTGAATCCGTAAAATCGATGCTAAGTATTTTTAAATATATAGAAAATTTGAACAATACGTTATAATAAGATGTTTCCAGACTAAACCGTCTACAGTTATACGGTTTAATGAGAAAAATACAGATATTTCCTTATATTTAAGTCTTTATTGCACACACAAATAAAATGTACATGGCAGGATATTTTGGGATACAACAGACCTACACATATCCATAAAACGTGATATCTTGAACATTGTTTTGAAATCACTGCTACCAAAAGTAAACTGGACCTTTAAATAAGAATTGGTTGTGATACCAGCATTATTCCAACCCGCGATCGAAAGTTATTTTCGATCAACACGTATCTTTTCCTACTCGAACCTTGGACTACAGACACTTTCCTATGAAACGGCAATGTCAACTGCATGTTGCACGCCATTTGATCTGCAAGATAAATTTACCTCGACAAAGTAACAAGCACACTGCTTCCGCTTTGCAGGGAGGGGCGCCATGTTGATACTGCATTATTCTACACAAAGACGTGTGTTTGTCTCAAGTTGATTGAATAGAATTCTGTAGAATCAGTGAGAAATGGTTTTATCTTATATCATCGCGCTAAGGAAGCATTGAATGCTTTAATACGTACACACCATACGACTTTCAGTCCCTTCCGAAGAATTTTTCAATGAGAATATGGGGCCTCGTCCAGGGACACAGCCGCTGCAGCCAAGGAACTTGATTCAAGGATATTGTGATTCATAACCTGTTCTCTTATCTACTGAGCTTCAACTCCTATAAAAAAATGCTAACGATACTTTGGAAGTGATGTGACGAATTGTGGCCATTGTTTTCGGTGTAGTGTTTTACAATGATTATTTGACAGGTTTCCTTGACATTGGGAACGGAACTTCCACTCACTTTTCTACTATTTTAAGTCCTTAACTACCTGTGATGGAGGGAGGGTACAACCTCATTCTGTTTCTAACATTGACCGTGTAGTGAGTTGTGGCCCTACTACAAAAGGTAGGAATAACTCTTACTTATTCGTTTACGGTTGTCATGTTACCAATCTTTTATAAGAGGTACCATACGAGAATACATAAAGAGGTTTATTGTCCAAAAATTGAGGACTTGAAATCATCAAATTCCGTAACATAATACAGTTTATTCAATGTTCATTACTTTTGTTCTTCATCCACAGAACTAATATGATTAAAAAAAAATACCCAAGATCCTGAGTACACAACAGTTTGCTGTATGATGAAAATAAGACATAGGTCGTAATTTACGAAGTGACAGCAAAGTTACATCGGTTCAAATGCAATTAGTCATGTTTTTTGTTTTTGTTTTTTGGTGAATTTGATACTTTTGTCATTCAAATTCCTTTAATGTGCATTCAAATTCACACAGCGCAGGCACACGGAAATATTCAGGGATTTCAAATTAAGATTACGAGTGATCACTTTCATTTATTGGCGTTCTATTTCGTTTTCGTCACATCAAATTCACGCTTAGGCGTTCAATTGCCAAATGCGAGCATTGCATTTCCTATTCGCGAATTAACTTCATTCAAGGGATAGTCACGACTGTGATAGTCCCGATGAGCTTGTTTGGAAGGTTCAATTTGTAGTCAGCTTGACATGAATTTGAATGCTCCGAGAGTGAATTTGAATGTTTCGATGGTGAATTCGAATGACCGAATTTTGAATTTGTTTGCTAATTCAATGCTACAAGCATAGAATGGGTGAAATCGAACTCTCTAAGTAGGAACTTGAATGACAAAAGTATGAAATTGACCGGGATAAGCTTTGATGGGGATCCCACCGAATTTCACCAGTTTTGGGTTCGATTTAACGATGGGATGATTCAAGTTCTTGTGTATTTGAATGATCACCGAGATCAACATACCAGAAGGTAACTATGTACTTCATTGAATTTAATTTCATGAGCATGTGAGTTTATCAAATAAACGTGAAAAAAAGGGAGTTCAAATGCAAAATGCATGTAAAATTCATTCAAATTCGCATCGACACCGCCGTGAAGAACATAAAGGAATTAGAATTCACAAGAAAAATAAATGAACATCCAATGGGCATATTTCGATGTTTCTGTTGTTGTTGTTGTTGTTGCTTATATTCTTTGTCGTTACTCATATTCTTTGAATTAGAAAATTCAATTTACCTCGAAATGAGATTTTTGCCTTATACTATAGCAAAACCTCGTATAACTCCACTTACAAACACATCCGTTTATTCCTACACGACATTTGCCCTGCTACGGTAGAGTATAGTGGAGAATCCGGGACAGGAATACCGGGTGAAACATTTTCCAACCAGCAAGACTACAATTTATAGCGATTTCTCTTGTATCGAAAAACGTACATTATGCATACAGCTGAGTTGTAGCAACTTATGATATGAACAAGGGGAATGGGTAAGAATGTGGACGTGGACAAAGACATTCTTGGTATGGCCATCCCAACTGTTACATGCAGTAACTAGCTTAACAATGCTGAATTTTGAACTTAGTATTTGAGAAAATTGACTGACATATCAATCAGTACATTCATATTACCCACTCTACCTCTTAAGTAGGCAGTAGTTTAGATTCTGAACGTTTTTGATTGGGTTCTCTCCTCCATGTCTACCGCACACAGCAATGTCGGACACACAAGGCCATTCTGGATAGATTAATTTCTTGAGTAGTCTGCTGCCCTCTGCGACAAGGTTTGTAGAACAATATGGTATCTGGATTTTGTTATACGAACTTGTGGGAGCTGACTGAAGATAAACAGTCAGTGTAAGCTGAGGATTGTTTATTTGTTTGTTTTTGTTGATGTTGTTGTTGTTGTTGTCGTCGTTGTTGTTTTTGTTTTGCTTTGTGTGTGTGTGTGTGTGTTCACCCATTCCAACAAAGTGAAAATAATTGCTTAAATAACAGTTTGTTAGATTTAATTTGGTGTGAGAAATAAATCAAAATGTATCTGTAAATTGACTGGATCAGGGACGGCGAAACAGCTGCTGAGTCCAGCCCAGGGGGCCCGCACGCCTCCCCACCAACTTATTGTGTACCCGTAAAAAACTTTTGGAAACGTGACGCCGGCCATTTTTTTTTTTGCTTTTTTTTTTTGTTCACCCATTCCAACAAAATGAAAATAATTGCTTAAAGAACATTGAAATTAATTGTATAGTTTGTTAGATTTAATTTGGTGTGAGAAGTAGATCAAAATTTATCTGTAAATTGACTGGATCAGGGACGGCGGAACAGCTGCTGAGCCCAGCCCAGGGGTCCCGCACGCCTCCCCACCAACTTATTGTGTACCCGTAAAAAACTTTTGGAAACGTGACGCCGGCCATGTGGATTTATTGAAGAGTTTGCTCGCACCGTTCAATAAGTCCATTTTTCATGAAAATCAATCGACATACAATACACTGTGATTTAATGAAAAGTTTGAACAATCTAAGGATATTATAATCAGTTTCTAACAAAACAAAACATAGCTCGCATTATTTCAGTCTAACATCAGTGTTTTGTTGCACAAACAGATAATTCCATATTCAGCTGCAATCAGTATGTAATGTGTTAGGTGATTTCAATATAATTGATTACGTGGCTGTGTGGGGAATGAATGCCTAATAGAGTTATGTATAGCGCTAAAAACCATGCACTCACGATACGCGTCGAGGATAAAACTGCGTATTGTTTTAAATCACTGTGCATTACAGAAAGCTTCTACAGGCTGCCTAGTCTGCTTTCGTCCAATCCGGGACAAAAACGGAGGACCCGGCGTCCTGCTTCCATATAATTGTTCCAAAGACCTGCGTGTCGAATAGCGTGAGCCTTGCTATAAAATATAAGGGAGCAGTTGGATCCAAATATATTTTGTTCTGCTTTATTTTCATGACATTTGGTTACCACAGCAATAGAAAATAATAACTGTTGTATGTCTTCACCACCACAGTAATATTTATGTACCAAAGATCGTGAGTATTTTGCTTGAAAAAAAAAAGCAAATTATGCGATCCACAATATTGTCCAGATTTATTGCCACAATATGCCGTTCACATAAGTATTACCATAATGAGTTGTTACCATGGAAACGCAGTTTTAACACATTCGAAAAATGTCTTGAACATCTTTATTCCTATACTAATAATTGTGTGTCAAGCTTCGTAAATATTTTGCTTGAAAAATGATGAACTTTCTCCATTCAAAACATTTTCCCAACAAATAGCCCAAATGTTTTGTAACCATGGCAACGCAATTTTTGAGCCATGAAATAATGTGACTTGCACTTTCACCAAAGGTCAAATTTCATTATGAATGCTCGAAAATACGGATGTACCTCGATTATGAAAAACTGATTTATGGCATATAAATCAATGATGATTATACCTTCATATGTGCACCATGCAATACATTCGAAAAAAAAAGAAAGAAAAAGAGATATCGTCTTGCAAATTTCCATCCCCAAACAAATCTCATTTTTGTGTGTTATTACTGATGGCCGTTGCTTAAAATTTGAGAAGCCTACAACGCATCAATTTAACACCACGAAGGTTGGACTTATCGGCGTTTGCAACAAAACCAGTAGTGGACTTATCTGCTTTTGACGCAAAACGCATTGAAAAGAATAAAATATCAAATTTCCCTCTTTCTGTAGATTTCCCCAAATTTCACCGTCTATTACAAAGGTAACCAACATTGTTGATCTCTACATCTTTCGCGTTCTACGCCAACAGAGTGTAAAGAAGAATCGTGATTTAAAAGAATTGAACAAAATAGTTTTATCGATTTTTGCGAACAAAGTCTGCATTAATTCAATCTGATTTTCAACCTTGTAACCATAGATATCATATTCCAAAATAGACTGCTATGGAATGACCTAAGAAAGTGACTTATTGATAATGATGATGATGATGAAGATGATTTCCATGCAAATCTCATCATGTTTTTAATAAAAAAACAAGTGTATAAACTGTTAACTTAAAGGGATGTTACAGTATCGGTTGAGATGAGGATTCAGTATTACAACTTTTCTCTTTTAATGATGATGATTATTATTTTTTTTCTTAAAGAAACCTCTAATATAATTCTTGAAAAACACTCACAAAAGCCATGAAGGGCATTTGATGAAAAGTGGTTTGCTAATCAAATGTTGAATCCATTATAATCGATCTGTTCTACTTTTTTTGCCATTTAAAAACTGATTTTCTTCAAAGTAGATTATAATTTCCTTTAACAATGGTTGTTTGCAATAATTATATGCTCTTTTACATTTTTTTAAAGTGGCTTTCTAAATACCTCTAAAAGAAGTTAAAAGCAGCAGCTGAAACCTCACCTCAACCATGATACTACCATATCATGTCTTTAAATATGTTTCAACTTTATATATTTATAATTACTAGTATTTGTGTGTGTGTGTGGGGGGGGGGGACCGTCATTCTGTCTATGCGCTTATAACGATGGGCTAAACCTTAATTCGATTGACCGGATGACATGGACTCAGCTTAATCCCACGAAAATAATCTATTGTTTGATTTATGGTATTTTTTGTTTAGTGATTCAAGTAATGTTGTAAATGACATTTCATGCATACTATTGATGCATGAAATATAAACATATCAGTAAAACCTCTGTACATACGCTAAGCAAATAAAGTAAGCACTTTTTTTCAGGTCAAGTTCTCACAGAATACTTTAATAGCTAAGAATACAGGGGTGTAACATATTAAACGTTATTCGCATTGGCTCTCAAAGTGGTAGGTCAATATGTGTAAAAAAACGAAACTTTATGCATCAGTGAACATATATTTTCTTCCAAAGCACAAAAGTACAATTAGCCAAACGAAAAAAAAAAAAATAATGAACAAGTTGTCATACTTGTGTCAGTGTTCTTTCAGAAAACAAGAAACGGATTCAACACAAAAAGAATGTATTGAAAATATAAACTTATTGTCTCTTTAATGTCCAATAATGTAAGAAAAAGATTATACATGAAGTTCCAAAAACAGACAACGGCAGTAGCAAGGACAAAAACAAAAACAAAAACAAAAACAGGGAACAGAGTCAGAGACAAGCATAAACTCTTGGGAGCACTGACATCCACGGACGTGAATACGGACTTCCGGTCCTAAATAATGACATCAAGGATGATACGTTATTGGGACTAAAAAGAAGCCATCAGGCCCTGATGCTCCTACGAACATGACGATCTGATTATGTGCAAGATATATTGCACTATATGGCATCATCCATTCATATTTTATCTCTATCTCAGGAATATTTCGATGAAAGAATACAATCATAAGATTACAAAAGGGTCGTTCAGTAGCGGGAACATGCATATAAAAATGCATGATTTAGATATGTATAATTATCATATTTAATGTGAATCATTTTATAATCTCCATTTGATTTTAGAGCCTTGGACTGTACATTACATGTATGCAATTATATCTTTATCATTTTAACCAAGATTTAGTGAGGCACCAAACACTCTTGCACCGGACGTGCACTATTCCTGGCTGCACGCAGTATTTTAAACCGAGACTGCATGATGTCATAATGAGGGTGGACTTTGGCCGCGGGAAAAAAATAGCAATAAAGTGTTAAAGGTATATATAATTTCACTATTTGCAGAAGAAACAAAAACCCAGCATTAGTGCTTTAAGATAGTTCTAAAATGTGAGTTACGGATAGAAACAACCACTGTAAAAATTTGAATCGGTAAAATCGATGCTAAGTATTGTTCAATATACAAAATGTGAACAATAAGTTAAAATATTAAAGATGTTTCCAGACTAAACCGTCTACGGTTATACGGTTTAATGAGAAAAATACAGATATTTCCTTATAGTTAAGTCTTTATTGCACAAACACAAAAAATGTACATGGTAGGATATTTTGGGATACAACAGACCTACACATATCCATAAAACGTGATATCTTGAACATTGTTTTGAAATCACTGCTACCAAAGGTAAACTGGACCTTTAAATAAGAATTGGTTGTGATACCAGCATTATTCCAACCCGCGATCGAAAGTTATTTTCGATCAACACGTATCTTTTCCTACTCGAACCTTGGACTACAGACACTTTCCTATGAAACGGCAATGTCAACTGCATGTTGCACGCCATTTGATCTGCGAGATAAATTTACCTCGACAAAGTAACAAGCACACTGCTTCCGCTTTGCAGGGAGGAGCGCCATGTTGATACTGCAATATTCTACACAAAGACGTATGTTTGTCTCAAGTTGATTGAATAGTATTCTTTAGAATCAATTAGAAATGGTTTATCTTATGTCATCGCGCTAAGGAAGCATTGGATGCTATGATACGTACACACCATACGACTTTCAGTCCCTTCCGAAGAATTTTTCAATGAGAATAAGGGGCTTCGTCCAGAAAAAGCCGCTGCAGCCAGGGAACTTGATTCAAGGATATCGTGATTCATAACCTGTTGTCTTATCTACTGAGCTTCAACTCCTATAAAAAAAAAAAAAAAAATGCTAACGATACTTTGGAATTGATGTGACGAATTGTGGCCATTGTTTTCGGTGTAGTGTTTTACAATGATTATTTGACAGGTTTCCTGGACATTGGGAACGGAACTTGCACTCATTTTTCTACTATATTAAGTCCTTAACTACCTGTGATGGATGGAGTGTACAACCTCATTCTGTTTCTAACATTGACCGTGTAGTGAGTTGTGGCCCTACTACAAAAGGTAGGAATAACTCTTACTTATTCGTTTACGGTTGTCATGTTACCAATCTTTTATCAAAGGTACCATACGAGAATACATAAAGATGGTTATTGTCAAAAAATTGAGGACTTGAAATCATCAAATACCGTAACATAATACAGTTTATTCAATTTTCATTACTTTTGTTCTTCGTTCACAGAACTAATATGATTTAAAAAAAAAATACCCAAGATCCTGAGTACACAACAGTTTGCTGTATGATGAAAATAAGACATAGGTTGTAATTTACGAAGTGACAGCAAAGTTACATCGGTTCAAATGCAATTAGTCATGTTTTTTTTTTTTTTTTTGGTGAATTTGATACTTTTGTCATTCAAATTCCATTAATGTGCATTCAAATTCACACAGCGCAGACACACGGAAATATTCAGGGATTTCAAATTAAGATTACGAGTGATCACTTTCATTTATGGGTGTTCTATTTCGTTTTCGTCACATCAAATTCACGCTTAGGCGTTCACTTGCCAAATGCGAGCATTGCGTTTCCTATTCGCGAATTAACTTCATTCAAGGGATAGTCACGACTGTGATAGTCCCGATGAGCTTGTTTGGAAGGTTCAATTTGTCGTCAGCTTGACATGAATTTGAATGCTCCGAGAGTGAATATGAATGTTTCGATAGTGAATTCGAATGACCGAATTTTGAATTTGTTTGCTAATTTAATGCTACAAGCATAGAATGGGTGAAATCGGACTCTCTAAGTAGGAACTTGAATGACAAAAGTATGAAATTGACCGGGATAAGCTTTGATGGGGATCCCTCCGAATTTCACCAGTTTTGGGTTCGATTTAACGATGGGATGATTCAAGTTCTTGTGTATTTGAATGATCACCGAGATCAACATACCAGAAGGTAACTATGTACTTCATTGAATTTAATTTCATGAGCATGTGAGTTTATCAAATAAACGTGAAAAAAAGGGAGTTTAAATGCAAAATGCATGTAAAATTCATTCAAATTCGCATCGACACCGCCGTGAAGAACATAAAGGAATTAGAATTCACAAGAAAAATAAATGAACATCCAATGGGCATATTTCGGTGTTGCTGTTGTTGTTGTTGTTGTTGTTGCTTATATTCTTTGTCGTTACTCATATTCTTTGAATTAGAAAGTCAATTTACCTCGAAATGAGATTTTTGCCTTATACTACAGCAAAACCTCGTATAACTCCATTTACAAACACATCCGTTTATTCCTACACGACATTTGCCCTGCTACGGTAGAGTACAGTGGAGAATCCGGGATAGGAATACTGGGTGAAACATTTTCCAACCAGCTAGACTACAATTTATAGCGATTTCTCTTGTATTGAAAAAAGTACATGTGTACAGCTGAGTTGTAGCAACTTATGATATGAACAAGGGGAATGGGTAAGAATGTGGACGTGGACAAAGAAATTCTTGGTATGGCCATCCCAACTGTTACATGGAGTAACTAGCTTAACAATGCTGAATTTTGAACTTATTATTTGAGAAAATTGACTGACATATCAATCAGTACATTCTTATTATCCACTCTACCTCTTGAGTAGGCCGTAGCTCAGATTCTGAACGTTTTTGATTGGGTTCTCTCCTCCATGTCTACCGCACACAGCAATGTCGGACACACAAGGCCATTCTGGATAGATTAATTTCTTGAGTAGTCTGCTGCCCTCTGCGACAAGGTTTGTAGAACAATATGGTATCTGGATTTTGTTATACGAACTTGTGGGGGCTGAATGAAGATAAACAGTCAGTGTAAGCTGAGGATTGTTTATTTGTTTGTTGTTGTTGTTGTTGTTGTTGTTGTCGTTGTTGTTTTTGTTTCGCTTTGTGTGTGTGTGTGTGTGTTCACCCATTCCAACAAAGTGAAAATAATTGCTTAAATAACAGTTTGTTAGATTTAATTTGGTGTGAGAAATAAATCAAAATGTATCTGTAAATTGACTGGATCAGGGACGGCGGAACAGCTGCTGAGCCCAGCCCAGGGGGCCCGCACGCCTCCCCACCAACTTATTGTGTACCCGTAAAAACTTTTGGAAACGTGACGCCGGCCATGTGGATTTATTGAAGAGTTTGCTCGCACCGGTCAATAAGTCAAATGAAAATCAATCGACATGCAATACACTGTGATTTAATGAAAAGTTTGAACAATCTAAGGATATTATAATCAGTTTCTAACAAAACAAAACATAGCTCGCATTATTTCAGTCTAACATCAGTGTTTTGTTGCACAAACAGATGATTCCATATTCAGCTGCAATCAGTATGTAATGTGTTAGGTGATTTCAATATAATTGATTACGTGGCTGTGTGGGGAATGAATGCCTAATAGAGTTATGTATAGCGCTAAAAACCATGCACTCAACGATACGCGTCGAGGATAAAACTGCGTATTGTTTTAAATCACTGTGCATTACAGAAAGCTTCTACAGGCTGCCTAGTCTGCTTTCGTCCAATCCGGGACAAAAACGGAGGACCCGGCGTCCTGCTTCCATATAATTGTTCCAAAGACCTGCGTGTCGAATAGCGTGAGCCTTGCTATAAAATATAAGGGAGCAGTTGGATCCAAATATATTTTGTTCTGCTTTATTTTCATGACATTTGGTTACCACAGCAATAGAAAATAATAACTGTTGTATGTCTTCACCACCACAGTAATATTTATGTACCAAAGATCGTGAGTATTTTGCTTGAAAAAAAAAGCAAATTATGCGATCCACAATATTGTCCAGATTTATTGACACAATATGCCGTTCACATAAGTATTACCATAATGAGTTGTTACCATGGAAACGCAGTTTTAACACATTCGAAAAATGTCTTGAACATCTTTATTCCTATACTAATAATTGTGTGCCAAGCTTCGTAAATATTTTGCTTGAAAAATGATGAACTTTCTCCATTCAAAACATTTTCCCAACAAATAGCCCAAATGTTTTGTTACCATGGCAACGCAATTTTTGAGCCATGAAATAATGTGACTTGCACTTTCACCAAAGGTCAAATTTCATTATGAATGCTCGAAAATACGGATGTACCTCGATTATGAAAAACTGATTTATGGCATATAAATCAATGATGATTATACCTTCATACGTGCACCATGCAATACATTCGAAAAAAAAGAAAGAAAAAGAGATATCGTCTTGCAAATTTCCATTCCCAAACAAATCTCATTTTTGTGTGTTATTACTGATGGCCGTTGCTTAAAATTTGAGAAGCCTACAACGCATCCATTTAACACCACGAAGGTTGGACTTATCGGCGTTTGCAACAAAACCAGTAGTGGACTTATCTGCTTTTGACGCAAAACGCATTGAAAAGAATAAAATATCAAATTTCCCTCTTTCTGTAGATTTCCCCAAATTTCACCGTCTATTACAAAGGTAACCAACATTGTTGATCTCTACATCTTTCGCGTTCTACGCCAACAGAGTGTAAAGAAGAATCGTGATTTAAAAGAATTGAACAAAATAGTTTTATCGATTTTTGCGAACAAAGTCTGCATTAATTCAATCTGATTTTCAACCTTGTAACCATAGATATCATATTCCAAAATAGACTGCTATGGAATGACCTAAGAAAGTGACTTATTGATAATGATGATGATGATGAAGATGATTTCCATGCAAATCTCATCATGTTTTTAATACAAAAAAACAAGTGAATAAACTGTTAACTTAAAAGGATGTTACAGTATCGGTTGAGATGAGGATTCAGTGTTACAACTTTTTTAATGATGATGATGATTACTTTTTTCTTCAAGAAACCTCTAATATAATTCACGAAAATCACTCAAAAAAGCCATGCAGGTCATTTGATGAAAAGTGGTTTGCTAATTAAATGTTGAATCCACTATAATCGATCTGTTCAACTTTTTTGCCATTTAAGAACTTATTTTCTTCAAAGTAGATTATAATTTCCTTTAACAATGGTTGTTTGCAATAATTATATGCTCTTTTACATTTTTTTTTGTAAAGTGGCTTTCTAAATACCTGTAAAAGAAGTCAAAAGCTGAAACCTCACCTCAACCATGATACTATCATGTGTACATACGCTAAGCAAATAAAGTAAGCACTTTTTTCAGGTCAAGTTCTCACAGAATACTTTAATAGCTAAGAATAGAGGGGTGTAACATATCAAACGTAATTCGCATTGGCTCTCAAAGTGGTAGGTCAATATGTGTAAAAAAAACGAAACTTTATGCATCAGTCAACATATATTTTCTTCCAAAGCACAAAAGTACAATTAGCCAAACGAAAAAAAAAAATAATGAACAAGTTGTCATACTTGTGTCAGTGTTCTTTCAGAAAACAAGAGACGGATTCAACACAAAAGAATGTATTGAAAATATAAACTTATTGTCTCTTTAATGTCCAATAATGTAAGAAAAAGATTATACATGAAGTTCCAAAAACAGACAATGGCAGTAGCAAGGACAAAAACAAAAACAAAAACAGGGAACAGAGTCAGAGACAAGCATAAACTCTTTGGAGCACTGACATCCACGGACGTGAATACGGACTTCCGGTCCTAAATAATGACATCAAGGATGATACGTTATTGGGACTAAAAAGCAGCCATCAGGCCCTGATGCTCCTACGAACATGACCAACTGATATGTACACGATATATTGCACTCATCACCCACTTACATTGTATTTGACTCTCAGGAATGTTTCGATGAAAGAATACAATCATAAGATTACAACAGGATCGTTCAATAGGGAGGAGACGTGCCTATTTTGCATGGTTTAGATATGAAGAGCTTGCATCCAAAAGGCGCTAAATCCATCATATTTCAATATATTTAGAGTCTTTTGGAAGCAAGCTCTTTTTATGTATAATTATCATATTTAATGTGAATCATTTTATAATCTCCATTTAATATAGCTTTTGGAGCCTCGGACTGTACACATTACGTATGCAATCATATCTTTATTATTTTAAACAAGTGAGGTACCAAAACACTCTTTCACCGGACGTGCACTATTTGGTGCTGCACGCAGTATAAACCGAAACTGCATTATATTATGAGGTTGGACTTTGGCCGCGGGAAAGTAAATAGCAATAAAGTGTTACAGGTATATAATTTGTATAATTTACCATTTGCAGAAGAAACAAAAACCCAGCATTAGTGCTTGAAAATAGTTCTATGCAAAGTATTGTTAAACATATACAAAATTTGAACAATAAGTTATAATAAGATGTTTCAAGACTATTTCTACATTGCAGTTATACGGTTAAATGAGAAAATACAGATATTTCCTTATATTTAAGAATTTATCGCCAAAAAAAGGCACATGGTAGGATATTTTGTGATACAACAGACCTACACATATCCATGAAACATGATATCTTAAACATTGTTTTTAAATCACTGGTACCAAAGGTAAACTGGACCTTTAAATAACAAGTGGTTTTGATACCAGCATTATTCCAACCCGCGATAGACACTTTCCTACGAAACGGCAATGCCAACTGCATGTTGCACGTCACGTCCTGATCTGCAACAGGCACACTGCTGCCGCTTTGAAGGGAGGAGCGCCATGTTGATACTGCATTTCTACAAGTTTACAAGACTCATGTCTGTCTCAAGTTGATTGAATAGAATTCTGTAAAATCAGTAAGAAATGATTTTATCTTATGTCATCGCGCTAAGGATGCATTGGATGCAATGATAAGTACACACCATACGACTTTAAGTCCCCTCCGAAGACATTTTCAATGAGAATCGGGACCTTGCCCAGGGACACAACCGGTGCAGCCAGGGAACTTGATTCAGGGATATCGTGATTTATAACCTGTTGTCTTATCTACTGAGCTTCAACTCCTATAAGGAATCCTAACGGTACTTAGTAAGTGATGTGACGAATTGTGGCCATTTTCGGTGAACTATTTTACAATGATTTTTTTGACAGGTTTCCTTGACATTGCGGACGGAACTTGCACTCACTTTTCTACTCAATATATCCGTCCGTAACTACCTGTGATGGATAGAAGGTACAACCTCTGCTTCTAATATTGACTGCGTCATCGTGTTGTGGCCCTATCACAGAAGGTAAGTGTAAAAGTTATTCGCTTAAGATTGTCATTATCAATCTATTATAATGGGTACAATATAAAATAACTAAAGAGGGTTATTGCCAAAATAAACGAATATTTGACATCAATATCCTCAACTTATTACAGTATATTTAATTTTCATTACTTTTGTTCTTCTTTCACATAACTAACATAATCACACAAAAATTACCAAAGATCCTGAGTATACTTAACAGATGACTGTATGATGAAAATAATAGGTAGGCCCTTATTTATGAATTGACAATAATTTTATTTACATCGGTTCAAATGAAATTAGTATATATATATATTTTTTTCTTCTTTTTTTTTTGGGGGGGGGGGGAGGTCAATTCTATACTTTTGTCATTCAAACTCATTCAATGTGCATTAAAATTTACACAGCGCAAGCACACGAAAATATTCGGGCTTTCAAATCCAGATTCCGAGCGATCATTTCATTTATAGGTGTTCCATTTCGTTTTCGTCAATGCATGCTTGGGCGTCCAATTTCCAAATGCGAGCATTGCATTTCCTACTCGTTCATTCAACTTCAATTGATAGTCATGACTTTGTGATATTCCCGATGGGCTTGTTTGGAGCGTTCAATTGCATTTTCAGGTAATTAAGTTCCTACCTCGTGCCATCAATTTAACGAGGAAAATAGAGTAGACTTAAAAAAAAAATAGAAAGGAGAAATGGAAAAATTGAAAGGAGAAATGGCATACAAAACCAATGAAGGCTTGCATGAAGTGTAATTATGATTGCTTAATGAGTTTACATTGTTCTCTGGTCTTGTATTCTTTGTTTTTCATCATAAAAAAGAATGTAAACTCCAATCAGCAGGGCGTCGAAACAACACGACGTAAATTGAATCATATTTTCTTGGTGACAATGCATGCTGACAACGCCCAAACAATAACCACATAACGACAATGCATCAATGATTTAAAGGCAAACTGACACACAATGATCTCACATAGTACCACAAAAGTAAAACCAATAAGATAGCAATAAAAAAAGACGTATCCAATATTCATGTTATCAGTATATATTCATATAAACAGTGCCTAGTGTTTGTTAGTTTGTTCGCTGGTTTGTTTGTTTATTTGCTTGTTTGCTTTTTTGATTGTTTCGTTTTCCATCTAAAAAGATGGCTGAGTAGCCCATATTCAGTTGCAATTGTTGGTCTTCCACGGGGCTCAGTTTGATGTAAAGTGCAACGGGACCACTTCACCGGTTTAAACACCCCGCTCTTTGCGATGAATGAAAGAAGTGGGATATTTTACGTATTTTATTTTGCGTGAGTTGCGACTCTCTCACACATGGGTGCTCCTATTTATGTTCTATGCGAGGGACATGTGCCTGTATATTCATTTTCGTGAAGCCCGAGTTCAAAATTTCAGTGAACAGAATATGGGCCTTTGCTACAAAATGAATAGCCTTCATCATAGACCCCTATTATATTTAAAGCTCAATGAAAAAGATACACATGCACGGCACCAAACTAACTAAATTCAGAACTTTTTAAAGTTGAAGGCAGTTACTTGGAACAAGGTTTCCTATGCACGAATTTGAATGACCAGCTTGACATGAATTTGAATGCTCATTGCTGAAATGCTTGTTCCTCTCTTAAATTCGAATGCTCCGATAGTGAATTTAAATGCTCCGGTAGTGAATTTGAATGCTCCGATAATGAATTTGAATGCGCCGACAGTGAATTTGAATGCTCCGGTAGTGAATTTGAATGCTCCGTTAATGACTTTGAATGCTCCGATATTGAATTTAAATGCTTTGATAGTGAATTCCAATAACCGGATTTTGAATTTTATTGCTAATTTAGTGCTGCCAGCGTGAAACGCGTGAAAGCGAATGCTCGGAATAGGAACTTGAATGATAAAAGTATAAAATTGACTGAGAAAACCTAAAATAAGATTTCCCTTTGAATTTCATCAGTTTCGCGTTCGATTTAACGATGGGATGATTCAAGTTCGAGTGCATTTGAATGATCACCGAGATCAATATTAAAGAAGGTTGCTAGCTCATTCAATTCAATTTCATTAGCGTGCGAGTTTATCAAATAAACGCGAGAAAGGGTGATTGATTCAAAATACATGTAAATCTCATTCAAATATGCATCGGTACCGCCGTGAAGAATGTCAATGAAATAAAATTCACCACAAAGAAACTGAATTTACAACCAATAGGCATACTTTGCTGTTGTTGTTGCTTATATTCTTTGTAGTTACTCATCTGTTTTAATTAGAGGAACTTAATCTACCTCGAAATGGGGTTATTGCCTTATACTAGCTATCTCTCGTATGAATCCACTTTAATACATACACATACAGTTTATTCCTAAACGACCTTTGCCCTGCTACGGAAGAGTATACCGGATATCTCGAATCAGGGAAGGATTGTCGGGTGAAACATTTGCCAACCAGCAAGACTACAATTTATAGCGATTACTCTTGTATTAAAAAAAGAGTACATATTGTATACAGCTGAGTTGTAGCAACTCATGATATGGACACAGGGAGGTTAAGAATGGGATCAAAATTATGTAAATATGGACGTGGACATCAGAAATTCTTGGTATCGCCATCCCAACTGTTACATCCGTAGAGGGGATAAACAATTGAAAGTGGAAGAAAGGTGGGGACAGGAAGGAAATGGATAGCATACAAAATGAATTGATCATATGAAACTTTGATATGGAAATTAAATTGCATAATCAAAAGAGGACGCGTTTTAGAAACACGTGGAAACTTCTTTATGTTGATTGAATTTATCCGATGTTGTGTTCCCATAAATAAAAATAGAATTTGTATTAACTTGGGACGAAATTGAACGTCTATCCAGCTTGCGCGAAACATAATGTCAATTGGGTCTTTAAATTAAATGAATTTCTCTCCAAACTGATTAGAAAAGAAGCTTTAAAATGACATGAAGTGTGAGTGAAGGCTCAAAAATTTGAAATTAGTTGTGTGAGTAGAGCAGTGATTAAAGTCGTTTGAATTTGAGCGACTTTTAATTGATTCGAATGTAAAGTTCATGAAACTGTATGGGCGGGAAAACCTATGCAATCTGAGAGAAACAAAGGTCCCACTCTATGGTATCCAAACGCTTCCGGGTCATTGAAGTTATATTCATGTACCATGGAGGGGGGGGGGGTGGTTCTCACCAGAGATTCGAAGGTTGGAGGGTAATTCACGACCACTGTCAGGGGCTATGGTACGGGGAGAACCACATTACAGAACCATCTTCGCAACACACCAAGATTCGAAAAGCGGCAACATCTTAGGCTAAGTTCTGCGTACTTGTGGGTGTGTTGGGGCGTCGTATAGTGTGTCATCGTGGATTCAGTGCTTTATCTCCGAATTGGGCATTTATTGCCAACCAAGCCATAAGATTAAAAAAAAAACGAAAATCAAAATCCATTGTAAAAAACGTCGAAGAAGCATTTTTTTTTATTACTTTCCAATAAAAATACATAGATTTTATAAATTTGCTGAAATCATGAAATTCAGAATTCTGTGTTGAACTCTGGTTGTCCCAATAAAGCGCTATCAGATTGAACGCGAAGAATCAAAATACACCGTTAAATGTAAGAGAAGAAGCATTTTTGTTAAAAACTAAACAAAAATGAATACATTTTCATATATTTCCATGATAAATTATTTGCACAATTCTGTGATTAGCATTGGCAGTCTAAACCAAGCCCTTTAAGATAAAACAAGTACATCCACTGTAAAACGTAGTAGAATGTTCGCTTACTTTTGAGAGAAATGCATAGATTTACATAGATTTACATGCATTTGCATAATTCATAAATTTTAGAATACTTTATTGAACTTTGTTTGTCCCAACCAAGCCCGGTCAGATAATATAAGCAGAATCAAAACCCACCGTCTTAAATGTGACTCTGCATCACATAAACAAAAAGTCGCCAGACATTAAATTTTAGCTAAGAGCATATTCTCAAAGAGCAGACTTTAAGCTTCAAAATGATGTATAACTCAAACCAAAAGGACTTTCCTGGAAAGAAGGCATACACTCAGGCTTTGAACTACAGTGTCTATTCAATCTTGACCAAGTCGCGCTAGCTCTGCGATGAATAGGACAAAAACAAAGAGGATGTAAACCACTGAAGTAATAACAATGAAGGGATATCAGATTAAACTGAAATTGAGCATGCCTTATTGGCACATTCTGTCCTTAATCAATGTCAACTTTCAAAGCAGTAGCATCATCTTTTCAAAAGTTATAGGAGTTGAAACTGAAGAGTGTGTTCATGGTTTTGAAGAAATGAAAAGGGGACTCTAAAGACACACTTAAGCGCACAATTCACCCCAAAAACACACTTTCCTGCTCGTTCTATGATCCCAAATTTTAGCATAATGTAGAAGAAGACTTGCTCTTACAGAAAATATGAAAAAAGGTCAAGATCAGTTCGGTTGACCCATTCCACCGATTTTCAGTCCTCACACAAAATCAGTGTCTGCGACTTTTTGTTCGTTTTGTGTAGGAGAAGTAACATTTTCGTTAATTTCAATTCTGGAAAAAAAAAAATCATACATTTGCATAATTCATGAATTTCAAAATTTTGAGTTAGAGTTTCAGACCCCTTACCTATCTTCATAACTTAGAGCAATCAGAAGCAAAATCGGCACAGAGAGGAAGCAAATCTTATTACTTTGAACATACTTACACATGCACACAGGCACACACACAAACATGCGGTTTCGTAGTGCCCTTAGACTACCGAACCGAATCGGTAGGGACGAAAACTGACTACGCTTACAATTTGTTTTTGTGATGATTGTGGAGGAGCAGAAAGTTGGTTATTTTACTAAAATGTGCTGGCACCAAAATATGCAATTTACCAAAATGTGCCGTAACAAGGACACGTCAAAAAAAAATAATAAAGGGGCAGTTTCATATTTTTCTATCATGCAAATATATGTGTTGAATTTTGTTATCAAAAATATATACAATAATATTGTTGAAGATCATTATACACTTTAGAAGGTTGATTTCGTGTATTCATATGCTCTAATGGGCACTACCTATTTAGTTCGAGGAAGACTCTCATATCTCGAAGCTCTCTCGAAGAACTTTCAAAATGGTCGAATTAACCATAACGTCCCGCGTCTAGATATTACACCGCTTAGCATTAAACATATAAAATACATTTTTAGGAACCATGTCTTGAGTGATTAGATGAGCTGCCGTACATTAGGGCACTGATTAGTGTAACTGACACACCACTGTCATAAAGAAAATCAGAACATTATGTTTCCTTTTGAACAAATCTTACCCTGCTTGTTTTGTGTAACAGTAGTGTCCACTCTATTCAGCAGCTTACATATTAGATTTCCAATGCCAGAGACCTGACTGCAGGTATGAGTTGGTGTAATTTCCCCCCCCCCATACACACACATACGCACACACATGTTACTCTAACCCCTTCCCTCCCCGAACGCGAGCAAACAAACAAAATACAAAAAAAAGCAAAACCGTAAAATCAAAATGTAAATGTCTTATGATGTCGTACCTTCAAACTTGGTTATTTAAGGATAGCCTCATGCAATCATATCTCCAATATATTCTGCTGTTATTTCATGAGATCAACGTTTGTTCCATTGTCCTCAATAGCTCCAAACCAATGTTTATCTTTGCTTTTGTTTTTTTCAATCTTTTATTGGTCTGAGGTACACGTAGATATTAGTAGTGTTCGAATGTATTTGTGTTAAAAAAGAAAAAAAAAAACATAATGACTTTTTTTTTCTCATTTCTACTTTCCATGCGAATATGTACAAATGAAATGAAATTGAATGTAATTAAACAGGTTCCCAGCCCGAACAAATATTAAATATATCGCTAAATGACGGCGACAATAATTGGTCTTCATGCGTCTATCATTGCAGATCGTGGAATAAGTTGGGTCTAGCCACGCCCTTCTTTGTGACTACGTGGTTCACTACATGGTATTACCAGTACAGGAGGAATTATCTCACCGCCCTGAACCATCTTCAGCTGTCTAGTCAACCGTCTGCAGGCACCGCTAGTATCAGTATAAATTTGTGTCATCACATTCCTCATCACATCACATGCAGTCATGTCTAAAAAGTGTGCGTTAACACCCGAAAGGGAAGAAATGTCCAGCAAGGCGTCAAAACGTGACCAGCTTCAACCCCATCTTGATGACGTGAGGTACGTTATAGTATGTCATTAACATGGGATATTTCTTTTTTTTTTTCATACAGGAATATCTTGGTGAAATCACTAGCAAACTATATCTTACTTTCAATGTTGATGACCGGGGAGTAAATGAAAACGCGTAAACAATCTCTCAATAAACAAGCAAACAAACAAGAACCCCCCCCCCCGAAATAAAAAAAAAAAAAAACACAACAACAGCAAAACAAAAAAAGTGAATAAATCAAGTATTTTTTTCTTTTCTTTTTTTCTTACTAACATTTAATTGAATATAAGTAGAAACATGGCTTTGGCTTGATCAGACTTATAGTCCTCAGAAACTTTCTCTTGAGCGACGATGATTTTGTAAAGGAAAAATACATGACGCTTGGCATGAGACAAATGGAGCTATTGGCATGTCCAATATCACGATTTAAACCATCTGTCATGCACCAACAGAACACCCCTCAGCACCGACATAACAACTGTCATACACCGACAAAACATTCTTGGATCAGCACCGAATGACTGCGACTGTTCACGCCATGTTTGCCAACTCCAACTCTCATGTCCCGAATGGACACTTTTATTCCACCCCACCCTGGTTTCACCAAGGCACATCACGGTTCTCCGTCACACCTCCCCCCATCAACAAGAGGAAAGTTATGAATGTAACTTTTCGACTATAAACACCTTCGTTGTAAGGCTTACTTTACTTATAATCACTGATTTTGAGCCATATCAGAATCTGTTATCTCCGGCATCAGCTGTCCACTTTTAGAACAATACACATGTATATGAAAACTTGACAAGCCCCCTACAAAACATGTAAATACACTAATTACGCAATGTGTCTACAGTAATACACATGTGAAACTGTTTTCAACGGGTGCACATACGGGTGCACATAATCTAGAAAGATTACACCAAATGTAATCAATCATTTCTCCAGTAGTATCAATATTTTGACTGAGTCTGTGCTTTCTGGAAGTCTCGACTGTAATTATATCCTCGCATACTTGACCAATAAACTTCAGGCATAATATTTTTTGTTTTGTTTTTGGTAACACATACACTTCATCTTTAAATGTGGAAACCAAACATACACTTTCTTCCTGAAATTGTTCTGACTGTTGCAAAGATATGTCTGTTTTTCCAACACAAACTTTCACTGGAGTTTCACTGAATGTGGTAACAGCACACATTTCTTGATCATAGCAAAATCGTATTTAACAACACATGTGTACATCTACTCAATGTTCTTGCTAATACATCTTATACTTATGTCAACTCTGCGTCATACGTTAGCCAAAACAACAACAAAATTTTGAACATCGGACATGTCTTTTTGTCCCTTCACACATATGTACTGTCACGCGATAAGATGTTGTAATATATGCGCAAACTCTGGAAAATATCGAGATCATACTCGACACACAAATGTGACGCTGTCACTCTGTAACGAAATACATATACAGGTTATTAATTTACAAAAGTGACATTATAACATCTTGGCTTCTTTATGCCTCACTGTCACTCAACACTTTTTCATTTATACAAAACAACACAAATTCTTTTGTTTTAACACAAATCGGTTGACATAATTATGACTCATAATTTGATCAACAGTTTTCCTGTGACTGGCCGGTTGTGTTTTGCTATACTGTTTTTGCATTTGCGAGCATTCACTGTAAAAACATAGGTGTTAGATTTAACACCACGGGTGTTAAATCTAACACCGATCAAACTTCAATAAAGGACCACACCCACAGGTGTTAAAAATGCACTGTGATGGTGTTGAAAAGTGTTCACCTGACACTTCGTGGTGTTAATTTGACACTGTACCAGGTGTTATTTTGACACTGTACTGGTGTTAATTAAAAAATGACACCACATGGTGTTGATTTGATACTTGTTGGTGTTAATATCAATGGTTTAACACCCGTCCAGCTTCAATAAGAGACCACACCAGCTGGTGTTATTTTGGTGTAAAATTATTTTCACATTTTTTCAAAAATCTAGTATTTCAACGTAAAATTCTTGATCGTCTTGTTTGAATCAAAAATCAACAAGAAGTGCAGTTACTAAGAAACTCTTCAAAAAACAGTTTAAAATTTGGAAATGACACCCGGGGGTGTTAATTTAACACCATAAATGAGCACCGAAAATTTAACACCAGCTCGGTGTTCACTATTTAACACCGGACTTTTTGCAGTGTTAACTCTGTAACGTATCGGTACACATACAAATCTGAATCCTTTGACTCTTTGGTACATTGAATGAAATCACAATACATGTAGAAGTGTGCAACTGAAGCACAACTTTCACTGTAATCTTACACACCACAGATATTGTATCTTGTCGCTTCCTGTAATGTTGGGTTTTCAAAATATCATACAATGCTTGGCAAGTAACACATCAAAGAATTTTTCAAGTGATGTCTCCTTATAAAGACAGAATATCGTGTACTAGTACTTTCTTATACTTCCTAGCATCACTCACATATACTTCCAGCGGGCATCAATACTTACAACGATGTACCAAACACCGAAATAACAACCCAAAAGACAGCTTGTTTGTATGTTCATTTCCCGGACATGTTCCCCACATGTCATGCACCAACAGAACACCCGTCAGCACCGACATAACAACTGTCATACACCGACAAAATATTCTTGGATCAGCACCGAATGACTGCGACTGTTCACGCCATGTTTGCCAACTCCCACTCTCATGTCCCGAATGGACACTTTTATTCCACCCCACCCTGGTTTCACCAAGGCACATCACGGTTCTCCGTCACACCATCTATAAACTAGTTGGGGCATTGTCACGCTGGTGTATAATATTAATGGCTGCTGTCTCTTTCAGAAAAAAAAAAACACTCTTCTTGGTAAGCAGTGTAAAAGCTTTTAGTCGTTTCAACTTTATGGTGAAATAACCACCTCCATGAAAAAAAGAAGAAGAAGAAGAAGAAGGAGAAAAAGAAGAAGAAGAAGAAGAAGAAGAAGAAGAAGAAGAAAAGTCTTCGCAGAAAATGTGCTGTTTAACATTGGTGATTATTAGATAGTGAAAGAGGTAAGACTGTCCAGTTTTATAACTTGTAAAGGGTGACACATATCAAAATACTGCTCAGATATTTCAAAAGAAAAGTTTTGTGTTTGGATTAATGAATTAACCAATGATTTATGTGTGTTTCACTGGCAAACTGGATGGTGCAGGCTTACTTGACGTGGTAATCATGTATTGTTTGCACGGTGTACTACGACGAAAAACTGTTGAAATTTATTGTATTTAAGTATACTCGGACGAAACGCTGAGGGGGAGCTTATTATACGATAATCAGCGAACACTGAAACACACGTACTAAGCACATACGCCAAGGAAAAATATCTTGCAATGCAATTAAATACTATCGTGCATGTCGCCTGTAAAGTGATAGAACATGTAATGAAGAACACGCTGGCAAAAGAGTGTGCCTTAATTCAAAATGCACTGATGTTTCCACTAGGAACACTATTCCCTATTATAGACATTAATCAGGGCTATTATGATTTGCGTCAGGTTTAAGAATCACAATTAAAGCACTGATATTTATACACTTTAATGCAAATAAAAGCGTACAAAAAGTGAATAGGCCCTTCTTTTCTTTTAAATTAATGCAGGCTGGCTGAAAAACAGTCGAGTGATGTGGACTCCCTTCTGAAAGACATTGCCAGAGATATCCCAGACAATGATGCCATTGAGCACCTTGGGAAAGAGTTGGGCTTCACTGTGTCAGAAACTCAGAACTTCATACGAACAAACAAACTTTACCATGAAGTAACGAACGATGGAACTGTGAGCATGCTTCGTAAGTGGAGTCACAAAGTGAGTCCATCCTCACTTCGATCGGACCTGAGAGAGGCTCTGATGAGAGCCAAGCTAGTTTGGATTGCTGAAACAAATCTACCATCAGGTTAGTCATCACACTGCTATAGCGGGTTAAAACCTTGTAAAGCGCCTTCAAGCTGGCGGTTGTGCAGTCTTGAAAGGTGCGGTTAATCTGACAAGAGTAACCAAATATACGAGCATCATCAGAAGATTTCAAGGAAAATGAACCTCCAAGATACATTTCGAAAGATTGAATGCAACAATACAAGTAGAATGCATCAGTGAAAGTTTAAGGGAAATTTGAAAATCCGTTCAAAAATTACAAATTTTTGAAGTATTGGTGACGAAACAGCTGATTCAGAAGACTACTACAGTTCATGACACCATGTATGCACTACGATACAAAGAAAATTTTCAGAAAATTCAACGGATTTTCACTTTTCTAGCATAATTAGAAATCACTAGAATTTCTAGCATAATTAGAAATCACTAGAATTACCTCTTTCAGAAAGGGAATAGTATAACCTGTGAACTATGCCAGTAACAAGTCCAGAGAATGTGTACTTTTAACAAAAACAGTCAAGCGTTGTGCTTATTATTGGCAATCGTTCTGTATGCAAATTATTAACACGTTACTCATGTAATTATACTACAGATGTATTGCATAATTGATGAAAATGATGAAAATTGTATAAAGTATACTACCGGTATTTTGTACTTTGTTAATGAAATTGCAGAAAGTTGATGTATTTGAAAAAAAAATGGCATACAGAGAATAAATAAATCAAATCAAATCAAAATCAAATATCTTGATTTCTCTCTTTTTACTGTACAGATATTGTAGTGCATAATGATTACAACTTTCACTGATGTGTTTACTAACATTTTGCATTTAGTTAAGCATCTTGTATATTTAAGTTTCATTCCGATTTACGTACTGATTATGTTAGAAAAAAAATATATTGCCACCGATGTGTGTGATCTTCATCCTATTGAAGGTCATCATACATTTTTTATTTTGTGTCAGCGAAATAACAAGTTGATATTGGGCCCCGTCAATTGAAAAGAACAATAACTCCTGAAGATATTTTTTTTTTTTTTTAATATAACACATTCCGATTGTCCACATATATGCTAGATAGACGAAGTAAGTTATACCTTTCATGATGCTATCTTCAAGATATTATGAATAAAATGATATATGTATCCCTATAAGCAAAAGCCACTTATTTTTTACTATAAATATTTTCAAGGTTTCCTTAGATGTCAGTGTCCTTCATTATGCATTCTTTTAAACAGAAAAAAAAAATCTGTATCACAAATACAAGATTGCACCTCGTGATCAACCCAAACTCAATGCGTCTTACATAAACGAACTGTTGGCAGCTGGGGACAAAAACAACATTTTGTTTTACGCTTGGGATTATCATTATAATCTGCAAAAAAAAAAAAAAAACATACTTTGAAGACTGTAAAACAAGCTACAGATATCTCGTATAGTGTATTTAATTTTGCTGAGATGTGAATATACAAAAGATATGGCAAAGAACATTACTAGTAACTGTTGGTCACAAAGATATTTGTTATGCATTTCTTTATGTCATTATTTTCGATTGAATGTGTTTATGACCTTCACAACCACTTAGTGTTTAAGGCGTCTCATACGCATGCCTAGCGGTTGTTGTTATCCGTAATTAATTGGTGCTTTGAGTATAAAGACAACGGCAAAGCTGTATAACAAAATAGTGATTATGACACGTTTCATTAGAATCTCTGCCTTTATTTTGCGAAAAGGCCAGTAAAAGACAATACCTGGTGGTATTCGATCTACATTACTGAAATCTAAGTTATTTTATCATTTCCCTTAATCCAACTAAAAGAAATAGAATACATGCAAGTTTTTAATGCATCGAGTGATGAAAAACACTTAAAGATTCAAAATACGAGTAAGCAAAAGTGGTGTGCAAGAAGAGGGTACCAGTATTCAAGTAATAAAATAACTAAAATAATAATTAAAGATAGAAGAAAGAGTAATCTAAAAATCATGAAAATGCGGGGAGGTAAAGTAAAAGGGCTTGTAGAATCTCTCGAATGACGGTATATCAACCCTCACCTGCCACGTTATCTATCTCTCTCTCTCTCTCTCTGTATACATATGGGTGAAAACGTTGAACGATGTACAATTGGGTATATCAGGGGTCAAAATTAAAAAACGTCACTCACTGATATAAATATATCTCAGTCAAATGCCATTGATATCAGCTTTCTTAGAAACCGGTTATACTGGGATATCTCCAAGGGTGTTGTTTTTATTCAAGATTAGATAGAAGTGTGACATATTGGCGAACGTCTCTGACTAAAATAAACATTGTTTTAGTGAAAATTCAAATGAAGGGTAGAAAAACATTCAAGTGAATATATTTTCATCATGTTCATGCTTTTGAAGATTGTGTTAATTTGTTCCTAAAATATTGTTTACCTCCTGTGAAGTTTACAAAAGCTAATACACACAGAAGTTAAAGTAAAAGTGGAGTTTTTGTCATTTAAGCAGAGATTTTTATGTTCTTATCTTCACTTTCATCTCATTTGAACAAAACATATAGCAGGGGTTTCATTTGTTTAAATGTTAATGTTCACTAGATACTTCTAATGAATTTTTCGTTTGGTCAAATCCCCATAAAAGCCCTTTACAGATGCTGAAAGTAAGCCATGTTTTGATCAGAGACGTTCAGGTTTCACTCATAGACGTTCCTCAGACATAGACAATAAAAACAATGTCCTTTGATCCATAATTACGAGGTTTGTGAACAAACAACATTATTCTTTTATTAAACACATGTTTGTCTTTTGTGAACAATTCAGAATGGTAATTTCAACTTGAATTATTTTTCATAATAACCGATTGTAACTACAAACCTCCAAATTGTAAGAGGAATTTCGATTTCTACACCAAAAATCAACAACAAACCTGTCCTTGTTATATCATTCATATCTTACAACACTTTTGAATGACAGACAAATAAAAATTACATGAAATACTTGCAATTTTGACTACCTTACCTAAATTATTTGTTTATATCAGAGACATTTGCTTTTCCATCAGGGACGTTTCGGCTGTAAGTTATCACTAGAATTAAACACCAAACTCCCTATTTTAAAAGACGCTCGTAACTCAACATTCCACATTCATTGAGAAATCATTTACCGAGGCATATGTCAAGAATTGTTTTTGTTTATGATGACAACTACTTTGTATTTCACCTTCCGGTGTATGCGAAGGTGTGCCCACATGCTATCAATATTGTATATGTTTTCTTTCAAATGTAGTCCAAGTCTATAACAAAGGTAAACACGAATTTACTAATACTATTTTAATTTGACCACTATACCTCAAATATGATTGAATGTGTATGTCAGGCCTGTTCGGATTTTTATTAGGGACCGTACCTGGGCCACTGTTATGATGTCGTCTCAGAAAGCTTTAATTAATCTATACTCATCCTAGAAGCATCAAATTCCGCTGTGCTTTTTTTTGTATACTATGGCAGATATAAATTGTAAACGCCAAACTCAAAAGAATATCAACGGTGTGGTACAGCAAACGTTTGACCAAAAATGAACTGAAAACCTCTTTCAAGAGGTTGACAATGATAACATTACAATATCACATTTTACCTGTCACATCGGTAGGGGATTATCAATCCTTCTTTCTACTCGAAGGCGATACATAAGTATAGTGTCGTAGAGGAAACTAAGTAAAGGGACATTCTTAATAGACATTTTCTTGTTTCATCATAGATGTTAGCTTTTTTTTTTTCCTTTTCTCATATATTTGGCTTACAAACCTAAAAAATAATACCACTAGAACATCTCACTTTACTTCTAAGAGAAAAGGAGTCATTACAGGGGAAATTCAGCCCAAATATGCGCTAGCCGCTGATAAGAAAGAATAAAATCTTACGGGCTCAAGAAAAAAATAATGAAGTTATGACGTTTTGAAGTTTCGCTAATTTTTCAGGAAACAGTTTTTGAACGGTCATTATGAATATGCTAATGGCAAATTGAGCTTGACATTCCCTCACAACTTGCCATAATGTTTGCACTTAAACTTTTGAAATTTTAAGTTTTTCATTCAAACATAATTATGCCCGAGGCTTTAATCCGGGTGTATCTAACTGATTACTATTCTGAAGGTAATCAACCAGGAATAGCATCATGTTTCAGATTTCAAAGACAGAAAAATTGAATGTTCGTTATTTTTTTGTACGCGATCAATGGAAAATTGTGAGGTTATGACATGGTTAGCTCACTCATTTGCATATTCTTATCAACTGTACGAGAACTTGTTTGCAGAAATTAGCAAAACTTCAAAAAGGCAGTTAATTAAGGGTGCAATTAAGCACAATTAAGGGTGCAAGTATGCACCACAGGTGTGCTGCTATTGTTGCAAATTAGGTGCAAATTTGAACATTTATTTCTTAGCGTGTAAGTCTCAGATTTTACAGCCTCAAAAGCAAACGTAGTGATGTGCATTAAAAACAGAGTCCGCATTATAACATTGAATTGTATTTCCCCTGCATTTGGTATTCCATGTCCTCAATCAGTGCATGGTACCGACTGCGTCGCTTGCTACCTGAAACAGGGGTTGGGATAGTCATTATTTTGTAAACAGATGGCACCTCCAAAATGTCCGTCCGGTCTTGCCAGTACCACGGCCGTGATCTGGAACTTGTAGGCTCCATGAACATGACTGAGCCTAAAGATCCTGAGCAGGACGAAATTTTAATATTCGGAGCATTTAAAATCCATCCGGTCTTCCCATCTTGCTGTAAGAAAAAAAAAAAGAGATAGAGTGAAAATGATATTAAAATATATTTATCATGCACTGGAAGAACAATATACGCACAAATGAACGTCTCTGATCAAAATTATAAAATCAACATTGTTTTTAGATTGCGTAAATTACCTAGAACGATGTATGTATGTATACGAGGGTCATATACTCTGGAATGATGAAAGATCTACTCCTTATTGTAGTAGTTGAAAATATGTAAAACGCTCAATGTAACGTCTCTGACGTAAACATCTTTGCTTATCAGTACTTAATTTGTTTGATTTTTACAAGATATTGGCATTATATTTGGATTGAGGAACCAATGTGCTACAAACATAGGCACCAATTCGCCATGGTGGGTCATTGATATTGGTTTGAGAGCAGATCCTATTTGTTCAGAGAACGTCTCTGACCTAAACCTGTTTTTCTTACATTTCTGCCTCTCTCACGAAAAATACGTAAACTAAAGTGACTACTACATAATAATCATAGACTATTGACCTATTACTAGTCATAAAACATAGTTTCTGTCCTGGCAATGTGTTTACACTTGCTCAATCAACAGAAAATCTTAAATTTGAAACTCTTTTACATATTTTCAACATCTTTCAGGAAGCTTCATTTTTCTTAATATTACAACACGCCAGTGTTAACTTGGTTCTACTTGTTCCTATTATACTAACTGAGCCCATCCAGAAATAAATTTACTTTAATGTTCTCATAATTTGTATAGTGGATGTCTTTATTTCATGAAACAGTAATTTTCAGAGACGTTTTTCATTTTGCTCAGAGACGTGCGGTCTTTGATTTTCGTGCAGATTCTTACATATTTACTGTCTATCCTTTAATTTACCTTAATCCAAAGATTACAATACATAATTTCACAAATGATACTGATTGGCAAATCTACGGAATAATAATTCTAATAAATTGGCACAAACACCAGGAAAGTTTTTGTTATTACTCACATTTCCAAGATTTGTGGGCATATCTGTCGTTGAACTGTGCTGACTCGATTCCAGGATGGCTCGTCAGTGCGTAAAATAGGCACGGAAATAAAATATCATGCAGTGTGAAAGTGTCAGATGAGGGAATATCCCTTCAGAGATTTTCAATCAGGGACATTCGTTTTGATCAGAGACATTCACCAATTCGGGTTTTCAACCAGAACTCACTTTTGTGGACAGTATGCTACTAAAGTTGCCAATCATCATACTTGCCTGGCTCACACTGACATACTGATAACCACTTTTTATCTCAAGCATAATCCACTTTCATTAATGAAACCATTAAACAACTGAACATCTCTGATGGTTATTCAGTATAATTTCATTTAATGAGCCACCACTCGATTATTTCACAGAGCTCACTCACAAATTTCGATGGAATGGTAGTATGGATAAGACGCTAAATAAATATGGCCTTACATGTTTTCATAGTCATCCTGAATCTTTGGCGTCATGGAAAAGATAATTCATTTAGAGACGTTCTTTTTCAGACATAAGTGAATTTAACGTTTCCTGATAAGATAAATAATACACACGTTGATGGCAGAAGTACTTGATTAAATAGTTGAAGTGTGTGGGCTTACTCACAAGGAAAAACAAAGCTGTAGAATTGCATTAGAACAAAAATTAAGATGTGTGATTCTGGGATTTTTTTCCCAAAATATGCATTTTTGTCAATTTTTTCAGCTTCAAAGCATTATTTTTTAAAGAAAATGCAGTAAGAACACTACAAAGTATATGTTTTCTGAAAGGTACAACCCTCCCCTACCAAATGATACCTAAAACCATGAAAAACACCCCCAGGTGACAATTTTACAAGGGTTTGAATATCGAAAAGCCCGAAAATGGCCAATTGTACATCGTTCAACGTGGGCCGTGACGCGAGAAAAGGGCCCTTAGCGCCGCTGCGCGCAAACGCCAGAAAACGGCGCGGAAGTTTAACAAAGCAATACGCGCAAAAAAGATCAACTAGCTAACTACGCGCACTTGCATAGACGCAGCAAAAAGTGACAGGATTTGGACAAAACATGCTGTTTTGAATGTCGTAATTGGGGCATTTAGGAGTGGAATTTCAGAAAAAGGTTTTCATATCCAAATACGTCAGAGTTTCTTCTACAATATGGACGTGAAAACTCATTTTCGGTATTTAATGCCCTAAGGGCCCTTTTCTCGCGTCACGGCCCATATATGTATATAATATATATATTATATATATATATATGTGACCGTGCACCTCAAAACAAACAAAGAGTCGCACACACTGATTTTGCGTGAGGACTGAAAATAAGTGAAATGGGTCAACCTAGCCGAACTTGACTTTTTCATATTTTCTGAAAGAGCGGGTCTTCTTTTACATTATGCTAACATTTGGTATCATAAAACGGGCAGGAAAGTGTGTTTTTTAGCAGTTTATCTCGAACATTTTTAGTAGAATAGTGTGATTAGGTGTGTCTTTAGAATCCCTTTTTCATTTCTGAAAAACCTTGTCCACACTCTTCACTTTCAACTCTAATAACTTTTGAAAAGATAGTGCTACTGCTTTGAAAGTTGTCATTAATTATGGACAGAATGTGTTAATGGGGCATGCTTAAATTCAGTTTAATTTGATAATCCCTTCATTGTTGTTACTCTGGTGGTTTACTTCCTGTTTTTTGTCCCATTCATCGCACAGCCAGCACGGTTTGGTAAAGATTAAACGCTTGAATAGACGCTGTACTTCAGAGCCTCTTTTCTCAGTTCACACTTTTCCTGAGTTTGTGCTTTCTTTCCAATATTTAGATAGGTTAGGAGAGTCCATTTGATTTGAGTTATACATCATTTTAAAGCTTAAAGTCTGCTCTTTCAGAATATGGTCTTAACTAAAAATTCAAGTCTGGCGACTTTTTGTTTGTTTTGAGGTGCAGGGTCACATATATTGTATATATATATATATATATATATATATATATATATATATATACATATATATATATTGTGTGTGTGTGTGTACATAGTATGTATTATTGCTATTTGTATATTTTTGAAATAGCGTTAGTATAATAATAATAATAATAATAATAATAATAATGATAATAATAATAATAATAATGTGTACAGATGTACATATGTTTTACTTTCTTTCAGGAAACCAACTCCCACAAGCATCTGCCTCTATGTACATGTACATTGTAGGTTCCCAGGAAACTTTAAAAATGAAATAGAATTTTAAAGTGATTTTTCTTTTCTTTTCCGAATATTCAGCACCAAGCTCGCCGTCGCTGTCAGCACCAAGCCTGCCGTCGCTATCAGCACCAAGCCCCCCGTCGCTTCAGGAGAAACAAGTACAGCGATGCAAGGAAGACCTGAAGGAGTATTACCGTGAGTCAAGGCGGACGGTCACGGTGGATCCACTCAACTTCATGGAACGTGTTAGCTTGGATGACATTTACACAAATTTGAGCCTAATAGACAGAGGTAACATGCGGAAAACACCGATAACCTACGAGGACATTTTGGCCTATGACGAGAGCGGAAAGCTTTCAAAGCACCTTCTGATCCAGGGTGAGGGGGGTGTCGGTAAAACAACACTTTGCGCTAAGATCGCCTGGGACTGGTGTCAGGGAAAGATTCTCCAGGATCTGGATTTGGTGATCGTAATTCCTCTTCGAGATGTCACCGACGGCAAAAGTATTGGTGCTATTCTGAAAAATTATTTGTCTGATTCAAATGCAGCAACACCGGACCAGATAGACGGCTATATCTCAACAAATCTAAATAAAATTCTTCTTGTGTTTGATGGTTTTGACGAGTTTAGGGAAGATATAGAACGGAGCAACAGTGAGGTCATCCGAATTCTAGCATTAGAGCAGTATAAGTCATGTAAGGTAATCGTGACCACGCGACCGTGGAAAAGCCACGCTTTCAAGATGACGAGAAAACTAGCCGAAATGTACACTTTTATCAGCGTAGAAGGATTTAGTAAGGGGAACTTAGCAACTTATATCAGTCGATACTTTCAGATTAGACAGAAGAATGCTCTTGGAGAAAGTTTGATCAGTTTTATGCAGGAAAATGACATCATTCGGTCTAACATGGCCCCGTTTCCCATCTACTGTGCAATGCTTTGCCTTATGTGGGGGTACTTTACTGACGAGAAACGGAAAGAATTAACAAAACTGCAAACTTTCTCTGAGATTTTTGGAGAAATGATTTCTTTTCTGAAAGACCACTACGCATCAAAGGCCTGTGAACGTTTACAGGATCAAGCGGTTGCTTATCATCTGACAGAAGCTGGAAGGGCGATTCAAGATATAAGTGAAATAGCGCTGAACGGTTTGCTTCAGAGAACGCTTTCATTTCCTGAAGAGCATTTCAAAGAGTGCCAGGATGCCATGGAAACATGTTGTAAAGTCGGGGTTTTGACAATTGAGAAATATGTCCCCAGAGGGAAGCGTCGGCACGGTGCTAATAGTACATCCCTTGTTCAGTCAGTAGTTTCTTTCCCCCACAAATTGTTCCAAGAATATGTTGCAGGGGTTTATGTTGTAAATGTATACGTCAGTGATCATGTTAAGTACGAACAGCTGAAACAAAGACTTCTTTATCAACATGAAGAGTTCTGCTTCCTACTTTACTTCGCCTCAGCATTAGGAAAAGAACTTGGCCTTGATATCATGAAAGATCTTCTAAGGCAGGCTGACGAGTATTTCTGCATTGATGTTGCGTTTGAATGTCATACTGAGGAGGCCGCCAGAACAGTTGGAAAAGGGTGGGAAGAATACCAAATATCATCGAATATGCCGGAACATACAAAATCAGGAGTAGCATTCATGATGCGCTATGACCAAGCTGTAAGTGACACAACTTGCATATCGACTTGAAAAGTGTATTACATGTATGAAAAATGGTAGTGTAATATTTTTGGTGAGTTTTCTTAGTGATGTCTTCTCTTCTGTGTGATTGAGAATGAATTCTTCAACCTTCTGTACTATATAATCATTAACATTCTGAAAACTTACTCTGATCGTTGTGGGCCTATCTTAGCACTGAGATGAATAATGTTGCATTTAATTTAAAATTCTTTCGTCTTATCAATGAAAATGACGTTTGAGTTGATACGTAACTGTTATGAATTGTCTGTATGTGTTGTTAATGATATAAATATGACGTTTAATGTCACATGAACTGTGTGCTTGATGTGTTCCGATCGAACCAAGCTACTGTGTTTCAAAAGACAAAAAAGAAATAGAGATATTTATTGAGAGAGAAGTGTAACTCTTTCAAGTTCTTGACAAACCAGACCAATTTCTAAACGGTCTTCTGTCCTAATAGCTCCATACGATATGTACATTCTTTTGTATGCACATTTTGGACTCGAAGTACAATGTATTATGAATCCATGTCTCAATACCTCACTTCTGGGTCAGCCCTGTAAAGAAATGGAGCAGGGTACGCATGTCTTCTTTCTCAGTTTACATAATTACCATCCAGGACCAGAAAGGCATAAAATGAATGAAAGCATGAATACAGTATATCACGTCTTATTAATTGCCCCCCCCCCCCACCCCCGAAATAATGCTACTGCATTTAATTGGAGTTCCACCTCAATATTATGAATCGTTATTGTTCTACCTCAATGAATTAATGTTTGCTTCGTACATCAGAAATCGATATCTATTGACGAAGTCAGCTGCGGAAAAACTACGTCACGTGAATTGGCGGAGGGAATATGTTCTAGCAGTGTACTGCGCAAAGTGACAATAACGAATTCAAAATTCCACGCGGACTTCTATAAGATCATCGGAGACAAGACTTCGACCTGTCAGGTGAGGTCTTCCACGACGCTATGCAGTTTGGTAACTCGCGCCCTATGCATATAAAAATTTGAAGTGATAAACAATAATATACCATGTATGCGATGTAAAAGAATAATTTTTATGAAGCAAATACGTGTGTTGCGACATAAATTGTCGCCCCGTCAAAAATTGTCGCCCCCTGAAACAGGCGACAATTTTTGACGGAGATGGCGCCTTAAATTGACATCCCGTCATAAATTGTCGTCTGGCGACAATTTATGATAAGGGTTGGTGGCAAAAATTGTCGACCGCCCTCGAAGCACATTTTGCTGGGTAATATCATTCTTTCAAGACATAGTCATTTACATACCAAAACATAACTTACATGGCTATATCCATGCAAACAAGCCATGTAAAAACTCATGGTGAGGTTCCAAGGAAGTACTGTATGTATAAGTGTGCGCGCACATGATAATTGAGTGTCCGTTTGTGTGTGTGTGTGTGTGGGTGCATGTGCTTGTGTGTTAGTGTATATGATGGAAGAATGTCTTTATTATGCGTTTTGGATACGCGTGGATAGGGGTAAGCTGTTGCGGCATAAACGTCATATTGATTTTATCGGCAGCTTTTAGTTTGATGGGTTTGCTTGAAGGCCGTGTCACGCCTTTCCGGGCAAGCTACGCGGGCTTGCGGCGAGGAGGTAGTTACCAGCACGTAGAAGATTTTCCGCGAGAGAACAAGAATGTTTGCAATTTTCGGATTTGTTTCTTACCTACTAGACGCGTGCTACTTGGCTTCCACTTGCGTGCATTCCGTGTGACCTGCGTGAGAGCCAACTCCTGCGAGGTGCTGCCGGTAAGGGTCTCCTACTGGTATTCTGCGTGTGCCTCTGCGAGCGAACCCCAACGAGTCACTCGGAACAAGTTTTAAGCATACTCAAGGCCTTGTTATACTGTGTCTGGGGAAGTTTTGCGGCTTGACTTGCGGAGAAACAAATTTGCTACCTGGAGCTCTCCGCAGTTGGTACGCACCTGACAGTACGTAGCACGTATCTCGCCTGTAGTTACTCGGAGGTGCTCACGCAAGTCCGATTTAACCGCAGCCAAGTTTTGAGCATGACCAAAACTTTTTTTCCGGATGAGTCGCGGGGATGCCCAGAGAGGTCCACGCAGAACGCCAGTAGGAGGCCCTTAGCGGCAGCACTTCGCAGGCAACTCCCACGCAGGTACTTCGTAGTCCCCGTATGCAGCCAAGATAATGACATTCCGTGTGACTTTATTCATTCCTTCAGAGGAATGCCTTCACTGAGTTGTCAGCCCCCACGCGACTGGTGCAAAGGTCACAGAGTATACCCGCATGTAGAATTAAAGTAGAACGCGTCAAGCAGGTAAGACACATGCACTGGCTCGCCCAAATTATTGTTTGCACGCAGAAATTCCCGGTATGCTGGAAAATCGATCCCTACACGCAACAGAACGCATAGCTTGCCCGGAAAGGTGTGACAGGGCCTAAACATGGTTGCGGGTAAAAAGATTTACATGCACACCTCCGGGTGACTACGGATGAGATAAGTGCTAGGTACTGTAATGTGCGGCTCATTCCGGGGACATCCGGGTAGTAAAAATTGTTATTTGCAAGTCGCACGCAAGGCTTGCCCGGAAAGGTGTGACACGGCCTTGACGGATTTGTATATTAGCCGAAGTGGTGCTTGCGTGTGGGCGGATGCTGCTTTTATGTATACGGTCCATTATGTCGTAAGGCCGTGTCACACCTTTCCGGGCAAGCTATGCGGGCTTGTGGCGAGGAGGTTGTTTCCAGCACGCAGAAGATTTTCAGCGGGCGAACAAGAATGTTTGCAATTTGTGCACAATCATGTTTCTTACCTGCTAGACGCGTGCTATGTATCTTCTACTTGCGTGCATTCCGTGTGTCCTGCGTGAGAGCTTCGAAACCGATCCGTTTTCTGTTACGAGCGACTTATGGAAGTACCTGCGTTGGAGTTGCCTGCGAGGTGCTGCCGGTAAGGGTCTCCTACTTGTGTTCTGCGTGTACCTCTGCGAGCGAAACCCCACGACTCACTCGGAACAAGTTTTGAGCATGCTCAAGGCCTTGTCATACCGTATCTTGGGAAGTTTTGCGGCTTTTAACTCGGAGCTCTCATCAGTTGGTCCGCACCTGACAGTACGTAGCGCGTATCTCGCCTGTAGTTGCCCGGAGGTGCTCACGCAAGTCCGATTTAACCGCAGCCAAGTTTTGAGCATGACCAACACTTTTTGAGGGTGAGTCGCGGGGATGCCCAGAAAGGTCCACGCAGAACGCCCTTTGCGGTATCACTTCGCAGGCAACTCCCACGCAGGTACTTCGCAGTCCTCGTATGCAGCCAAGATAATGACTTTCCGGGGGACTTTGCCATTTCTTCCGAGGAATTCCATCACTGAATTGTCAGCCCCCACGCGACTGGTACAAAGGTCACACAGTATACCCGCATGTAGAATTTAAGTAGAACGCGTCCAGCAAGTAAGACACATGCACTGACTCGCCCAAATCCTTGTTCGCCCTCAGAAATTCTCCGGTATGCTGGAAAATCCCTACACGCAACAAGCCTGCGTAGCTTGCCCGGAAAGGTGTGACAGGGCCTAAACACGGTTGCGGGTTAAAAAAAAAAAAAAAAAATATGCGTGCGCACCTCCGGGCGACTACTTTTGAGATACATGCTAGGTACTGTCATGTGCGGATATCTACGGGGACCTCCGGGTATTCAAATTTGTTCTTTGCAAGTCGCACGCAAGGCTGGTGTCACACAGTATACTCGCAAGTATAACGCGTCCAGCGAGTAAGACACATGCGCTGACTCGCACAAATCCTTTCCCACCCTCAGGAATGTCCGGTATGCTAGAAAATCCCTACACGTAACAAGCCCGAGTAGCTTGCCCGGAAAGGTGTGACAGGGCCAAAACACGGTTGCGGGTAAAAAAAATATGCGTGCGCACTTCGGGCGACTACTTTTGAGATACATGCTAGGTACAGTCATGTGCGGATATCTACGGGGACCTCCGGGTATTCAAAATTGTTCTTTGCAAGTCGCACGCAAGGCTGGTGTGACATGGCCTTTAAACATGCTTGCGGGTAAAAAGATTTGCGTGCACACCTCCGGGTGACTACAGGTGAGATACGTGCTAGGTATTGTCATGTGCGGCTCATTCTGGGGACATCCGGGCAGTAAAAATTGTTCTTTGCAAGTCGCACGCAAGGCTTGCCCGGAAAGGTGTGACACGGCCTTTACGTATCAAAATAGGGAAGGAAGGTGGTATAGGTTCGGATGTGTGCAGTGGCGTACCGTGGGTCAAGACATTGGGGGGGGGGGGGCACCTCATGGCAGCAACATCAGAATTGCATAACGTATCAATTAAATGCGAGCGAGCGGAGCGAGCGAGCTTGAAAATTTTGACATTTTACAGTCCCTAAACTGCCGTTTGTAGCTGTGTATGTATATATAATATATATATATATTTGCTTTGGATATTAAGGGGGTTGCACCGGGCGCAACTGCTGGCAGTTGCTGGCAGTAACATCACGAGAATGGCATAACGATTAAATGCGAGCAAGCGAAGCGAGCGAGCTTGAAAATTTTGACATTTATACAGTCCCCAAACTGCCGTTTGTAGCTATATTTTGTCGCTTTGGAAATTCAGGGTGGGGGGGGGGCGCACCGGGTGCAACTGCTGGCAATTACTGGCAGTAATATCAGGAGAATGGCATAAAACGGTTAAATGCGAGCGAGCGAAGCGAGCGAGCTTGAAAATTTTGACATTTAATGTTCCCGAAACTGCCGTTTTTAGGTATATTTTTTCGCTTTGGAAATTAAGGGGAGGGGGCGCATCGGGCGCAACTGCTGGCAATTACTGACAGCAACATCAGGAGAATTGCATAGCGATTAAATGCGAGCGAGCGAAGCGAGCGAGCTAGAAAATTTTGACATTTTACAGTCCCAAAACTGCCGTTTGTAGCTATATTTTTTCGCTTTGGAAATTAAGAAGAGGGGGCGCACCGGGCACAACTGCTGGCAATTACTGACAGCAACATCAGGAGAATTGCATAACGATTAAATGCGAACGAGCGAAGCGAGTGAGCTTGAAAATTTTGACATTTTATAGTCCCAAAACTGCTGTTTTTAGCTATATTTTTTCGCTTTGGAAATTAAGGGGAGGGGGCGCACCGGGCGCAACTGCTGGCAACTACTGACAGCAACATCAGGAGAATTGCATAGCGATTAAATGCGAGCGAGCGAAGCGAGCGAGCTTGAAAATTTTGACATTTTACAGTCCCAAAACTGCCGTTTTTAGCTTTATTTTTTTCGCTTTGGAAATTAAGGAGAGGGGGCGCACCGGGTGCAACTGCTGGCAATTACTGACAGCAACATCAGGAAAATTGCATAACGATTAAATGCGAACGAGCGAAGCGAGTGAGCTTGAAAATGTTGACATTTTATAGTCCCAAAACTGCTGTTTTTAGCTATATTTTTTCGCTTTGGAAATTAAGGGGAGGGGGCGCATCGGGCGCAACTGCTGGCAATTACTGACAGCAACATCAGGAGAATTGCATAGCGATTAAATGCGAGCGAGCGAAGCGAGCGAGCTTGAAAATTTTGACATTTTACAGTCCCAAAACTGCCGTTTTTAGCTTTATTTTTTCGCTTTGGAAATTAAAGGGAGGGAACGCACCGGGCGCAACTGCTGGCAATTACTGACAGTAATATCAGGAGAATGGCATAAAACGGTTAAATGCGAGCGAGCGAAGCGAGCGAGCTTGAAAATTTTGACATTTAATGTTCCCGAAACTGCCGTTTTTTAGCTATATTTTTTCGCTTTGGAAATTAAGGGGAGGGGGCGCATCGGGCGCAACTGCTGGCAATTACTGACAGCAACATCAGGAGAATTGCATAACGATTAAATGCGAACGAGCGAAGCGAGTGAGCTTGAAAATTTTGACATTTTATAGTCCCAAAACTGCTGTTTTTAGCTATAATTTTTCGCTTTGGAAATTAAGGGGAGGGGGCGCACCGGGCGCAACTGCTGGCAACTACTGACAGCAACATCAGGAGAATTGCATAGCGATTAAATGCGAGCGAGCGAAGCGAGCGAGCTTGAAAATTTTGACATTTTACAGTCCCAAAACTGCCGTTTTTAGCTTTATTTTTTTCGCTTTGGAAATTAAGGAGAGGGGGCGCACCGGGTGCAACTGCTGGCAATTACTGACAGCAACATCAGGAAAATTGCATAACGATTAAATGCGAACGAGCGAAGCGAGTGAGCTTGAAAATGTTGACATTTTATAGTCCCAAAACTGCTGTTTTTAGCTATATTTTTTCGCTTTGGAAATTAAGGGGAGGGGGCGCATCGGGCGCAACTGCTGGCAATTACTGACAGCAACATCAGGAGAATTGCATAGCGATTAAATGCGAGCGAGCGAAGCGAGCGAGCTTGATTAAATGCGAGCGAGCGAAGCGAGCGAGCTTGAAAATTTTGACATTTTACAGTCCCAAAACTGCCGTTTTTAGCTATATTTTTTTCGCTTTGGAAATTAAGGAGAGGGGGCGCACCGGGTGCAACTGCTGGCAATTACTGACAGCAACATCAGGAAAATTGCATAACGATTAAATGCGAACGAGCGAAGCGAGTGAGCTTGAAAATTTTGACATTTTATAGTCCCAAGACTGCTGTTTTTAGCTATATTTTTTCGCTTTGGAAATTAAGGGGAGGGGGCGCATCGGGCGCAACTGCTGGCAATTACTGACAGCAACATCAGGAGAATTGCATAGCGATTAAATGCGAGCGAGCGAAGCGAGCGAGTTTGAAAATTTTGACATTTTACAGTCCCAAAACTGCCGTTTTTAGCTTTATTTTTTCGCTTTGGAAATTAAAGGCAGGGAACGCACCGGGCGCAACTGCTGGCAATTACTGACAGCAGCATCAGGAGAATTGCATAACGATTAAATGCGAGCGAGCGAAGCGAGCGAGCTTGAAAATTTTGACATTTTATGGTCCAAAAATTGTCGTTTGTAGCTACATATATATTTTTTCGCTTTGGAGGGAGGGGTTGCCCGGTGCGCCCCCTGGATCCGCCACTGGTAGTCAAGGGTGTCGGTTTATGTTCATGATTGGGGGAGGTATGACCAGCGAGGGGGCGTCGAAGTGACCAAGCGGGAGAAGGATGTCCAAAATCTGCACCTTATATATAGAGCATCCCCTAATTTGTTTGTGTTTGTGAGTGTGTGTGTTTCATATAGATGGAAAAGTTAGGAAATAGCCAAGGTCAAGTCTTATTATTGGCAATGCAAGGCAATATAGACTAGTATGTAAAGCAACACTGCAAAATCAATGATCAAGCTTTGATAGCAAATGTGTACAATCTATCAAACATCACATTGCGCAACATTGCAGCGACTCTTTTTGCCATTCCGATGTTCTGAGTACACTGCGCACATCCTGCTGGTATTCAAAATGCCAACCAGGAATCACACTGAATCACAATCTTTTGTCGTCTCTGGGCTTTTTGAACAATGTTTCGCTATAATAATTATCTCTTTAATTATATGGTTAAAAGAAATCTTAGAAAATATCTTTTTTCTTGATCATCCTTTCATTTCGATTTCAAAAGCAGTTTACTAACCCTTGAATTACCATTTTGGTAGGGTTTTTTTTTTCTTTTTTTCTCCTTTTTTTTTCTTTTTTTTTTTTTACCAGCGGATTGGGGGGGGGGCACGTGCCCCCCCATGCCCCCCCCCCCCGTAGTTACGCCACTGGATGTGTGTGTGTGTGTGTGTGTGTGTTTGTGTGTGTGTGCAGCGCTGTGCTTGTTGTGGGAATTGTGGAGCTTGAATGTGAGTTTCCTTGTTCCTTTTACATCCTGGGTGCTTACGTAGACACACGAACACACATACGCAGGCTGTACGTAGCCCAGGTACATCAAACCCCTGGTTAAGACAATGGGCCGAATGCATAAAACAAGCAATTGCTTGTAAGCAATTGCTTCAAGCAAAAGCACAAGCTCGTCTAGCAAAAGGTGTAGCTCAAGCAATTGCTTAAATTCATATGCATAACCTTTTGCATGTGCTCATACCTTTTGCAGAGATGTCAAGTTCAAAAAATTTTTATGAGTGAGATTTTCATGACTCGGCGTTTCGGCGCATGCGCACGCGAACGAGGAGGGTGTCACCCCTCCCATGGTATGGAGCTTTTTTGAATTATTAGCTCTTAATGATGCGATCTGGTGCATACTTAAGTGACTATGTTTTATTATGCCTCCGCCACGAAGTGGTGCCGGAGGCATTATGTTTTCGGGTTGTCCGTCCGTCCGTACGTCCGTACGTACGTCCGTCCGTCCGCTTTCGTTTACGCGATAACTTGAATAATATTTACTGGAATTTTACCAAACTTGGTCCAAGTATGAAGTATGATAGGGCAATAATTTGATTAGATTTTGGGTGAAATCGGCAGAAGGTCAAAGGTCAAAGGTCAAGGTCAAATCATGAAATTGTATCCGTTTACGCGATAACTCAAGACTGGATGGAGCAAATTTCACCAAACTTTGTTGGAGGATGATGTATGATGGGACAATTACTTGATTCGTTTTTCAGTGAAATCGGACAGAGGTCAAAGGTCAAAGATCAAGGTCAAATCCTAAAATTTATCTGTTTACGTGATAACTCAAAACTGGATGAAGCAGCTTTCACCAAACTTGGTCCAAGGATGATGTATGATGGGACAATTAGTTGAGTAGATTTTAGTGACATTGGCAAGAGGTCAAAGGTCAAAAGGTCAAGGTCAAATGCTACAACTGTTGCAATTTCCCCCATATCTATGCAATGCCCGAAGGTATTTTCTTGAAACTTGGTGTGGACATGTACTACTGCGTAAAGATTCTCCAGAGAGAGTTTCATGTCATAAGGTCAAAGGTCAAAAGGTCAAAGGTTAGGTGAAAATGTTGCAATATTACTTTTCTCTCAAATGCTTCAATGTATCTTCGTGGAACTTGGTACATATGCATGTACTGTCTGGCAGGGATTATCTAGGGAATTTAGGGGTCATGGGTCAATAGTCAGGGGGTCAAAGGTCAAGGTCAACTCCTCAAAATTTTACTATTTCCCTCATATACTAGTATCTGCAATGCTTGCATTATTAGTTTCAAAACTTAATACATGCATTACCTAATGGAGATTCTCCGGGAAATTTCCAGCCAGAAGGTCAAAGGTTAAGGGTCAAAGGCCAGGTTTCAATGCCCCCCCCCCCCCAAAAAAAAAAAAAAATTCTATTTTGTACCGTCATCACACTCTTTCTTCGTACCTTGAAAATTACTCATTGCATAAACTTTCCCAAAATTCCCCAAATATGTGTACCTGCACTCTTAGGAAATTATAGCAAACTCAGTTCAAGACATTTCTGACAAACCTGTCATTTCAATATTTTGCAAGTTATGTGAAACTGTCATGGATCACACATTGTGAAGACATTGTACTATACGCCTATTGGGAGAATCATGCATTATGCGGAGGCATCAGTCGCCATAGCGACATTTCTAGTTAATTTTGAAAGACAAAAGGGAAATATACCTTCAATTGCAACTATCACTTGAATCCTTTGAGCTATGCTCCTTATTTTTTGCACAAATTGCAGACTTCACCCGATGCGTGAGAAAAATGGGTGCCCTGCGTGAAATCGCGAGACAGGCCCTAAATGCTTGAGTCTCACGCAGAATGCTTGAGACTCGGTAGCTCTGCTTTTGCTTGTCCCGCACAAGCAATTGCTTGCGTTTTCAACAAAAGGAACGTCACGCCTGTGCGAACACAAGAACAAAGACGAGTGTGACAGCACGTATTTGAAAGAGCGTGTGTGTGCGAAATATTTCCTAACATAGCAATATAGCTATGAAATGGCACTCATAAATGCACACACAGACGCACACACACATCTTTACACACACACGTACTGGCTGATTCCCATCACTGCTTATAGAGATAGCCCGGATCTGCCAGATCTCACGTGGAGAGAGGTCTCCTTGCTATCCACCGACGTCAGACATCTACCTGCTTTTCATCACATTTTGCGTGCTGACCACTGGACTTTCCCGTTGTTGAAATGAAAAAGTTTCTAACCCTGCTAAAGAATAATTTCTTGTAGATTTATACCACTCCTGCACAAGTGTGGTCTTTCTTGTATGAATGTGAAAATGATACTTAAAAGGGAACGTCCAAGTTAAGCAAAAGCTCAAGTTCATTTTGCAGAGCTTGGAAAATCGTAAGCAATTGCTAGCAAGAACAAGCAAAAGGTATGTTTTATGCATACGTTTTTTTTAAGCAAACGCTTGGTCTCTAAGCAATTGCTTGCGGGCAGCAAGCAATTGCTTGTGCTTGCTAGCAAAAGCTTCTGCTTGCCAGCAATTGCTTGTTTTTATGCATACGGATTCGAGTAAACGGCTAGCACAAGCAATTGCTAGCGTTTATGCATCCGGCCCAATAATACACTCATGCAGGCACAAACTGACAGTCAGACCGCAGCACCCGATATAAATTCGCTCGTATTTATTCAACTCGTATGGAAGCCTGCTTCTGCTCTAGGCTTGCATACGTAATGAGCTGCGGAAGGGGATTTTGTCCTTTGGATTTCGGCAACAAAAATCCACCTTAATTCACAAATTTGGCAGCAAATTCAAGGAAAATATGTAAACTATCGTCACATGTTACTCAAATTATTGTAAATGAAAAGTATCATAGCGTAATTTGAGCTTGAAAAGTGATGAAAAAAGTAATTCGTGCAGTACACGTTCACGACGTCAAAAGAATGCCGAATTCACTTTGCATCTCAATGAAAATGCATTATTTGATAGTCTATCTTTTAATCTTTCTATACATGTAAACATCTTGACAATTTGTTGCTTAAACCGGTCAGGAACCAATAAAATATACATCGATGTCAGTGCTGATCAGCTTGAAACCGTGCAATCTCAAGAGTAAGCTCTCTCATTGGACAGCGCTTGCATTCAGCGCTTGCATTACGTCATTACGCTGCTACATAACGGTTTGATGCCACTTGCGGTTTCTTGGCACGCGTGTGGTTCAAGCCAAGTTCAAGTGCTGAATGCAAGCACTGTCCAATGAGAGAGCTCTTTCGCGCCACTGTACACTTTGTGTGGAGCATACTTCCGGCTTAGGAGAGAATTTTACAGACATTTCAAAACAGAAAAACTAGTCTAAATCATGCTTGCATCTGCTTGACTCCAATATATGATGAGTATCTAAGTTTCCTCCCTACGAAAAAGCCAAAATCAAAAACAACAGTTTCTCAAACCGGTCAGGAACCAAAAACGAACTTTAGACGACAAAATCTTCCGTGAAAAACAGGTAAAATTTACGCAAATTCAACTGATTATATCGTTATGATAAGATCCGATGTTATACGCAAATTTAGTATCAAAATAAAGACCAGAGTCTGCAGAACAATTTACCGTGTCTTGTAACCATGATGAATGTATGTGCAAGTCGCTACACTGTGAAAACCATAGCCCTGTCAAACTCTCGCAAAATCTCGCACGACGAGACACCTTTCGAAAGCAAAGATCGTCGACGAGAGTGCTGAATAAATCTTGCCGGATCGGCTCATTAGCATACGTGCTGCGGTCTGACTGCAAAACCGCGCCACAAACACGCATCACATACCACACACCCTATACACCTAAGCCACGTACTCACATTAACACGTACGCATTCAGGCAGACGAATACACGTAGACAAACAAACCACTACCACTATACTATAACCACACACGCACAGTTTCCACATATTGTATTATTTTACTCCAAACACACACAGACAGACAGACAGACAGACACACACACACACACACACACACACACACACACACACATAACTTACCTGGCATAACGTATCAGTCATACCCACCCCACCAAAGCATATCGCCGGAGCAACCATCCCAACCACATTATTCACAGTGCATGGCTGGCGACAATATTTGACGGGGCGATGATTTATGTCGCAACAATTATTTTTGCCATCATAAATTGTCGCCATCGAGGTCAAAACCTGGGAACAGCCAGAGGACAATTTTTTGACGGGGGCTACATTGTGTCGCAACATACGTGATTCTTCTCACCGAATTATTCCCTCTCTTTCAGTAGCCACTATCTGCATTAGGCACAAATGAATCCTGGACGTCATAATGATTTTTGTTTTGTTTTTTGTTCGAAAAAGAAATGCTTCTGTAAAAGTCTCAAAATAACCTAATGTATGACTTTGAGTAATTTACTGTAACTTTTACAGTAGTTTAATTTAAGTTTCAGAGTTAATTACTGCGAAAATTGTTCAATTTAGAGAAATGTCCTGACGAAAAATGTCTTCATGTAACTGAAAGTATTAAAAAATAATACTGTGCAGCAGAAATTTCTTGTGATTTATACTGTATAAAAATATATGCAGTGTCTTTGAAACTAAATTGCTATGACAACCACTTATTATTATCATTATCAATATCATGACTATACATCAGGACCTTTCATTTTTCTGGACCAAACAAGGTTTCTTTTTTTGTGAGCAGCACTCACCCAATTCAGCACAAATACTATTCGTTAAATCAAGAGGAGCAGAACACATCATTTTTAGATAAAAGGCATACTTACTTGCAGTTTCGCTTATGTTCTGGGTCAGACAAACGCGGCCAGAGTCTATAAGTGTCTGTCGTATCCCTTCACTTGGGAGCTTTAGATTTTAGACGCGCGGACGTTCAAAGGAAAAAAAAAACATGTTCTGAGCTTGCGCAGTAGCGCGCGTAAAGTCAATCTATTTTTAGCTTGCGTCGCCTTTGTTTTTTCCTACGCGTACTGGGCTATTTTAACGTCCGCACAGTTTGCGACGTAGAGAGCTTCTTCATGCACTGATCATATGGGGGCGCGATTTTGTTTTTTATACGTTGCGTCCCAGCGTAATCTAAAGCTACTTTTCCACACGACGCAGGGGGAGGAGAACGTCCAGCGCAAGCGTCGGCTCAAACGTCCGCGCGTCAAAATCTAAAGCTCCCTATTATCTAGATCCAACGCGACGTTGGCGCTGCAGCCTGCATGCTTCTAGCCTTTAAACAAGGCGACTCGCTCTGCGTGCCCCCGTATAGCGCGTTTACCCCACAAACCTGTTGGCCGGCGAGTGGAGCGAGCCCCACTCGCCGGCCAACAGGTTTGTGGGGTAAACGCGCTATACGGGGGCACGCAGAGCGAGTCGCCTTGTTTAAAGGCTAGCATGCTTCACGCAAAATCCGCATCATGCGTGTATATAGGGCCTACATTGTGTACAACGTGAATAGTACAGCATAACTGCATGTTGTACATGAAGGAAGATAATTTGAAATTCCCAAACAAACAAAAGAGGGGGGCGGTTGGCGCTAATGGGATTTTACAACAAAGCACTGGGTTTTGTCTGAAATAGAGTTATTGTTTGTGTGTGTGTGTGTGTGTGTGTGTGTGTGTGTGTATGATATAATCTTCACACCGATCTGGCATTTATTTAAATTGCAGTATACATGTTCTCTATTTATTTGTATTTACTTTTTTTCTAAACAAACTATTTACAATTTGTTATTCAAATCTAGTCAATTTCTCTTTCTACAGCTCCAAGATGTTAGTATATCTCTTCAAAGCTGGGATGACGGTTCTCAACATCACTCTCCGATTGGGGGTAACTTGGCAAAATGGGCATTCAGTATATCAAGTCTTTCAAGCTTCAGTCTGGGATGCCCTTACCTTGACGGTGATTTCTTCTCAACAGCCATCGCCTCAGCATCATCATGTCAAGTACGTTATATCAGGACTATATTACATTTACGTTGGGCTGTTAATATGCATTGTGTTTTCTGACTCATGCTTTATTAGTTTGTTTAATTGATCATTAGTCTCATGATTCTGGAGGCATGCTCGGCTTCCCCTTTATTTTGTCTGACAAGTGATTGGAATTTGTAGGTTACATTTGGTAAGAATAGAACTTCTTAATGCACACTGATCTTATTCTGGTTCGACATTTTTTTTTTTCTTTTGTGGCTGTCCGTTCGTCTGAAGGTATTTTCTAAAACTTTGAACATTCGCATATATTGCCTGACAATGATTTTCTTGAGAATTTGGTGATCGTGGGGTCAAAGTTGATTGCCATAGACTACGTTATTTAAAAGAGATGGTGTAATTTTGATTGAGATGGGGCTTTAAGTTTCCAATTTTTTATTTTTTTTTGTTTATAAGAAGATAAGAAACTTCCCATGAAGTATGGATGAACACAAAATTTTGGATGAATTCATTATTATTTTTTTATCGTTTAGAAATTGGTGTTAAATTGGTTTCTGGTACATTGCTCTAAATATACACTCTAAAAACATCGGTGTTAGATTTAACACCACGGGTGTTAAATCTAACACCGATCAAACTTCAATAAAGGACCACACCCACAGGTGTTGAAAATGCACTGTGATGGTGTTGAAAAGTGTTCACCTGACACTTCGTGGTGTTAATTTGACACTGTATCTGGTGTTATTTTGACACTGTACTTGTGTTAATTCAAAAATGACACTACATGGTATTGATTTGATATTTGTTGGTGTTAATATTAATGGTTTAACCCCCGTCCAGCTTCAATAAGAGACCACACCAGTTGGTGTTACTGTGGTGTGAATTTATTTTCACATTTTTTCAAAAATCTAGTATTTTGATGTAAAATTCTTGACCGTCTTGTTTAAATTAAAAATCAACAAGAAGTGCAGTTTAATAGTAAGAAACTCTTCAAAAAACAGTTTAAAATTTGGAAATGACATCCGGAGGTGTTAATTTAACACCAGAAATGAGCACCGAAAATGTAACACCAGCTCGGTGTTCACTATTAAACACCGGACTTTTTGCAGTGTATGGAAATGACGAGCTGTGAGTTTTGCTACACACATAATTATTATGAGTACATTTATGGTCATAACGCGAACTTTTAGAATTATGATGAAAAGAAGGACATAGACACTTGTACGTATTCTCCGTGGAGTCCATCTTATAGTAATTATAATTATCAACAATATTCTATTCATAAAAAAGAATGTGCGTGGCTGCAGCGTGGCTTACTGTCAGTAATGTGATAACTTTTGCGTATTTTTATATCCCCGCCAAACGAAGTTTGAAGGGGGTATATAGGAATCAGCGGACGGTCGGGCGGTCGGGCGGGCGGTTGGGCGGTCGGTCGGGCGGTCGGTCCGTTGCAAATCTTGCGTCGCGAACTACTTCCTCAGTTTTCAACCGATTCCCATAAAACTTGGCACAGATGTGTGCCTTGGGTTGTAGATGTGCAAGACGTATTTTTTGACAGTACCCAAAAGTACGTTGCCATGGTAACGGCATATTATGGGCAAAAATGGGTACAAATCTTGCGTCGCGAACTCCTCCCACAGTTTTTGATCAATTTTTATGAAATTAGGTACAGATGTTCATCTGAATATGTTAATGTGCAAGACACATATTTCCGCAGTGGCAAAAAGTGCGTTGCCATGGTAACGGCATGTTATTGGTAAAATATAGGGCAAAATGCTTCATGGCAAAACTGCTTCATCAGTGTTCTTCCAATTCTCATGGAATTCATATTGAATGTTTGTCTTAGGATATAGGTCAGCATGACACATTTCTTGACAGTGACAAAAAGTATGTTGCCATGGTAACAGCTCACATATTATGAGCCAAAATGATGGAAAATTTTGTGTTGCAAACTACTTCCTCAGTTTTTGCCCAATTTCCATGAAACTTGGTACAGATGTGTGCCTTTGGTTGTAGATGTGCAAGACGCATTTTTCGACAGTACCCGAAAGTACGTTGCCATGGTAACGGCATATTAATGGCAGAAGATCAAGGAAAGATCTTGCGGATTTAACTACTTCCTCAGTTTTTTGACCAAAGCTTATGAAATGTTGTTTTGACCAAAGCTTATGAAATGTTGTTTGGCGGGGGTATAACCAGTCGCTGTAGCGACATTTCTAGTTTTTTTGAAAATCATGCAAACGAAAAAGAAAAAAATACAACTGACATTACCGCTGAATTGTAAGTGTAAATAAGTAAGAGCTATTTATTTGGTGTCACTTGTCGGTATGTCATTACTAAAATGAATAATGGATACCACATTGATAGCAAAATCAATATCCACTTTCTTGATGTCAATTTACAGGCCAAGATTCAAGTTCTGAGTCTGTCTTTTGAAAGCTGGGATGACGGTTCTGAACATCACTCTTCAAGTGGGGGCAACCTGGCAAAATGGTTATTCACTATGTCAAGTCTTTCGAGCTTCCATCTAAAATGCCCTTACCTGGACGGTGATTTCATTTCAAAAGTCACAACCTCATCATCATCCTATACGGTAAGACCTATGTCGTCTTACAACATGTATTTTTTTTTAGTTTGTTTTATTCGTAGTATATTGAATGACCTTTAAAAACGTATTGGTTGTGACCCAACAATTCTTTGTCATTTGATGAGAAGACGTAGGTTCATTCTCTGTATTTGGCGTCAAAATGTAATATGTAAATGTCATAATGTAAATGTAATCAAAATGTAAATGTAAATGCTGGATACCATTATGTCTACATTATACAAAGGCCGAGGGCTCATTGAACAGTTAAATCATTAGTTTTCAGATGCCCGCGTCATGTACTGTATACACATGTATACATATTCTTTTTTTCTCTCTCCCTTACGCCAGTAGTATGATGTGGGGGTATGAAAAATATCGTTATTGTTGATCCAGCATGTTATCTTGTAATATTCCTGACACACAAAATGCACAAACATAATCATCATTATTACCGTTACTATCAATACTAGCCTTCTAATAATAGACTTTCGTCGAGCATTGAATATAATTTTTTTTCGTTTTTTTATTTAATTTATTTCATATTTTTAAACTTATCTCATGACTATTTTCTGTCCTTTTTTTTATTTTTTTAACAGATTCAAGATCTGAGTTTGTCTTTTCACAGCTGGGATGAAAGTTCTCAACATCAATCATCCATAGGCGGTGACTTGGCCCAATGGGTATTCACTCTGTCAAGTCTGTCAAGCTTCTGCCTGGATTGTCCGTACCTGCTCTGTGATTTCTTCTCAACAGCCATCTCCTCTGTATCATCATGTCAGGTATGTATCCCTGATCTACTAATATATGTAATATTTTCCCGCTAATATTCACGAATTTCTCGATAATTATTATGTATTTTAGTTTGTTTAATGACTCTTCAATAATTATAAAGTCTCAACAGCCGCTGCTTCGCAATTACAATATATGCCATATTGGAGTAATTACTAAACTTGTGTGTCTAATAACCCAGGGCCCTGGATAGGTTCTTTGGCACCAACGTGGTGAGCTGTTGTTGTTTTGCCACGTTTGAACCGTTCAATATATGTATTGGGAACGAGATCAACGAGAGATAATCTTAGTCGCAACAGAGAACCGTAAAGTGTACTCATAACCATGTAACGAATACGATAAAATGTAATGTAGATGATTATTAAAAGTGTAAATTGAATGGTCGTCTTTTAATGTATTACATGAAAATATTGAAACAAAAAATGTGGCGAGGGACAATTTTTTTCAGCGATGTTAAATGAACGGAATGATACGAAAAAAAAAAACAGTTGCAAGATCATTTATTAGCCAATAGGCATGAAATAGTTTTTTTTTTTTTTTTTTTTTTTTTTTTTTTTTTTTTTTTTTTTTATAACACCAAATTTGCCATCTGTTTTCATGAATTTAACAACTTGTTGGTTGCGCGAAAATATCCTTCGTCACGTATCGTCTCTGCTTCAGATTATTAAGTTTCATCTAAGTGTTTAAGATGGGATTCCAATGTTTATGTTCTTTATTTCATTATTCACCGTTCCTGTCACACCCTGTTTCTCATACCTAATGGTTGACGGGTATTTAGTACCTCGACGCTTCTGCCACCGAAAAGCTTAACCGTGCATTCGTGTCATCTCACTTGATTATTGTAACCGTCTCCTAGCCGGTTTACCCCAATCCCATATTGCACCCCTTCAACCCATCCAGGCCCTCGTTTCATAAAACTTGTTGTCAGTTACAACTACCACATTATCTAGGACAAATTTGCTCTCAGCCAGTCAGATGCACGGATTTCAGTAGCTTGTCACAACTATGACAACTTGTCACTGATAACAAGTTTTATGAAACGGGGCCCAGAACGCCGCCGCCAGAGTAGTCAAACGTTCCAAGAAGTTTGAACACATTACCCCAATCATCAGGTCACTTTATTGGTTGCCAATAAAGGAACGTGTTGTCTTCAAAGTTATCCTCGTTGTCTACAAAGCTATCCGTAACCAAGCCCCTTCATACCTACAGAACCTAATCTCTCTCTGATCCTCATCAACTTCTTCTGCATCTAGACGTCTGCGCTCCCATGCTACTGCCCATCTTCAACTGTTACCCGGACCTCGCGCTAAGACACGTTACGGAGAACGCTCATCCGTGGTTATTGCACTTACCCTAGCTTTGGAACAATCTACCCATTCATATACGACACGCCACATCAGTAGAATCAGTTAATACACTGCTTAAAACTCATCTTTTCCCACATTGATTGCTTCCCTAAGTTAATATTCTGAGTGTAATTCAATTATTGTATGTGTTTAATGACTGGTATAGACATTGATTTATGTCATGTTATTTTTACCTCTGTTTTGATCTGTCTGTTTTCCCTCATTTTTTATCTTTCATTTTGTCTTTTCCCTGTGCGCTTAGAAACCTTGCATTAAGTACATTACAAATACAACGTATCATTATATATGTATATGTATATATATATATATATATATATATATATATATATAATATATATATGAAGAGTTTGTTTGCAAAAACCGATAAGTCCATATTTGCCAAATGGAGATATTTGCGATTAAAGGTCAAGAAAAATAAAGAGAATAATAAGAAAATTTTTGCTTCTTTTGACCATAACTTCAAAAATATACCTTTATATGTAGTGACCAATATATCATTTAAAAGGTATTATTTTGTACTTTATGACAGAGGCCGTACTTCAAAATCTTCAAATATGGACTTATCGGTTTTTGCAAACAAACTCTTCATATGATTATTATTATTATTATTATCATTATTATTATTATTATTATTACTGTTATTATCATTGTTATTAGCACGAGGCATAAGAGGTTTGATGACCAGTGTGACTTCCTTGTGTCTTGGGATTGACCAGTTTACATTTTAATTAAGTATCTTTTCTGCAGTCGCGAGTTAATGAATACAAGGTGACTCTAGTCCTATATTCACTGATAGCATTCTTCACTGAATACAAAACATGCTGATGATAATGGAAATAATCATACAAAGAAAATGTCACAAGTTAACAACCATGCTACTGTTAATGTATCCATGCATTAAAGTTTATTCATATCAATGTGCTTCTTAGCATTATGGAATTACCTTAATAACTAATGGTGATATTGAATTATTGATATCGTTTCTTGATTAATTATCTATCGATCAATTTATAGAAACATTATCAATCAATATAACATTCCACACAAAGAGTTTCTGAAATGGGGGGTGGGGTCGGATACACCTCATGCACTACTGTCGTATACAGCTTTTGTATATTGCAATAGCATGTGGTATATAAAAAACATATATTTTGGTTTGATCCAATGGCAATGTGAGAAGTTGTTTAATCTTCTAATATATCTGAGGCAGTAAATGTGCCCACGCCATCATTACGAGATGTTGTGTTGTTACATCGTACAGTGGGCCAGGGAGATACCAGAGTGCGGCAAAAGTTATTTTGGGCATTTTTTTAAATATACATTTTATATATTTTTTTTTTTTATATGCCTTCTTGGGAGACAAGTCTTTGAAGAATATTTCTTAAAATATTTAACTCAGTTTTGTACATTGAAGTACTATACTCCCTACCTGAAGTAGGAAAATGCAACATTTTAAGAATATCCGAGCAAATTTTACTCTCTTTCATAAACAAGTAATTTCAATGTGTAGTTTTTGAGATATCGACCTATAATTCCTCTACATATTCACCACTGTTAACTTTACGTTATGAACGTTGGAAAAGGGGCAAAGGTATTCAATCTTTATGAATAATCATAAGGGCTTTTTACACTTGTAAATTTTTGCTTAGCCCCGGACTATCGGTGGGGCTAAGGGGGGGCCTTAGCCCCACCGATAGTACGGGACTATCCTTAGCCCACTTTCTGTTTACACTCGTTTTTGCCAAAGTGGGCTAGCCCCACCGATAGTACGGTACTATCTGGCCCTGCAAAATAGCAGGGGTTAGCACCGCAATTGCGGTGCTAGCACCGCAATTGCGGTGCCAAGCAAGTGAGTGTAAACAGAACGAAAAAATAATCCTGGGCTAAGCGACGGAGACGAAGTGCGACCCTCACTGACCAATCAGAAACGAGGTAATCAAGTGCTGCCGGTGCGTGCGTGTACGTGTACAGTACACAGCGTAATTATGAATATTCATGTGGTTTGGAAAGTCCGGGGCTAAGAAAGACGAGTGTAAAAAGGTCAGTTTTCTCCTTAGCCCCGGACAAGAGATAGTACGGGACTAATTGGCGAGTGTAAAAAGCTGAAAAAAATTGGTACGGGACTAACGATAGTCCTGGGTCAGAGAAAGTCCGGGGTTAAGAAACACAAGTGTAAAAAGCCCTATTGATGGTAAATATCCTGAAAAAAAAAAGGCTAATTATTTATCTTTTTGATATATCCAAAAAAAGAAAGAAAGATAGATTTCCACGGATTTCAAGCATGATCCTATTACCATCACATTCCTTGATTTCCCAGATTTAGCTGCCACCTTGTTGCGACAAGGATTGTCGCCCCCGGCTCGGGGCGACAATCCTTGACGGAGTTGGCGTCAAGGATTGTCTCCCCGTTAAAGATTGTCGTCTGGCGACAATCTGTGACGCTTGTGCAGTTTCCAATTTTTGACCTCGATGGCGACAATCTATGATGGCAAAAAATGGATGCGACAAAGATTGTCGCCCCGTCAAAGATTGTCGCCTCCGGCTCGGGGTGGTTGCTCCGGTGTTATGCTTTGGTGGGATGGTTATGACAGGACTAAGTTATGCGTATGCGTGTGTGTGTGTGTGTGTGTGTGTGTGTGTTGGGAACTGCATGGTATGTGTTGTGTATGATTTGTAGGTGCGTACAATAAGTGACTTGTATATGAGTTTCCGTATAGCTGTGTGTGCATGTGTGTGTGTGTGTGTGTTTGGAGTATAATAACACAATAATATTATTATGTAGAAACTGTGCATGTGTGGTGGTTGTATAGTGGTAGTGGTTTGTTTGTCTGTGTGTAGGCCTATACGTGTGTCTGTTTGTGTTTGTGTTTTGATGTTTGTGCGAACAAACTTTTTTGAGCAGCAGGCACTACTGTGGCAATGAAAATTCCTTCAACGTGTTTGAACACGTATTTATAGAGTTCACAGCAGCGTTGATTTCAAAATAGCATGGGTGTGTCAATTTCAGCGGTGAGGCGGCCATAAGAGAGCTACTAAGAGAACAGGCATACGAGGCAGGTACCCTCCCTAAATGTTATCTGTCTTTTTTCATTTTTTCACTGTAGTCACATGCTTCCATCAGTCTTAACTGTAACTTCCATATCACTTTTCTTTGTCATATGCACACCGCCAATACATACGTATTGTAAACAAACACTCAAATCCTCATAATGCAAATAATATGAACAAAAACGTTACAAATGGCAATTCGAATCACAAACAAATCCATTATTGTCAATTTAGACAACAAATAATCTCACTTCAACATAGATAAGTCGATTATAGACCAACCCTACTAACAATTTCTTCACGAGAAAGTTTTGACATGTAGGGCCCTACCAAACCTATGTATCCCTTGAAAATATTGGTTTGGATCATGTAACACCTTCTTACTTACAATAGTCCAGTCAAAATATGAAATGACCCCCAGCTAATTGCAACAGAAACAATTCCACTTGCATTTGACCTGGAAGAGCAACTAAAATAACATATTAAAAGTTCCCTGAAATTCGAGTGGTGGATCAGTGTCTAATTTCCATAAATTCAAAATGGCCGCCATACAACCTATTTATGCCTATATCTCGGGATATATAACCCATAGAAAGTAAATTCCGGTGTCCAAACCTATGTATTTTAGGTCAAGGAATACAAATATGTTTTCTGTAGCAACTTTCAAGCATCCCTTTATATAGTATTTGCATATATTTGTACATAATTACATACAAAATGGCCGCCATATTGCCTGTGCAAGCCCGTATCTTCGTATATCATTAATGTAGTACACTCAGGAATAAGTCGCTATATATCTGGACATAAAACCCTCAGAAAGTAGATTCTGGTGTCTAAACCTATGTTTTTTCAGGTCAGGGAATACAATTATTATATAAGTAGTAACTTTCAAGCTTCCCTTTGTACATTTTCTGCATATATTTGCATTTAATTAAATGCAAAATGGCCCCATAATGCCTCCACAGGCTTATATCTCTATCTGTAAAAGGTACCCAGTGATGGTGTCTGTGGTCTTAATTTTACTGCTGAGAATCACTGATGTAGAATACCTTCCACTCAGGAATGATGACCTATATTTCACTAAAAATTTGCATACATAAATATATTCAAATTACTGTCCTGAATATAATTTCAGATATACGAATACGAGCTGCAGAACGTTAAATTGTACTGTAATTTCTATATCCAAGATTTCAAGGGCAAAATTGTTATAATTCCATTCACAACCTTAATGATTATCATGAAACCTAGTTTTATATTCTTGCATTGATTAAGAATTGTATGACATTGTACTCACATTTTCTTGAGATAAAGCCTCAGAACAGAAAACAACTGTAAGTAGCACCGAATAGAACATATATTTATCTAACTGTAATCTCAACTTAGCTGCCAAAGTGCGCTCAATAGGTACACAGCTATTAAAGTCTCAAATTATGTAGTAGGAATCGTTGAAAAGATTTTATGATTGCATGATATTTTATGTATTATATTTTGTAATTTGCCCTCATGTTTACTGCTTATACTTGTGTCTATGTTGCAATACTTTTATTTCTTTCTCTTTTTTTGGACAAAGGGGGGGGGGGGCATGTCATCAAGATCATGACTATGCTTAAGCTACTCTTCAAAAGTTTCATGAGTTTGGACATATCATCTCATATAGCTTTCAAAGTCTGCTTACAGTACACAAACATTGGTCTTAAATCATTGAGCAATTTTCTTTCAAATATCTTTTTTCTTACCTGCGATGATTTGCATCCATGTTAAGTCGATTCTTGTGTCCTTTATTGCAAAACTTTTGGCAAAGGCATGTTTATCAATGAGCAACATATTATGACCGTGATAATTTGTATTGAAGTGGATTTTGTCATATATTTGCGCGGTTTCACTTAATGACTTATAGAAAGCAGCCAGATAGAAAAAAAAAAGAAAAGAAAAAGGAAATGCCTTAACATTTCTATATTACTAGTACCCTGGATTCATCAGTCGATCAATACAAAAAGCATCCTTCTCATTGGCTTCAAGCTCATACAACACGTATAAATTCTGATGTCTTACTTTTATCATTTTTCGTGTTGTATCTGCATCTTTATTTAAAGAAATGTTTCCTAGTGCATTGAGGCTTCGCACTAATAACATTTTCATCAACACACATTTTTTTTTTTTCGGAAATGCGAGCAGCATGAAGGCTGAATTCAGTTTTGCTGGCGAAAAAGCAGTCTGAAGTCAAATAAAAAACAAAATACATAACATCATTTTCTGTTCCTAACACTTCCAAAAGGTCCCTTCCCTTCCACTTCAGCAGCAGCTTTTCTTCGAGTTAAACAGTGGAAGAGAAATGACATACAATCATTGGAATTAGGATAATTTTGAGGAAGATGTTTATCAAAATATGCTCTGAACACTACAGACAAAGCTGCAGCTATTAAGGAACTCCTGAAGGAAGTCTGATACAACTGCAAAACAAGCTGTTAGCAACTGTAGTGTATAGTTGCAGGGAAAACAGATTTGACTGCACACAAGCCATACCAGTGGCAGATGCAGGCCATTATTGATCAGACACTTGTAATGTTGTATTTCTAAAATATGTGAGGAGTGAGATGATGCTGTTCTAATTGGTGACTAGGAATGAGGAACATTCTTGAAAGACATCAACACAGTTTACAACAAATGTCAGACTTACCACTCTTCTTTACGTGAGTATGAAATGAAGCCGGGATCCTGTTTGCTTTAAATTAATCAACTGCAATTTCACACTCGTCCAGAGTTTGTGGTAAACGCATAGAACACTTGGTCTCTTTTTCCTTTTCTTGACCATATAGTTTAGTGTAAGCGAGTTTACATGTTTTACACTTTTATCATTGATCTATATTTTCAGAGATCACATTACATACCTCAAATATATCTGTATCATCGCAAGCCAGAAAATGAAAATGATGTACTGGAAACCGAAGAAAGTTTTCTTGAAATCAAGTGACTTTGATTCATTAGATTTTAAATTCATCTTAGCCAAAGGTTCAAGACAGCAAAAAAGCTTCAAGCTAATTTTGCAAATAGCCATCATTTATCTTCTGGCGTCCGTCGACAGTCATGCGTGCATTTTCAAAAACCATTTTCAGATTCTCTTTTAAAACCCCATGTAATGACAGATTTTCAACAAACTAGGCAAGTAGCATCCCAAGGATGATAGGCTATCAAGGTGTTCAAATACACACCATGTCCAAAAAGGTCCCAGAACCCCAAAATAAAGGAATCTGTCATTAAAAAAAAAAAAAAAAAAAAATCTCTCTCACTCACACACACACAGACACACACACACAAGTAGAACCAGGTATAACAGAGCTACGTATAAAGTGCGAAGATGAATATCTTGGAGACTGCATAGTTTTAAGTGTGCTTTCGCAGTTTTATCTTCTTTTCGAAATATTACACATTATATATATACATATATATAAATATGTATATGTGTACTTATGATACTTGTAGTCCGCGTGTCGGTACATGTACCAGTACAGAAAAGATGACGAAGTAGGGTGGTAATGCATTTCAGTCCAACAGTGATATTTAGTCAGACCAAATTTCCGACGAATACATATTTTTCTTCAGAATTGCCATTGTCGACCGTCAGGAGGACGAATGTGTTCGTGGAAAATTTGGTCTGAATAAATAGCACAGACTGTTGGACTGAAATGCATTACCAGCCTACTTCGGCATTTTACATGCAGTTCGACCTCGATTATCCGGATTATTTACATGCAGTTCGACCTCGATTATCCGGATTATTTCATGCGGAAATCTCTATTATCCGGACGCGTTCACGCAATGAAGGACTTTTTTTTTCATCCAAAAATTGAGAAAAAATAATAACTTTAAACTCAATTAAAATTTCTACAAAACTCACACGATTTACCTACAATATTCCCGACAGAACTAACATAAATTCACACCACATTATCATCGTAAAAGTAAGCAGTCATGATCTATCGGGACTACAATTTTGCGCAGGCTAGCATAGATTACACCACCGTTGCGGGGTACGCTACCTGCCTAGCTGCCAGTGCACTGGGACGGCAGCTTGGATGGCAGCAATATACATTAACATTCTGTCGAACTGATATCTATATATATCTATCTATATCTATATATATATATATATATATATATATATATATATATATATATATATATATATATATGTATATATATATATATATATATATATATCTTTTTTTTTTACGTGTGGTCACTATGTCCCCCTCTCTATTCTAGAGTTGCTGCTTTTATAAAACCAGAAGAGCACTGAGTAAATACATCAGTGAATGTATTATCATACTTTCAAGATTATTATGGCAGATGCATGGGTGACCTCCTTGGGGCTAGTGCCAAGTAGGGACCAATTTTTACACTTCAATCTTCAAAAAAAAAAAAAAAAAAATACTGTTCAATTTGTTACCAAACTTGGCTGGCTGAGAATATTGGTAAAATGGGTACCACCACCGGCCACAGGATGCCCAAAGGCACCTCAAATCTGATTTAGGTGCGGCCGCCTTTGGGCTGGGACCAACTTATTGGGGGCCATTTTTGATTTTTGATCCCCTTTTTGAAAACACATGGTCAACTTTTCAACAAACTTAGTACTGTAGGTGCATTTATCGCTAGTGTCATGCATATATGGACATCATGCCTCCCTGGGCCGTGGAGGTCCCTAAAGGCTTCCAGATATGTAAACGTGCAAGAAAGATGAACTTGAGATACTCGGATGAGGGCTGGACCCCTGGGTCTTTTATTCAGAAAGTGAGTGAGTGACATGGTACCCTGACATGACAAGATCGTCATCTTAACAAATGTCCAAACACATGAACCTTTTGTAGAGTAGCTTATGGATGTAAGCTACTCTGAATTGGAATAGATTTATGTATAAATATATGCAATTTTTTTTAGTGAAATGTAGGTTATTATTCCCGAGTGCAACGTATTCTATGAACATCTCAGCAGTAAAATTAAGATCACAGACACCATCACTGGGTACCTTTTACAGATAGAGATATAAGCCTGTAGAGGCATTATGGCGGCCATTTTGCATTATTTTAATTAAATGCAAATATATGCAGAAAATGTATAAAGGGAAGCTTGAAAGTTACTGCTTATATCATAAATGTATTCCTTGACCTAAAAATAAAAAAGTTTAGACACCATAATCTATTTTCTGCGGGTTTTATGTCCAGATATATAGCGACTTATTCCTGAGTGTACAAAATTAATGATATACGAAGATACGGGCTTGCACAGGCAATATTGCGTCGATTTTGTATGTAATTTTATGCAAATATATGCAAGACCTATCTAAAGGGATGCTCGAAAGTTGCTACAGATAACATAATTCCTTGACTTAAAAAACATAGGTTTAGACACCGGAATTTACTGTCTGTGGGTTATATATCCCGAGATATAGGCATAAATAGGTTGTATGGCGGCCATTTTGAATTTATGCAAATTAGACACTGATCCACCACTCGAATTTTAAGGGACTTTTAATATGTTATTTTAATAGCTCTTCCGGGTCAAATGCAAGTGGAATCGTTTCTGTTGCAATTAGTTGTGGGTTAACCCATTTTTGTCGTATTTTGACTGGACTACAAGGGCATAATATACATTGTACATAAAAAAACACAAATACATTATACATTTTATTATCTAAAATGAAATCAGTCATAAAAAACCCGACCAACCCCGCCCCCCCAAACCGAAACAAAATAATGTACATCTATCCTAAATACTAAATCCTACCGAAATCTGTCATACCATTTATAACTATCCTTCTTCAAATCAAATCCCCAACCCACCAACCCCCGATTAACCAAAACCTAAATCATCTCACACCCACATTCACCAACCCAAATGCATACACACACCTACACACATACACACACACACGGGTGCTGTTCGTTATTCCGAAGGTTCTTTATTCCGAAGGTTCGTTTTTCCAAAGGTTCATTTATCTGAAACACACAATCCCCTATATAGAGGTTCCTTAATCCAAAAATGAAAAAGGGTTCGTTAATCCGAACATTTGTGGCGTTATTCCGAAGGTTCGTTGATCCGAAAATGAAAGTCAGAATAACGAACCTTCGGAATGACGGAATGTAACCCCCCCCCCCCCGACACACAAACCCGAACCGATACCACCTTCCTTCCTGATGAAATGACTTCCCAATGTTAATACATAAGACATAATGGACCGTATGCATAAAAGCAGCAATCTCCCGCGCGCAAGCACCACTCCGAATTCACTCCCCACGCTCTGCCAAAACACATACGCTGATAATTATGATAAACACATTCTTCCATCATATACACTAACACTAACACACACACACACACACAAACACACGCGCACAAACGGACACTAAATTATCATGAGCGCGCGCACATACACACTTCCTTGAAACGTCACCATGACTTTTTACATTTTATGTTTGCATGGATGTAGTCATGTAAGTTATGTGTTAGTATTTCAATGACTATGTCAAGAACGATATTACCCAGCAAAATGTGCTTCGAGGGCGGGTGACAATCCTTGCCGCCAGCCCTCGTCACAGATTGTTGCCAGACGACAATCTTTGACGGGGCGACAATCCTTGACGCCAACTCCGTCAAGGATTGTCGCCCCCGAGCCGGGGGCGACAATCCTTGTCAGGGCGACAATCCTTGTAGCAACACACCTTTTGCAGGTTGGTTTTTTTTTTTTTTTTTGTGTGTGTGTGTGTGTGTGTGTGTGTTAGAGCCGATTTTCCGTAACACAATACGTCTATTTTGGATTTGGCACCCGCATAGGAATTCTCTGCCTTCACACGGCGCCGAATGAGGGCGAGCATTCTATTTTTTATTTATATATTTCTTTTTTGTTTCTCGAACGTTAAAGGTCCAGAAACATGATTAACACTGAGTAGGTGATTAACAGATATACGGAATACATACTTAGGCCATTTGAGTTTGAAATTATGTTCAATCAATTCTACGCCCTCAACTGCCAGTAAGCACCAATCTTGGGGAAAAGAAAACACGGAATATAATTTTGATGCACTTTGAGCTCATTCTGGCCCACTGTGCAGCGTTTGCCTCTTTACAGACTGTCTGATTTATTCTTTTGATACATATTATTATCATTTGTTTCTATGATTTTTGTTTTAATTGCTTGCACTTGTCTCTTTGTCCATAGATTCAAAATCTCAAGTTGTCTTTTCAAAGTTTGGATGACAGTCCTCAAGACCTATTGTCAATATGGAGGGACCTGACCCAATGGGTGTTCACTATGCCAAGTCTTTCGAGCTTCAGTATGTCATGTCCCTCCCTAGACGGCGATTTCTTTTCGAGAGCCGTTGCCACAGCATCATCTTGTGAGGTATTACATGAGCCATTGTGACTGTATTATGTGACAGTGCATCACAAAACGAACAAAAAGTCGCCCAGCCTGATTTTTTTGTTGTTGTTGTGAGATCTGAAAAAGGGTGAGATGGGTTAACCTGTCAAGTCTTGACTTGTTCATATTTTCTGAAAGAGCAAGATTTTTTCCTACATTATGCTAACATTTTAAATCATAAAATGAACAGGAAAATGAGCTTTTTAGCAGTTAACAGTTAGCAGCTTTTAACATTTTTTTTTTTTTGGAACGCCCACTTGTAGTGTGATTAGGTGCGTCTTTAGATTCCCCTTTTCATTTTTTTTAAAAACCCTGTACACGCACTTCACTCTCAATAGTAATAACTGTAAAAAATAACGCTACTACTTTGAAACTTTGCATCAGTCATTGGCAGAATCTATTGATAAAGCATGTTAACATAATTATAGCTTAATCTGATAATCCCTTCATTCTTGTTACTCCCATGGATTACATACTGTTTTTCATCCCATTCATCACACACTTAGCACAGCTTGGTGAGTTCACACTTTTTTTTTCTGAGTGTGTGCTATCTTTCGAATATCTAAATATGTTAGGAGAGTCTATTACAGTTGTGATTTTACACAGGGACACTTGAAACAATGTTGAAACTCTCATTGTCGATGCAACCGTGTTTCACACTGATACATAGAATCATGCATAACTGTACGAGCTGTTATAAGGTGGATGATAAACCCCTTTTAACCTAATTATGTCTTCTACTTGTGGCATTAGTGATTCGAAAGGTTCTTGAACATCAGATTATCCAGCCATTACGATTTTTTCTTAAAATTTGTAATACATTATTTCTGTTTGTTTTGTTGTTGTTGTTGCTGTTTGTTTTAGTCCCATCTTAGTTATTGTAATTATCTTATCGTTCAACAGGGGAGGTTAATGTGTCCCGTTCAATGTATAAAAAAGAACGTTATTCTTTAGTAGGTCTATATAATGAAAACAGTACGTAAATTGCTAGAAAAAGAGACCCCTCCGCTTCAAGTTGACATCAATATAACTATCTCAATTAATCATCTCACCCACGGTGAATGTGCGTCGGGGAATGTGCGCAACAAGGAGATGATCCTTGCTTAAAAAACATAACAAAATCAAAAACACACACACAAACACACACACACACACACACACACACAAGAGGATTGATCTCTTTAGTATTTAAATGTTAAAGTTTTTTTTTGTATAATTATGACTATTAATACTTGATCATAATATGAAGAGTTTGTTTGCAAAAACCGAAAAGCCCATATTTGCCAAATGGAGATATTTGCGATTAAAGGTCAAGAAAAATAAACAGAATAATAAGAAGAATTTTGCTTCTTTTGACCATAACTTCAAAAATATACCTTTATGTAGTGACCAATATATCATTTAACTCTAAAAGGGCCGGGGGGGGGGGGCGGAATCCTTCCCCCCCTCGACGTTTCGTGCTATAATTCTGTTACGCGAGAAGGCCTCGTCGCGAGGCTTCTTGACTTTGTTTGTTCAAGTCTCGCGCAACTTTTGAGACCAAATTTGCGACGTCCGCGCATACTTTTGCGAAGCCACGCCCATTTTTGTAACGGAATGTCGCCCCAAAACGGGCACAATTTTGTGATTTTGTGTACATTTCCTATGGAAAACAGTGCTCTGTCGTGAAAGTCATAAAAACCTGATTATTTTTACAATTAATCACTTTCATTGATTAGTTTTGTGCTAATTATGGTAGAAAAGTGGTCAGTGACAATTTCCAATGAAAAAACAAAGAAAAAACAAAAGTTGAAAAACAAAGAAATACATAAGAAATTCTGAAAACAATAAAATACATAAGAATTGAAATGAATTTTGGAAGTTTTTGTGATGTACAATCGTTGAATATGCTGCAACAGATTTACAGACCAAAAATTAGACTCTCAATGCCTTTAATTAGGCTAAAATATGATCTTGAGCTTAATTTGCATAATTAATTAATTAAAATTAGAAATTGATTGTTTCAAAAAATCTTATGACACAATCTTGTAGATTATGACGCAGGTCTCAAGCATGCAAAATTTCATCGCGATCGCGCCACCGATGGCCGAGATCTCAGGGGGGGGGGGGGAATCCATCCCCCCCCCCCCCCCGGCCTGAGCATAGCCAAAAAAGCCCGGCCCCTTTAGGGTTAAAAGGTATTATTTTGTACTTGATGACAGAGATCGTACTTCAAAATCTTCAAAAATGGACTTATCGGTTTTTGCAAACAAACCCTTCATATAATCATATAATCGATGTTTTAAGTTTTGTTTCTTTGTAACGATGTTTTTCCACTTTGTAGCTTCTAGAGGACGAGTACGATGGATTTTTTCAATGGGAATTCATCCTGCCAAGTTTTTCGAGCTTCAGAGTGCAGTCAACTTGGCTGGACGGTAATGTGCTCAAAACAGCTGCCGCCTCAGCATCATCCTGTAAGGTATGCCACGTGACCATAGACTTCACACTATGAAAATGTACATTTGCACATCTGCCTTTGTCTCCTCTCACATAATATTTCTTGACTTGTTTTCCCCACCTTTAACATTCCAAAATATATAACGAGATTAGGGAGGGATACATTTGTAGCAATGGAGAATTGAAGGGTACACTCGTAGTCGTAGATCGAATATGTTCAATGTAGATGATTGTGCAAATTGAATGGACGTTTGGTCGTTGCAACCATTTGGCAGCGATTTAGTTGGTTCTGATATGCATACACCAGTTCACTCATTAGCCTATAGCCATGACAAACATTTTTGCACCAGATTTGTCATGTTCGTTGTGATGAATTTTAAACTTGATGGTTGGGCCAGTACATTCTTTTCCACGTGCCGTGGCGTCTTCGTCGTCTCTATTCCTGATTATAGCTATTCACCTGTTTGACAGGGGTCGTTGCTTGTTTCATGTCATGTTATGTATCATATGAATTATGCCCAAGAAGTATCATTTTGATCTTTTATGTCCTCCCTTTTGTAGGCCTAATTATGATGTAATATGTATGTGCTTTGTTTGATGCTAAAACGATTGACAAGTAATGGAAATGAGTCTCGTGACTTAATGAAAAATCCCCCATTTACCGACGGCAAATTATTGTTACTGAAGGTAAGTTATAGGGCATTCCAAACGATTCTTTGTCAAAGTATCGCCCTCTAAGAAAAAGAAAATAGGAAAATGGCGCGCAATGCTGGCCTAGGAAACCCAGCAGACACATGTAGTTCATAAATGTATGCATTATTTGATTGGTATACATGGAATGCATATTTTAGAATTATCCTGCAAGCATTCCTGCGAAATAACAGCTTCTGAATCATAGAGTTTTACCTTTATGATGCCAACAAGCGCGTGTCGACAAAGACGGAGGGTGGTATTTATTCTGCTCCTCAAATTAAATCTAAATAAATTACATGGTTTTAGATTTTTTTTTCTTTTTTACAAAACTAAACAAATGACAAAATAACAATCAAAATGCAGTTTCTACAACTTGTATAATAACATCATTGTGAATATTGTAGTTACATAATTATAAATGCAGGAAATGCAGTATAATTCAATTCAACAATTAAGCTGAAGATCGTCGGAATGAGAATGCCTTGACTGAGCTGATTGCTTTTTCGGCAATGGCCAGGTTAAACTCTCACGAAAGTTTTTTTTTTTCTTTTCTTTTCTTTTCTTTTTCTTTTCATTGTAATGGTGTGATTTATTGGGAAAAAAAGAAGTTATGATGACGTGTTGTGCCTGAGCAGTAAGAGCGTTAAATGGTTGTATTGGGACCAAATAACCTTATGTTATCGTGCATCACAAAACGAACAAAAAGTCGCACACACTGATTTTGCGTGAGGACTGAAAATAAGTGAAATGGGTCTACCCAGCCGATTTGGACTTTTTCATATCTTCTGAAAGAGCAAGTCATCTTTTACATTATGCTAAAATTTGAAATCATTAAAAACGGGCGGGAAAGTGTGTTTTTGAGCCGTTTAGCTCGAACATTTTTGGTAGAATAGTGTGATTAGGTGTGCCTTTAGAGTCCCTTTTTCATTTTTGAAAAAACTTGTACACGCTCTTCACTTTCAATTCTAATCACTTTTGAAAGGAAAAGGCTACTGCTATGGAAGTTGGCATTAATTATGGACAGAATGTGTTAATGAGGCATGCTTAATTTCAGTTTAATCTGATAATCCTTCCATTGTTGTTACTCGGGTGGTTTACTTCCTGTTTTTTGTCCTATTCGTCGCACAGCCAGCACGGTTTGGTAAAGATTAAGCGCTTGACTAGACACTGTACTTCAGAGCCTCTTTTCTCAGTTCACAGTTTTCTTTAGTTTATGCTTTCTTTCCATTATTTAGATAGGTTAGGAGAGCCCATTTGATTTGAGTTATACATCATTTTAAAGCTTACAGTCTGCTCTTTCAGAATATGGTCTTCAATAAAAATTCATGTCTGGCGACTTTTTTGTTTTGTTTTGTGGTTCAGGGTCACATAATGCTTTAATATATCCATGCAATGATACTTAGGAAATAAGGCCTAAAGAAGTAAACAAAATCATATCAATTATAACGTTATAAAGAATCAAAAGTATTGGGTTAAGATATACAATGAACTACCTTTAAAGGTAAACAGCGATGATCGTGATTTCAGAAAGTCGGATAAGACATTTCATGTATGTTGGCCGTGATACTTTACTGACCAGTCCTGTGAGCTACCAAAGGATTTTAAGTGGAATTTTGTGTAATGTCGTTGAGTAAATACTCAAATATTATAAAGGAAGAAATTGAAGACCTGAATATAAGAACGACCCAAGTCCAATTTTTAACCAAATTAAGTTTGACGTGGGAAATTGTAGCTTATGCATGGACTCATCTTGTGTATAAATGATAAATCCTATTTACCCCTAGAAGTGCCTGAAATGAATGAGTTAAATCTTATATCAATGTAAGAATGAAGGACTTGGGTCATTCTTACATTCATATTAAAGCGCCCTCTCTCATCCTTCTTTACCTCTATAGCAGAATATCATGTATATGAATCAAATAACGACCCAAGACCATATGATTCAAAGTTACGACCCAAGTCCATCACACAAAATGGCCTCTCCACAATTAATGTAAATGTTAATTGTCATAAATTATGTTCTAATTTGTATATACAATGTTGCCTTCCCATCACAGTTAAATAGAACATTATTGGACAAATAAAAAAGATATGAAGTTTTTAAAGTTTACTCGAAATGGCCTTCTATGGACTTGGGTCGTTCTTATATTCAGATACTCAATTGTTTTGAAACGACTGCAGCAGGAAACTGCTTGGTATATTTTATACGTAAACACGGAAGTTTGCATTGTATAGACATCAATTTCAATACGCTATGGGCCCGAATTAAATTATAACCTTTAGAGGCATACATACTAGTGAAAAATAGCGGTTCCAAGAGTGGCTAATGGAACCCGGCGGAACACTATTTTTTACTACCTGTCGTGATTCTGTAGTTTCAATTGAACATAATATTTGCTTATTCAAATATTCAAATAATCTACAGACCACAGTAAAGTACTACCACGAGCCCTATTATGACAGAGATTTTAATCAGTTTATCGCTATCATGATCTATCAAATTCCTTACTTTGTAATAGCGCCATAAACATACCAACAACATCATTATCTTTACGTAACAGCAATACCTTATCATGATTGAGGTTGAGTTATAGCTTGATCGGTGGAATAAACATTTTTTAATACTATGTACTGTACATTTTCCGATGTGCTTGAAGACATGTCACGAGAAGGAATGTGGAATTAGCGCATTCATGCACAAGCCATCTGCCAACATTTCGCGGATATCCGTGCAGACAACGTACAATGTAGGTTCGACAAAATCCATATCCATGTGAATAAGATTCCCGCGTGGTCCGCAGGCGTTGCTACATTGTCTGCTTGTCGTGTAGTCACCGTACTCGCCGTGTGTTTTACAGCTGTTTTAGGTTGTCTGGAAAGTATCATTATACCGGCATTGAGAGGAACATCTTTATGTCACACGACCGGACACTGACCACGGATTACGAGGCCTGATTGTCCCTGAAGAGATCCGTGGAAACTTGTGTAAAAGAGGCTTAAACGGTGTTTGCATGAACCGCGCTTTAGGCTATACTCTGCGTGTTTTCGTGTACTTTCCTGCGCCTCATCCTGCTCGAGATCTTATGGCTCTTTACAAATTATGCCCGTTCTAAATTGAAACAAATTGTTTTCAGTACGCTTAAAAAAAAAAAAAGGAATCAAACAAACTATGATTGAGCCTATATTGTGTTCGTAATTTGCTGTTAAACACGGTAATTGGTTTGGTTTTCTTATTCCTTCTATGTCATTTTAACAGCCCTGAAACAGGCATCGTCACTCAATTTGATTGGAATTTTGTAACAAATCGTTTATAGCCAGTACATTATAAGTCATTTGATGTGAAGGTACAAGATTGACACTGCTTAAAGAAGTGTACACCATTCCAATGGAGATTATCGAAAATGATATTCTGTCTCAGTTATAAGTTTCCATAATGAGGTATGATATACTAAATGTAAAAATTGTAAAAACGCCGGAATTTGTAAAAACATCTCGCCGAGGATTTGTGAAAACGTCAGGAATTGTAAAAGCGTCTCGCCGGGCAATGTAAAAATCGCGAATATTGTATCAACGGGATTGGTAAAAACGTCTCGCCGGGAAATGAAAAAAAAAAAACAAACAAAAAAAAAAAAAACGTAAAATTTTACCAGGAATTGTAAAAACGCTGCCGGGAAAACTAATAAATCATGTACTTCAACTGTATTACGTATCGATGGTATATCGATAATATGGATGTCTAACAAAATAGCTCATACACATTTACCGTTGTAATTGTCTTGTAAACCCCAAAACAGATTTTCACCAAACTTGGCAGATGATATCTTTATGTATGATCTTAATTTGTTTAAATAAGTCTCCCTTCCCTCCCCCACCGGCGAATGAGGGGGGGGGGGGGAGAAGTTGAAACCTCAGAGTCCTGAGAGTCCTGAAAGTATGGAATGTTTTATCTTCGGAGTCGAATAGAAAAGAATAGAGCTAATTAAGTGTTATATGAAGGCACTAATGATTAAAATTCCATGTTTGATTATGGCCGATCCGGGGTGCCCTGATTTGGGGGAAGGGGTGAGGGGGAGGAGGTGAATCAATTTTCCACATTTTCACCATCTTCTTGAAAATTCTTCGACGGATTTTCACCAAACTTGGCACATAGCATCTTTACGGTAATACAATTTTTTTGTTTAAGGCGCCTCGGCAATTTACATGTTCCGGCGAAACCGCGGCGCCGCCGATGAGCGTTCTTTTTTTTTTTATTTCGCGGCGGCCTTCTAAATCCTCCCTTTCAAAAGCCCGCATCGCGGCGCTTTACACTTGGGCCGCCAACGGACCGCGGCGCTTTTAAAAAGGGCCGACAACATAACAAAAGCTGTACATCCAAGAGCCCCCGTTTTATTTAAACAAGGTAGCGCCCTCTGGGTCAGCGTTCGAATAATGCCGTTACATGATAACACACGGCATATTGTACATGTTGTATCAGCCTTTCGCTGATCTCCATGGTTTGTGTCTCACAGCTGCCATTTCTCACTGCGTGAGGAAACAAACGTGGACGCGCGCCAGAATCCAAAACTTCATTATACATTGGAAAATAAAACAACCAGAATACCAGATGATCGTTTTACAGCAAGACAAAAAATGTTATCTCTCTGCCAACCGATTCTTAATGATCTTTATTATTTGACATAGGTTTATAGGCCCCTATTTTTCCATATCAATTTAACATGGCCTCGGGATTTTATGAGTTTTTTTTTAATGTATTTTTTTCGGTGTAACTTCCAAAGTTGAAATCGGATAAAATTATTCATGTCCTTCTGATGGTGCGGAAATGCTGCTCGGAAACCAGCCTACTCTACTTTATTTCATGGATGGGTCTTTGTTTATATTTAGATTAACAAAAGATGCTATAATAATTGACTTGCTTTCATGCTCTCATTTTGATGCGTTATTTTTCGCTATTACATTATCACTATCTCTGCATCCACACGAGTGTTAAATCAGTTACAAAATTAACCGACGCGTCAAAATAGTGTTAAAGAAAAATTTCCGTAAACGGCTTGGAAATCTGATTTCCTGTTTCCATTTTTCAGATCTTTTTAATTTCAGATAAAAAAGAAATCCACTTCGTCTTTCTGATATTCCCAGACTGTGAGGTCTTGTGTATAATGCACTAAGATTAAGTGTCCTTATTGTCATACTCTCGAGTGAAAATATTCACTCCTAAAGGAGTGAATACAAAATAAAATGAGTTAATTTAGAGTGAAATTGGAGTGAATTTTGAGTGAAAATACGAGTGACCTCAGGGATCACTCCAAAATCTTCGAGTGATCCCTGAGGTCACTCCAAAATGAGTGAAAATGAACATTAAACATGCATCTTCAGATATGTTAGACTTTGATACATACCATTTTATGTATCAAAACATGAATATCAGGCATTTAAACTGGCATTAAGAATCTAATCGTTTTTCTAGAATGACAGTAAATTGCATTATTCTATGTGCTGAGACATGCCTATTATACCCCTTCTATATTAAAATTTTGTGCGAGGTTATCAGTTCGCACTGCTCTATGATGATTGCGTTGAATGTACATCTCTAGGCATTTCATCTTGCCCTAATCCACGACCCAGACAAAAACTCAAACCTCTCAACATTTTACAAGTCATAAATAGCCTGTATCATCCTTGTGATGTGAACTGCCTATTTCATTCAGCTAACATGCTGACGCTCGTTAGAGTGTCGTTATGTAGAGCAAAGTAAATCTTATAATTAACGGACTGCCGCTGCCAAGACAGAGTGATCGAAAAGGGCCGTAGCCAAAATATGATCAAAAGGGCTGCACAAACTAGTGAATGAAAAGGCAACGACTAAATCCACTGAAGGGCCGCGGCAAAACGATTAAACAGGCTGCCCCAACTAGTGAATGAAAAGGACCACAACAGAGCCGAAGAAGGGTCGCAGCCAAACAAAATGGATTGCACCAACTAGTGAATTAAAGGGCCACAACCAAAGCTACTGAAAGGCCGCGGCGAAACGATTAAAAGCGCTGCCCCAACTAGTGAATGAAAGGCCATAACCAACGCCGTGGCCAAAATAATAAAGGGTTGCACAAACTAGTGAATGAAAGGGGCACGTCCAAAGCCACTGAAGGGCCGCGGCGAAACGATTAAAAGCGCTGCCCCAACTAGTGAATGAAAGGCCACAACCAATGCCATGGCCATATTATGATCAAAAGGGTTGCACAAACTAGTGAATGAAAGGCCCAAACCAAAGCCACCGAAGGGTTGCTGCCAAACAAAAAGGGCTGCATGAACTAGTGAATGAAAAGGCCCCAACCGAAGCCATGGAAGGGCCGCGGCCGAACAATTAAAAGGGCTGTGGCAACTACTAGTATAGTGATCGAAAGGGTCACAACCAAAGCCACCTGAGAGGCCGTGTATAGGGCTGTTATCGTTAGAAAATGAAACGCAAAAAGATAGTTACCGTATAAAAGAGTACTAAAAGAAGGGAATATCATACTACATTATACTATATTACATCATTAAATGAAGCAAACGCTGAATGTTTATCTCCTGCTGTATATTCGTCGTTTATAGATTTCCCTTCTCATATCATACGTTTGTCTTTGGTTGTCTCTTGTTCTCATCTCTTCTCAGAGTATTTTGTAGCTTTCTGAGAAAAAAAAAAGCAACCTTGGAACATGGAAACTGGAGATACAAGTGCGTTACCGCAAAGACATTGAATGAAATACGGACAATGATAAATCGTAATGCAGAGTAAGGCAATTATTAAAGGCAATTTTTATGTCGGCGGTATTCAGCATTATCCTATCTTTTCTGGGGGAGGGGGATAGAAGTTTAGGTCAATGGGAGGATTATATGGCCATTGCTTCAATGCGTCCTTAAAGGTGGTTTGTATGTGTGCATGTGTTTGCAAACTGTATCACTGTTTGTTGCATTTCAAATGTGTGAAATTGTAATGTGTTCCAAGAAATATGTTACAAATGAAACTTTGGTGAAACCAGTTAGGCATTCTGTCCCAATGCGTTGTCGTGACGATGGTAATAACTGAAGCAGCAATAGTAATGGTACATTGCATTTCTTTATATCCGTAGATATCGGGCCTGTTCATTTGTTATAAGGGAATTTTACTAGTGGATAAACTCCAGTACAATTACAGTGATATTCATTATCAAATCCGAGCGCCAACAACTTCTTGTATTTTACAGACAATGCAAAGGCCAGTGTTGCAGTGGAGAAATAATGAATAGGGCCTAAAGTATATATGTGACTACTTTGATATCTAGGTCTCTTACAGATGTATACACAAAGTCTACAATCAAAAAATATAAAAAAAAAAAAACAAAAACAAAATGTGTAATTATTCACAAACTGATTTCAGAAACATTTCAAAAATCACTTAGCAATATATCGTGAGGAAGCGGGATCTTATATAAACTGAATGTTTGCTTTGTGAATATTAACCTCCGTACAATCTCGACAATCATATTGGGTTGTCACCATTGCAGTTTCGATGACAATGAACCGCTTTCGTCTTTGCATGGTCTTTCCTAATTATCAGATATCGGACATATGAGCCTGAACATATCACTCTGATATCCAAAGACAGATTAGGCCATCTGATTCATGCCTGCATGCGATTCGGCATATATCGAGACTGCACTACTCGTGTACTGTATACACTAGACTTCAGTCACCCCAGTCCTTGGTCGCACTAACCACTATAACCTATTGTTTCGTGTGTGTGTGTGTGTGTGTGTGTGTGTGTGTGTGTGTGTGTGTGTGTGTGTGTGTTCTTTTTTTCCATGTTGCATTCTAGACAACATATATAGTTATTTATGAGAGAAGAGTATGCTCTTGAAGACAATGACCTTGTCTATGGTATAGGAGTTGCAAGCTTCTTTCGCGACACTACAAAGATGCTGACCCGTCCTCTCAGCTCTTGGTAACGACATCCGCTTCAAGTCTATCATCAGTCGATTGTTTTTTTTTTTTCAGTTTTCCTACCACAAAATTGCATCGCAAATCAAATACACCTATTATACTTTATAAAACGGCCGTTGCCATGCAGGTGGAAAATTAACTGGAACAATTTATCTATGTCAGCATTCCTGACTCTTTTGTAAAGTCACCCATGTATACACTGCAAGGGTAAAAGTATAATTGCAGTTATCAATTTTGCAAGTGTAAGCAGTGTTGAAGTTAAGGCAACCCAGCTTTTCCGCCTGTATGTATAATGCCCGTACATTCCCCCTCCCCCCTTCCTTGTCATCAATGCCCACGCTGAATTGCATGTACAATGTACTTGTATAAGCTGTTATTTTTGCGAAAATGTCACCATACGCTAAGGTAGTATAATAGTGCGCTTATGTAGGCCTCTGTGTCAATTCGCGAAAACAACATCTCGCGAATATGTCCGTGACCTCATTCTTATGTAGAATGTGAATGCAGATCAGTTTATGTTTGATAAAAAATCGACAGTTCAAAACTGTTGGTTATTATAATCAACTTAATGCTATCGAAAAGCCAATATGTATCAATGGTGGAAAGGGGTCATGAATACATAGATACAGAGTAATATTCACAAAGCATTACTTATTTATTGTCATTTTTGGCATAACAAAACAAAAGAGCGGCACCGACTCACCTCCTTCGGAGAGGGGATATAATATATGTAGAGGTCGGTTACAAAGGAATGAGTGTGTAGGAATGATTTGAAAAAAAAAAATGTGGAATATTTTTCATACTTTCGTGGTATGATTAGTGTAACGTAACGGTATTTGTTATCCAACAATGATGGAACCTGAACTTAGCCAAAAGTTTCAAATTTCATTACTTTTTAATGTATTGGCCAATCTCTTTCAAACTCTGTTGATGTCTTCTTATTTCGCAGCATTTGATGAATTTGCACAATAGTTAATTCCCATTTATCAATTTTATGCTACCGTATTATTTCATTCATGTGTCAACATGATTACCGTCTTTCGTGCTGTGTTTTCCTCAATTTCTCACATTTTTATCATTCATACTATACCTCCCAGGGAAAATACAACTTCTCATGCGTGCCCTGTGTAATTATGAGGAGTATCAATGATTAGACGATTTGAACTCGTGATTTATTGATCTAGTAACATGCGTTATTTCTGAATATTCAGACGGAGACATCTTTAAACCACCAGTTTTGGTTCAAGTATGTTTGGACACATGTTCATGCACACGCATTTTTAGAAAGAAATGTAAAAGAATGAAATTATATTTCCCCTCCACAGTCATTAATAAAAAGTCCCTAGATATTTCTAAAACAGAACCAAAAATGCCAAAATGAGTACAGCAGGTACTGCACATCGTATTCACATCGTTCTTGATCTTTTTTTTTTTTCATGAGTTCAACTGATGAAAATTGTTATTGCCCTTTAGTTTCCGTGATTTCTCGTGTTTGCCGAAGTTGTGTTGAACGACACCCACGCCATTGACGATTGATCCCAGAGAAACACACAGACTGCGTAGGGATCTGTACTCCCAAGGATTACTCGTTGGTTTTATTGGCCTGCCCTGCCTTCATTATCCACTACTGATTAAATCCATTGTGGTAACTTTGATATGTGTACTTGCGATCATCATACAAGACGTGTGCCACGGACATAGCGGATTAACGCCTTGCGGCCAGCCTGCTACACAATATATCATTAAGTACCTTTTGTCTCTTTACAGAACAATACGCGACAGCCGGATTGTCTGGATTCCAGACCCTCTGCTCGCACGCTTTCGCTCTAAAGTGACGCCTTCAACGTCGAAAACTGGAATAGGTTTAGGTTGATTTGCCTTCAGCAAAGGCTGTGAATTCGTCGCCGCGAAGTCCAGGTGGCAGAGGGTCTGAAACCCCGGCGACTAGCAAATAGCTATATCGTGCCTATCTCTTGAAAGCGTCGAGATCACCTCTCACGCTGGCTTTGATATAGAATAAATTTTTATTATGACTAATTCTATCATATAAGAAATTCGATGGATTTTTGGTAAAAGGGGATGTACAACATCTTATCATTATACTGCAAACTTCTAGATAGTGTAACATACATTCTACTTTCCACTTCTATCCAATTTACGACCACATCATGTACGCTACCATTGGATGATGGCGCGAGCAAGTATAGGCTATTACTCCTCACGACTTCTTTACTATATCTTTCCCTTCGTCATCATCATCATCATCATCATCACAAACATGACCTCCTTAGATAAATAAGGACTATTGCAGCTTTAAACAGTGCGTAAAATATACAACGCTGCGCAGCAATTCAAAAGGAAAACCTGAAAAAGTGTAATGCTTAATGTAATAGAGATACTGCTTTAATCTATAACTGCAATGTTGCCACTTTTAAACAAACCACGCAACAATAAAACACTCAGTGATCCTGAATATCCATTCTCAAAGTACATAATGACGGGGCTAGGTAGATTTACACAGTAGATACCTTTTCTTCTCTCATCTTGTACCAGTGTTTGCATAATGAGGTTGCAATCTTTTACATATATAAACATGAATATGATCACAAATATTTTCAGAGTCTTTCTTTTTTCTTTCCGGGAAGGGGGAGGGGGAAAGGAGGCGGGGTGTTTTCATTTCCGATAAATCGTCGAGTTACATCTTGGTGGTAACCGCATGGCAGTGAGGTGTTCTCCTATTACAGGTCCTGAATCAGAAAGGACATGACTATCGAATGAGGCTAAGGATACCTGAACAGGAATTTTCAATTTAAAAACATATTGAACTTCAAAGTAACATTAAAGTGCAGTACAATAGCTGAAAAGATGTGTGGAAGAGCGCATTGCATAGAGTGACACTGCTTTGTGTGGGTAGAATCAAGAAACCTTATACATGCAAAATTCACGATAACAACTTCTAATTGACGTTATCAGTTTGCCATTAATTCCACCTAAATGCATCTGCGAAATTAAGCAGAACTATTCTTGAGATACATCATCGAGATTCATATATATATATATAAAAAAAAAGATAAATTGAGGCTGATACAGGGGTGGATCCAGGAATTCTTTAAAGAGGGGGCGCCTTTACAAAATTAAAGGGGGCGCACGCCCCCCCCCCCCTTCATTTTTTTCTTAGTATTTCTTTTGTTTCAGCAAAAAAAAAAAAAAAAAAAATGTGGCGCGCACCCACTGCATTCCCCCATCCCCCTCCAACCCGATTCGCCACTGTGATAGATGACTGGTACAGATTGACAAAATGGATATAAAAGAATGTCAGATAACAGTCAGAAAGATAGAGATAGGTCGAAAGACCAGGAGCTATGTGATTACTCCAAGTGCAGTAAAACCTCAATCTCTAGGGCGAATTACGCAAATGTTATCAATCTAATGGTGAAATCAAATAAAAGAAATAATTGAAGCAGATAAACAATATTAAAAACAAAACAAAAACTGTACACGATTTTAGTTTGAGGAAGCATTTTGGGTGAAAAAGAATTTCATCATCCTTGACAATTTCATCACGTCTTCTTGCTCTTCTTAATTTGCATACGGAAAGTGCGACAAATCACTGTCCACTCGCGCAGTATGAGCATATCAAGTTGCGTGAGCTATCACAGCTATGATATGTACGTGTTGGCCGGGAAAGACAATGGGTAATGATCGATTCACGGTACCCATCGCGGAAGAGTTAATCTTCTCGGGACAAAAAAAAAAAAAAAAAAAAAAAAAAAAAAGGTTTAGGGCGCTCTGGAGAGACTTCTATGTCTCAGATCTATTGTACGTGTAGCACCTTCTTTGTATGCCGATTTGTATATGCGCAGTTTATTAGCGATCTTTAGAAACATGGTTTGTTTTGTATTCTTTCTCCCATTTCACCCTTCCCGCGGCCCTTCGGTGGCTTTGGTTGTGGCCTCTTTCATTCACTAATTGGTTGCAGCCCTTTTGACTATTTTACCGCGGCCCTTTGGACTCTTTGGTCGCGGCTTTTTCGATCGTTTCGCTGCAGCCTCCTCCATCACTATCTCTTGGCTGCAGTCCCTATATCATAGACCTATACATGACATGTACTTCAGCGATCCATAAACGTCAAACAGTAGACATCGGCTTGTGAGCTGAATAGAGAGTCGAGTCATTTCACAAGATACCATACATGCTACAGAATATTATGACCTCCTCGAGACATGCTGTTTTTATGAAATGGTGTGTAATGTTTCACTACAAGATGAAATAAGTGTCTGTATTCATCACATCCACTCCATGTATATTTATTTTGTTTCTGTTATTTCTTTTTTAATATACCTCTTGTATCAGCAATCAAATACCTTTCGCCCTTTCTTATATGAAACTATAATGGTATATGAAACTATAATGGCTCCTGCCTACGATTTATGTAGACGAGAACCGCGTTGCAAATCATAGTGAGATAGTAAAGGAAATAAGTGGTGAACAGATACTATAAAAACCTACTTCGTGTCCGTACATGCCTTGGTGAAGGCGATCTGAGATTGTGAACTGCCGCGTCCGACGAAATCGAATTTTAGTTGAATTAGTGTTGACGTGAAATTATCTGCTAACATTGCATATTTATTACATATCATTTAGCATATTCATTCATGATCGAATTTGCTTTTGAAAAGAGAATAATAAAAATAATATTCTCGTTATGATATTTGGAGATTGCAAGATTTTAAAGTACTGACAGACTTAAACAGATAGAAAGATATCTAGAATTCAAATAAATTGTTATGAGAGACGATAATGTTACTCTTGTCCATCCTCATGCAACCCACAACCCATGGTTGTATAGCGTTTTCAACATGCCATGATTTCACATGTTGTTACGGGTGCTTTTGTATAGGCCTACATAATTCACTGATTAAACCCCCCCCCCCCCCAAAAAAAAAAAAAAAGAAAAGAAAAGAAAAACAAAACAAGACAAAAGAAAGGAAAACAAACACACATACACACAAACACAAGATGACAAAAGTGTCCGCTTCTGTATCATTGAAAGCGTCGCTGGCAGTGTGCACTGCATGCGTTGATAGGAATAAAGATAACAAACATACGTAACAACAATCGAATTATAGAAATCTAAAAACATATAAAATCATAGCTTACTAAAACAAAGCAAGATGACGTGGAAACTAGAATGACTTAGTCTTGTTTTTCTCAACTTTTGAAGCAGTATTTATTTTGCGAACTTAGGGAGATAAAATCAGCTCCACGAGTCAGGTAACAACCTTTTGATAGTATCTGCTTTGCGCTCCCTACAAGGTTTGAAAACTTGACGTAACACTGTGTTAGTCACAAACGACGCCACGAGAGGGCGTTGTGCTAAAAATGTGGTTTGTCACACTTTTGACAACTTGGAGTTTGTTACTCATTCAAGGATTAGAAAGGACCCACGCGGCGTTTTGAAAGAAACGCCGTAGATCGGGCCAAAGTGAAAACACGCTTGAGTACCCTGGCGCATCGCCGGCTTTTCAAAAGACCGCTCAAAGGGGGAGGAGTTGAAGTCTCAGAGTCCCTAAAATCTGGAATTTTTCATCTTCTTAGTCGAACGAAAAAAATCGCTCTATGTTAATGCTATAAACACAACAATGACTAAAATTTCATGTTTGATTACGGCGGGCCCATGGGTGCCCTGATTTTTATCATTTTTTTTTTTTCTGGGGGGGGGGGGATGAGGAGGATGAGGGGAATTTTTCATAATACATTATTTTCAGCATCTTCTTGAAAACTCTATGACGGATTTTCACCGAAGATGACAAATAGAATTATTATGGTGGAATGGTCGTAATTTGTTTAAATGGTCGTAATTTGTTTAAGGTCGTAATGTTGTTTAAGGGAGCCCCCCCCCCCCCCCACACACACACACACACCGCCGAAGCAGGGGGGACGGGGGAGGCATGGGGAAGTTGAAGTCTGCCACTGAGTCCTTAAAGTCTCGAATCCTTAAAGTCTCGAATGTTTATATTCTGAGTCAAATACAATTCGATAGAGCTGGGTTAGTGCTATATGAAGACAATTAATGACTGAAATTTCATGATTGATTTTTGCGGATCCAGGGGTGCCCTGAAAAAGGGGTTGGGGGAGGAGTGGAATTAATTTTCCACATTTTCATAATCTTCTTGAAAACTTTATGTCGGATTTTCACCAATCTTGGCAAATAGCATCTTCATGGTGATATGATCTTAATGTGTTTAGATATATTTCCTACACGCCAAAGGAGAGAGTGAGAGAGAGAGAGGGGGGGGGGTGGGGGAAGTTGAAGCCTCAGAGTCCCTTCTGGAATGTTTTATCTTCTTTGTTAAACCAAAACAGATAGAGGTCAGTTAGTGCTTCAACACGCACCCATTTTCCCCTTTAGTGGTGTGATCCTATATTTTTCAAGAAGGTGCTGAAAATGTGGAAATTCCCCACCTCCCCCACATTTCCCCGCCTCCAGTCAGCTGGGCATCCCTTGATCCGCCATAATCAAACATGAACTTTCAGTCATGAATGTGTAAGCTTCATATCACTAACTTAGCTCTGTCTTTTTGGTTCGACTACGAAGATAAAGAATTCCAGCTTATTAAGAACTCTAAGGCCTCAAATCCCCCACCCCTCCCCCTACGGCGGTGTGTGCCTGTGTGTGTGTGTGTGTGGGGGGGGGGGGGGGGCTCATTTCAATAAATTAAGACCATATCGTCATACAGAGACTCTATGCCAAGTTTGGTTAAAATCCGTCATAGATTTTTCGAGAAGATGCTGAAAATGTAGTAAATTCCCCCTCCCCAACCATCAGAGCACCCATGGATTCGCCATAATAAAACATGACATTTCATGCAGTCATTAATGTCTTCGTAGCTCTAACTTAGCTCTATATTTTTCGGTTCGACTAAGAAAATGAAACATTCCAGTATGTATGGACCCTGAGGCTTCAATTAATTGAGATTTCATCACCGCAAACATGATATTTGTCAAGTTTGATGAAAATCGGTCATTAAATATTTTTCAAGATGCTGAAAATGTAGGTAATTCCTCTCCTTCGGAATTCTATTTAGATCCCTGATATCTCTACATTATTCAACCAGCCTTGAAACACGCATTGTCACTCAATTTGATTATCTGAAACAAGTACTAACCAGTGCATTACACTACATTATGAAGGTACAAGATTGACATTGCTTGAAGTAGTGAAGTGTGAAGAAAACGTACAATAATTATATAAAGATGCACATTCTGTGGAAATGGCTGTTTATTTCGTGTACTGATATAAGTCTCATGGTGTATTGGTGTGATTTTTTTGATCATCTAACAAATTAGGATCTTATCACCATAAAGGTGCTATCTGCCAAATTTGGTGGAAATCTGTCTCAAGTTTTTAAGAAGGTGAAGAAAAAGCAGAAAATCATACTCCTCCACCCATACCTCTTCCATTAGGACACCTCTTAATCCACCATAATCAAACATGCAATAATTATTATTTCAGTCATTAGTTTTTTCAGTTCGAGAGAATAAGATACAAAAAATACATTGCTTATGGACACTAAGGGTTCAGCCCCCCCCCCCTTCTGCCGTCGGTGGTGGTGGTGGTGGAGGGGGGTTAACAAATTAAGAGCATATCACTATAATGATATCTGTTTGAGGAAAATCCATTATAGACTTTTTTTTCGACAAGATTCATAAATTGTTTATAATCCCCCTCTTTCGTCCCCCCCCCCCATCCCGATCAGGGTACCCCTGGAGCCGTCACAATCGAACATAAAATTTCAGTCATTAATGTCTTCATGAAACTTTTTTACCTCTTTATTTTTTTTTTTGTCGACAGAACAAGATTAAACACAAATCCAGACTTTTGAGTTTAGGGAAAGTTAGATTTCAACTCCTCCCCCCCCCCCCTCCATTCCGATGGGGTGGGGGAGGGGGCTCATTTTAACAACTTAAGAGCATAATACCTTAAAGATCATGTCTGCCAAGTTTGGTGGAAATCCGTCATTGATTTTTAATTTTTCAAGGAGATGAAAGAAAACAGTAGAAAATCCCTCTCCTCCCCCTTACTAGCGTTACCCCTGATCAGGGCACGACTGGATTCGCCATAAACAAACATGAAATTTCAGTCAGTAATGTCTTCATAGCTGCAGTAACTTACCTCTATATTTTTCGATTTAACGGAAGAAGATAAGAAAAAAGGTTTCAACTCCTTCCTCCATCCTTTCTTCGCCCGGAAAGGGGGGGGGGTGGGGGGGAACTCATTCAAAGAAATACGATTATATCACCATAAAGACGTTATCTGCCAAGTTTGTTGGTTTACAAAAGGTATGAAAGCGGTAATGGTCCATAAGCGATTTTATCAAACATCGAGATATTGTACATACCGCTTGAAACACATTATTTTGAAATTTCGCGCCAGCGTTTTTATATTCCTGACATTCTTTTTTTTTTTCTTTTTTAACATTTTTACATTTCGCGGCCAGACATTTTTAATTTCCCGGCGTTTTTACACATTCACTGATTCATTCATTTTATTTTCACACTTCTCATTTATGAGCATTACAACGGAAATCAGACACGTTCTTTTACCTTGTGAACGATGTGCAGAAAACAAACAATATACATGGTGATAACACAGTAATTACATCTTTTGATAACTGGTCAAAATCGAAATTGAAATGGGGTTGATCAAAGAGAAGTATGACGGGACCTACATGAAAGCAAGCTTGTTTCAAACTTTCAAACTTTCAAACTTTATTTGCACTTTTCCTTTCCAACAGAATGTACAAGAAACAATATTGTGAGTTTGACATGGGAGTAACAATATTACATAACCAGACAGGATTAACGACATGTTCATGTCTACATGATCAGTACAAAAAAAGATACACACATTCTACATACACTCTGCCAAAAAAAAAAAGTGGAGGTACCCACTCAAAAGACCAGCCTTGTATCTTGTGGGTACTTCTGATGGAAAGGGGAAATAAGGGGGTGAAAAGCTTACAACTACAAAGAGTGCGGGAAACTGGGAAAGTCGGGAATAGAGAGAGAGAGAGAAAAAAAAAGCACAAGTGTGAAAAGAGGAAACAAAAAACAGGGGAAAGAGGGAGAGAGAGAGAGAGAGAGAGAGAGGGAGAGAAAGAAAGAAAATCCTAAATAATTTTGATAATAATCACCAAGGGCGAAAGCCCACAGAGACAATCAGCCAAGCGTCTTCGAAAGTAATACATTGTCGAGGTGCTTTCCAGCGGATTTTTTTTTTTTTTTTTGTAACTGTGGGGACGAGAGCACGTATGGAATATTAGCACAGGGTAAAGAAAAATTATCTATGCCTCAAGAGAACGCAGCCTATAGTGAAAGAAAAGAAGACAATGAAGTGCTTACAAAATTAAATTCATTCGGTTACATTTTAAGACTTCAAAAGAAACATTTTTAATCCCTTTTTAAAAGAATTCAATGAAGGTGCCACTAAGCACCAATCTTGAGGAAAAGAAAACACGGAATACAATTTTGATGCACTTTGAGCTCATTCTGGCCCACTCTGCAGCGTTTGCCTCTTTACAGACTGTCTGATTTATTCTTTTGATACATATTATTATTATTTGTTTGTAAGATTTTTGTTTTAATTGTTTGCATTTGTATCTTTGTCCATAGATTCAAAATCTCAAGTTGTCTTTTGGAAGTTTGGATGACAGTCCTCAAGACCTATCGTCAATATGGAGGGACCTGGTCCAATGGGTGTTCACTATGCCAAGACTTTCGAGCTTCAGTATGTCATGTCCCTCCCTGGACGGTGATTTCTTTTCAAAAGCCGTTGCCACAGCATCATCTTGTGAGGTATTACATGAGCCACCGGGACTGTATATGTGACCGTGCATCACAAAGCGAACAAAAAGTCGCCCACACTGATTTTTTTTTTTTTTTTTTGTGAGATCTGAAAAAAGGTGAAATGGGTCAACCTGTCAAATCTTGACTTTTTTCATATTTTCTGAAAGAGCAAGCTTTTTCTTTCTACATTATGCTAAAATTTGAGATCATAAAATGAACAGGAAAGTGTGTTTTTTAGCAGTTTATCTCGAACACTTTCTAATACACTTTTAGTGTCCCCTTTTCATAAAAAAAAAAACCCTGTACACACTCTTCACTCGCAATACTAATGACTGGTTAGAAAGTTTGCATCAGTCATTGGGAGAATGTACAAAGAAAGCATGTAAATATAATTTCAGCTTTGTAGGTAATAAATCCCTTCATTATTGTTACTTCGTTGGATTACATACTGTTTTTCCCCATTCATCGCAGAGCTAACACAGCATGTGGTTAAGATTCAGGGCTTGAGTAGACCATGTGCTTCAATGCCTCTTTTCTGAGTTCACACTTTTTTTTTCTGAGTGTGTGCTTTCTTTCCAATATCTCAATAGGTTAGGAGAGTCTATTAATTGATACGAGTTATACATCATTTTAAAGCTTAAATACCGCTCTTCCAGAATCTGCTCTGAACCATAAATTCATGTCCGACGATTTTTTTTTTTTTTTTTTTGGGGGGGGGGGTTTGTGATGCAGGGTCACATTATGATTTACATATGGCTGCTATAAATTTCCGGTCTGGATTAGTGTTTAATACTTTGTACTGGTTTCTTTTGGTTGATTCTAGAGACATTTTCAGAATAGAATAGAATAGAATTATTTTTTGACAACTGAAGAGTTTGTTTGCAAAAACCGATAAGCCCATATTTGCCAAATGGAGATATTTGCAATTAAAGGTCAAGAAAAATAAAGAGAATAATAAGAAAATGTTTATTCTTTTGACCATAACTTCAAAATTGTACCTTTGTAGTGTCCAATCTATCATTCAAAAGGTATTATTTTATACTTTATGACAAAGACCGTACTTCAAAATCTTCAAAAAATGGACATATCGGTTTTTGCGAACAAACTCTTCAACTGATTCATATGTTCTATGTGATATTTATTGAGTGTAGTTAATATTATGCAGATCGGTCTAAGTCTGTTGCCACATACCATTTTGTTATTGTTCTTGTTAAGCTGTTATACTCATCATTAAGGACTGCAAGTTCTGAGAACAAGAATTAATGTGTAAAATGCTGCTTTAGAAAGAATAACTGCATTGTCATCGTATGCAGACATAGTTTTAATACAGAGGCAGTTGTAAAAATGTTAAAACTCTTATTGTCGATGCAACCGTGTTTCACACTGATACAAAGAATTATGCATAATAACATCGTAGCTGTAATAAGATGGATGATAAACCCTTTTTGCGTAATTATGTCTTTTACTTGTGGCCCTCGAAAGGTTCTTGGACATCAGATTTCTTGGACATCAGATTTGTTCAACTTTATGATATCTTATTTCTGTTTGTTGTTGTTGTTGTTGTTGTTGTTGATTGTTTTTGGCCTTTCTTGATTATTGCGATTACCTTATCGTTCAATACGGGACGTTTAGGTTTCACTTTCGATGTATCAAAAGGAGGAGGTTAATTTCTTTGTTTGTTTGTTTGTTTGTTAACTTCATTTTTCTTCCAATACATTAATTTCATACATAAATCAAGATTCATTTTTAGTAACATCATATAAAATATTACTCAGCAGATTACAATGTACATCATGATTCAAAGAAGAAAAATTAATGTGTAAATCAATTCTATAAAAAAATATAACTCGTATTATCAAATTTCCAAATAAGCACCTGAGAAATTTTGCGGAAGAAGTGATTCTAGCTCGTAAAATAACCAACTACAAAACACACACACACACACACACACACATGCACACACACACACACACACACACACACACAAGAATAATAATCTCTTAAATGATTGAATGTCGATGTATTTCTTTTTTTATAACTTTGGCTAGTACTATTATAATTATCATAATATCATCATATAATCAATGGCTAATTTTGTCTCTTTGCAACGTTTTTTTTTTTTTTTTTTTTTTTTTGCCTTTATAGCTCAAAGTTGACAGCTATGACAAAGTCTCGTTTGGATGGAAAATCACCCCGCAAGGTTTTTCGAACTTCAGGGTGAACTTCTTCTACCTGGACCGTAATGTCTTCAAAAAAGCTGCCGCCTCAGCGTCATCCTGTAAGGTATACATGTCACCAATGACTTCACACTATGCTAATTTACATTGGCACATCGACCTTTGTCTCCTGTCACATAATAATTCTTGACTTGTTTTACCCCAACTTTAACCTTCCAATATTACTATGTAACGAGATTAGCGAGGGACATAATATTTGCCGAAATGGAGAATGGTAGGGTACACTCATTGTCGTAGGTTGAATGTGATCAATGCAGATGATTGTGTAAATCGAATGGACAGCGCACAACTACATTGATAGCACTGCGTTGTCGTTACAACCATTTGGCAGAGATTTAGTTGGTTCTTTTTATATGAAATGAATGATTTGCATGCACTAGTTGTAAAATCATTCATTAGCCTATAGCCATGAAAAACATTTTTAAACCAGATTTGTCGTGTTCTTTTTGATGAATTTTAAAACGCGTTGGATGCGCCAATACATTCTTTTCCACTTGTCGTGGCGTCTTCGTCGTCTCTATTCCTGATTATTTTATAGCTATTCACCTGTTTGACACGGGTCGTTGCTTGTTTCAAGTCATGTTGTTTATATGTATCATATGAGTCATACCCAAAAAGTACCTTTTTGATCTTTTATGTCTTCCCTTTTGTAGGCCTAATTATGATATAATATGTATGTGCTTTGTTTTATGCTGAAACGATGGACGTAGTAATGGAAAATAGACTCGTGAGTTTATGAAAAATCCCCCTTTTACCGACGGCAATAATATTGTCACTGAAGGTAAGTAGGGAATTCCAAACGATTCTTGTCAAAATATCGCCCGCTAAAAAAAAAAAAAAAAAAAAAAAAAAAAAAAAAAAAAAAAAGGAAAATGGCGCGCAATGCTGGCCTAGGAAACCTAGCAGACACATGTAGTTAAATGTATGCATGCAGACACATGTAGTTAAATGTATAGCCACGCGAAAACGCGTGGCTATTTGTCTCTGTGGGCTTCGCCCCTTGGTGTATGCATAAAAATAATTTAGGTTTTCTCTCTCTCTTTCTCTCTCTTCTCCCCATTTTCTGTTCCCTATTTTCACACTTTTGCTTTCTTTTTCTTCTTTCTTTCTTTTTTTTCTATTCCCAACTTTCCCAGTTTCCCGCAATCTTTGTAGTTGTAAGTTTTTCACCCCCTTTACTTCCCCTCTTTCCCACTTTTCCCTCAGAGGTGCCCACATGTTACAAGCATAGTCTTTTGAGTGGGCACCTCCACTTTTTTTTTTTTTCACAGAGTGTATAAATAGAGTGTATGTTTCTTTTTGTACCAAACATAAGGACATGAGCATGTTGTTATCCCTGTCTGACTATGTATATAATCAACGACTCGCATGCCAAATGTATCATATTGTTTTTTTTTTTTGTACATTCTGTTGGAAAAAGAGTGAAAATAAAGTTTGAATTTGAATTTGAATTTGATATACATTTTTATATTGGAATGCATATTTTAGAATTATCCTGCAAGCATTCCTGCGAAATAAGAGCTTGTGAATCATAGAGTTTTACCTTTTTGATGCCACTAGCGTGTGTCGACAAAGACGGAGGGTGGTATTTATTCTGCTCCTCAAATCAAATCTAAATAAATTACATGGTTTTAGAATGTTATTTTTTTTTTATAAAACTAACCAAATGACAAAATAACAATCAAAATGCAGTTTCTACAACATGTATATTAACATCATTGTAAATATTTGTAGTTACATAATTATAAATACAGGAAATGCAGTATATTTCAATTAAACAATTAAGCTGAAGATCGTCGGAATGAGAATGCCTTGACTGGGCTGATGGCTTATTCGGCAATGGCCAGGTTAAACTCTCACGAAAGTTTTTTTTTTTTTTTTTCATTGTAATGGTGTTATTTATTAAAAAAAAAAAAAAAAGTTGTGATGACGTGTTGTGCCTGAGCAGTAACAGCGTTAAATGTTTGTATTGGGGCCATATAACTTATGTGACCGTGCATCACAAAACGAACAAAAAGTCGCACACACTGGTTTTGCGTGAGGACTGAAAATAAGTGAAATGGATCTACCCAGCCGATTTTGACTTTTTCATATTTTCTGAAAGAGCAAGTCATCTTTTACATTATGCTAAAATTTGGAATCATAAAACGGGGGGAAAGCGTCTTTTTGAGCAGTTTATCTCGAACATCTTTGGTAGAATAGTGTGATTAGGTGTGTCTTTAGAGTCCCTTTTTCATTTCTGAAAAACATTGTACACGCTCTTCACTTTCAACTCTAATTACTTTTGAAAGGAAACGGCTACATGCTATGAAAGTTGGCATTGATTATGGACAGAATGTGTTAATGAGGCATACTTAATTTCAGTTTAATCTGATAATCTCTTCATTGTTGTTACTCGGGTGGTTTACTTCCTGTTTATCGTCCTATTCATCGCACAGCCAGTACGGTTCGGTAAAGATTAAGCGCTTGAATAGACACTGTACTTCAGAGCCTCTTTTCTCAGTTCACACTTTTCCTGAGTTTGTGCTTTTTTTCCGATATTAAGATAGGTTAGGAGAGTCCATTTGTTTTGAGTTATACCTCATTTTAAAGCTTAAAGTCTGCTCTTTCAGAATATGGTCTTCACTAAAAATTCATGTCTGGATACTTTTTTTTTTTTTTTTTTTTTTTGTGGTGCAGGGTCACATATTATAAGTATTGCTTTAATATATCCATACAATGATACTTAGAAAAATCAGGCCTAAAGAAATAAACAAAATCATATCAATTATAACATTATAATGAATCAAAAGTATTGGGTTAAGGTATAATCAATGAACTACCTTTAAAGGAAAACAACGATGATCGTGTTTTCAGAAAGTCGGATAAGACATCTCATGTATGTGGGCCGTGATTCCTCACTGACCAGTCCTGTGAGCTGCCAAAGGATTTTAAGTGGAATTCTGTGTAATGTCTTTGAGTAAATACTTATATTATAAAGGAAAAAAATTGTTTTGAAACGACTGCAGCAGAAAACTGTTTGGTATATTTTGTACATAAACACGGAAGTTTGCATTGTATAGACATCAATTTCAATACGTTAAAGGGGCGAATAAAATTATAACCTTTAGAGACATACATACTAATGAAAAATAGCGGTTCCAAGAGTGGCTAATAGAACCCGGCGCAACACTATCTTTTATTACCTGTCGTGATTCTGTAGTTTCAATTGAACATAATTTTTGCTTATTCAAATATTCAAATAATCTACAGACCACAGTAAAGTATTACCACGAACCCTATTATGACAGATATTTTAATCAGTTTATCGCTATCATGATCTATCAAATTCCTTACTTTGTAATAACGCCATAAAAATACCAACAACATAATCATCTTTACGTATTAGCAACACCTTATCGTGATTGAGGTTGAGTTATAGCTTGATCGGTGGAATATACATTTTTTAAATACTATGTACTGTACATTTTCCGATGTGCTTGAAGACATGTCACGAGAAGGAATATGAAATTAGCGCATTCATGCACAAGCCATCTGCCAACATTCCGCTGATATCCGTGTAGACAACGTACAATATAGGTTCGACAAAATCCATATCCGTGTGAATACGATTCCCGCGTGGTCCGCAGGCGTTGCTACATTGTCTGCTTGTCGTGTAGTCACCGTACTCGCCGTGTGTTTTAGGTTGTCTGGAAAGTATCATATACCGGCATTGAGAGGAACATCTTTATGTCACACGACCAGACACCACGGATTACGAGCCCTGATTGTCCCCGAAGAGATCCGTGGAAACTTGTGTAAAAGAGGCTTAAACGGTGTTTGCATGAACCGCGCTTTAGGCTATACTCTGCGTGTTTTCGTGTACTTTCCTGCGCCTCATCCTGCTCGAGATCTTATGGCTCTTTACAAATTATGCCCGTTCTAAATTGAATCCCTCGCACAAATTGTTTTCAGTACGCTTTAAAAAAATGAATCAAACAAACTATGGTTGAGCGTATATTCTGTTCGTAATTTGCTGTTAAACACGGTAATTGGTTTGGTTTTCTTATTTCTTCTATGTCATTTTAACAGCCCTGAAACATGCATCGTCACTCAATTTGATTGGAATTTTGTAACAAATCCTTTATAGCCAGTACATTATAAGTCATTTGATATGAAGGTACAAGATTGACGCTGCCTGAAGAAGTGTACACCATTCCAATGGAGATTATCGAAAATGATATTCGGTCTCAGTTATAAGTCTCCATAATGAGGTATGATGTATTATATGGATGACACAATAAAATAAAATGAGGAGAAAAATAACAATGCAGATATAAAGATGCATCTTCTGTGGAAATTGTTATTTGTATCGTGAACTGGTATAAGTCTCATGGTACCTCACGTACCTCAATTGATGTGTTTTTTAATCATCTTATCTTTTGCTACTTCTAATTTTCTGTTCTCCTACGTGCTTTGACGAAAGATTTATGTATCAACTGGTCACCATGGCGATAGTAGAACTCATGGAGGCATCTTTAGCCTGAAGTCTCACGACCGAGGCAGGTTTTTAGCTACTAAGTAGGCCTATAGTTTGGACGATACAAGCCTCATGTGTAGTACATAAAACATTATTCTTTAGTACATATACTGCAGAGAGTATATAGACGTATACGGGAGTGCAAAAAAAAAAAACAAACAAACAAAACAAAAAAAAACAAAAAAAAACAAAAACCGTACCCTTATCTAGATGATTAAAGAGACATCTTGCAATGATAATTTTACAGGAGTTATTGCATCCAGGCTTCTGCACGAGCATTTAAGAAGTTCATTCAAGAAGTCATTGATTCTATATTTCATCGATTGTTATTTTATTTGAAGTGTGCGCCATACTTTGGTTTATGTTGTTATTGTTTGTATTATCCAGATACAAGATATGAAGGTGTTGTTAGGGTATTGGGGTCGCAGTTCTCAAGATCAATCCTCTATTGGAGGTGACTTGGCCCAGTGGTTGTTCACTCTGCCAAGTCTGTCAAGCTTCAGTCTGGATTGTCCCTACCTGGACGGTGATTTCCTCTCAACAGCCATCGACTCAGTATCATCATGTCAGGTATGTCCTGTTAGGACCATGCGTGATATAAGGTCTATGTATATGATGTACAGAACTTTTGGTCACTGAATTTCGTGTGTGTGAATAATACGTGTTGACACCGTACTTGTCCGTGTGGACATCCGGTTGGGATTGGATCAACAACGCTGCATTGATTGATTACGATCATCGTCCTTGGTGATCCGTTCAACGATCCGTGGAAGAGCAAAAAGGGCTGTGGAGCCGGGATTTGTAAAAACGCCGGGATTTGTAAAAACATCTCGCCGAGGATTTGTGAAAACATCAGGAATTGTAAAAGCGTCTCGCCGGGCAATGTAAAAATCGCGAATATTGTATCAACGGGATTGGTAAAAACGTCTCGCCGGGAAATGAAAAAAAAAAGAAAAAAAAAAACGTAAAATTTTACCAGGAATTGTAAAAACGCTGCCGGGAAAACTAATAAATCATGTACTTCAACTGTATTACGTATCGATGGTATATCGATAATATGGATGTCTAACAAAATAGCTCATATACATTTACCGTTGTAATTGTCTTGTAAACCCCAAAACAGATTTTCACCAAACTTGGCAGATGATATCTTTATGTATGATTTTAATTTGTTTAAATAAGTCTCCCTCCCCTCCCCCACCGGCGAATGAGGGGGGGGGGGGGGTTGGAGTTGAAACCTCAGAGTCCTGAGAGTCCTTAAAGTATGGAATGTTTTATCTTCGGAGTCGAATAGAAAAGAATAGAGCTAATTTAGTGTTATATGAAGGCACTAATGATTAAAATTCCATGTTTGAGTATGGCCGACCCGGGGGTGCCCTGATTTGGGGGAAGGGGTGAGGGGGAGGGGGTGAATCAATTTTCCACATTTTCACCATCTTCTTGAAAAATCGTCGACGGATTTTCACCAAACTTGGCACATAGCATCTTTACGGTAATACAATCTTTTTTGTTTAAGGCGCCTCGGCAATTTACATGTTCCGGCGAAACCGCGGCGCCGCCGATGAGCGTTCTTTTTTTTTTTTTTTATTCCGCCGCGGCCTTCTAAATCCTCCCTTTCAAAAGCCCGCATCGCGGCGCTTTACACTTGGGCCGCCATCGGACCGCGGCGCTTTCAAAAAGGGCCGACAACATAACAAAAGCTGTACATCCAAGAGCCCCCGTTTTATTTAAACAAGGTAGCGCCCTCTGGTTCAGCGTTCGAATAATGCCGTTACATGATAACACACGGCATAATTGTACATGTTGTATCAGCCTTTCGCTGATCTCCATGGTTTGTGTCTCACAGCTGCCATTTCTCACTGCGTGAGGAAACAAACGTGGACGCGCGCCAGAATCCAAAACTTCATTATACATTGGAAAATAAAACAACCAGAATACCAGATGATTGTTTTACAGCAAGACAAAAAATGCTATCTCTCTGCCAACCGATTCTTAATGATCTTTATTATTTGACATAGGTTTATAGGCCCCTATTTTTCCATATCAATTTAACATGGCCTCGGGATTTTATGAGTTTTTTTTTATGTATTTTTTTTTTCGGTGTAACTTCCAAAGTTGAAATCGGATAAAATTATGCATGTCCTTCTGATGGTGCGGAAATGCTGCTCGGAAACCAGCCTACTCTACTTTATTTCATGGATGGGTCTTTGTTTATATTTAGATTAACAAAAGATGCTATAATATTGACTTGCTTTCATGCTCTCATTTTGATGCGTTATTTTTCGCTATTACATTATCACTATCTCTGCATCCACACGAGTGTTAAATCAGTTACAAAATTAACCGACGCGTCAAAATAGTGTTAAAGAAAAATTTCCGTAAACGGCTTGGAAATCTGATTTCCTGTCTCCATTTTTCAGATCTTTTTCATTTCAGATAAAAAAGAAATCCACTTCGTCTTTCTGATATCAATTGGAGTGAATTTTGAGTGAAAATACGAGTGACCTCAGGGATCACTCCAAAATCTTCGAGTGATCCTTGAGGACACTCCAAAATGAGTGAAAATGAACATTAAACATGCATCTTCAGATATGTTAGACTTTGATACATACCATTTTATGTATCAAAACATGAATATCAGGCATTTAAACTGGCATTAAGAATCTAATCGTTTTTCTAGAATGACAGTAAATTGCATTATTCTATGTGCTGAGACATGCCTATTATACCCCTTCTATATTAAAATTTTGTGCGAGGTTATCAGTTCGCACTGCTCTATGATGATTGCGTTGAATGTACATCTCTAGGCATTTCATCTTGCCCTAATCCACGACCCAGACAAAAACCCAAACCTCTCAACATTTTACAAGTCATAAATAGCCTGTATCATCCTTGTGATGTGAACTGCCTATTTCATTCAGCTAACATGCTGACGCTCGTTAGAGTGTCGTCATGTAGAGCAAAGTAAATCTTATTATTAACGGACTGCCGCTGCCAAGACAGAGTGATCGAAAAGGGCCGTAGCCAAAATATGATCAAAAGGGCTGCACAAACTAGTGAATGAAAGGGCCACGACTAAATCCACTGAAGGGCCGCGGCAAAACGATTAAACAGGCTGCCCCAACTAGTGAATGAAAAGGACCACAACAGAGCCGAAGAAGGGTCGCTGCCAAACAAAATGGATTGCACCAACTAGTGAATTAAAGGGCCACAACCAAAGCTACTGAAAGGCCGCGGCGAAACGATTAAAAAGGCTGCCCCAACTAGTGAATGAAAGGCCATAACCAACGCCATGGCCAAAATATGATCAAAAGGGTTGCACAAACTAGTGAATGAAAGGCCCCAACCAAAGCCACCGAAGGGTTGCTGCCAAACAAAAAGGGCTGCATGAACTAGTGAATGAAAAGGCCCCAACCGAAGCCATGGAAGGGCCGCGGCCGAACAATTAAAAGGGTTGTGGCAACTTACTAGTAGGCCTGCAGACGATGGCCAAAAAGTGGCTTAAAAAAGACTCAACTGGCAACTATCGTATAACAAGCAAATTTTAACTTTTCTAAAAAGTATACATCCTGACAATATCCCACGTGAAATTTACCCCAAAAAATCTAATTGGAACATGCTCAAATGACGTCATCAAAATGGCCTCTTAAGAACTGCAATTTTGCCAGAGTAATTGTCACTTCGACATCTGTAATAATAAAAATGGAATATTTCGGAAAGGAAGTAATTCTAGCTACAGCAATGCTATTTCTCATGTACCTCAGGTCATCAGCCATCAATTATGCTCATTTTCAGTTGAGCTGGTGAGTTGTACGCATACCAATAGCGTTTTTATAGCAACCTTACACTGACGTAGTAGAAATAAACAAAAAAATCATAATAATTTTCATAATTTTCATCTAATTTGTTGAAATATAATAAGAATTCCTAAATATATGTTTTATGATGTGTCTTGTTGGTTTCAGCGAAGTGCCGAACCAATTTCCGTCTTACTCATGTGTTAATACGGGGGAAATATAGTCATTGCCATGGTAACGCTTTCATGAAAAAAAACCCCTAAATGATAAAATGTAATTCTTTCTACGCAAATAGTTATAAATTAAGCTTAATAACTTTCAAATAAGTAGGTGCCCAGTAAACGTATCCAGTCACTAGATGACTCAACTCATTGTAAGGCTAACCATGGTCACCAAAATTGTTTCCATGGCAACGAGAAAGAGCTTCGGAAGCAGGTTTACGCAATGGAATGAGAGTGCAATTTCAACATATCTGTCAAGTGTCATTTTGCTTGTGTATTCTGTTTATCAAAATATATTAATATGGACATGATGGATGTCACATTTGAGGTAAAGAACTATGTGACAATCTGTATTAATTACATTGCATTTCTTGGAAACAATCGTGCCCTTGCTATAAGGCACGACAGCATGTACGTTTGAAACATATTATATATTCGCGTCATAGGATAATACATGTTTTCGATATTGCCAAGAGGATAAAGGGCATTTTGGGGACACACGGCACCGGGTCGCCCTTCAATAAACACCCTCTTTATCATGTAGATCTTGTAAGGTAAATCTTCTTCTATCATTTCGATGACTTTTCATTGATGTAAGAGTATATTTGCTGCATTGCCGGACCTACTTTTAAAACCATTCACGTTAGAACAACTGTATTTGCGTTGCTAACATCCATATTTTGTAATAAAGGCCGTTAGCGTAGGCGTAAATTTAGACACCTCCCAAAAGCCTACCTTTGAATGTTCACCTTTCTGACAATATAGTTATTGTAGAGCAATGCTTCCTCTAGTAATTGGTTGCATTTTTGGATACAAAAGTGCCTTTGCTTTACGGCACGATGGAATTTCGAAAACATGTACGTTTGGAACATATTATATTTGCGTTGTATGATATTACAATGTTTTCTACAATGTTAAGTCTCTTCTATCATTTCCATTGCTTCCCGTCGATGAAAATTGTATTTGCCGTATTGCCGGGACTACTTTTACAACCATTCACGCTAGAACAACGGCATTTGCGTTGCTAATATATATGCTCTGTAACAAGAGGGCGTAAGCTTAGGTGTGAATTTAGACACTTCCCAAGGGATTAATTTTAAATGTTCACCCTTTTGATAATATATCTATTGTAGAGCAATGTCTCCTCTATTAATAAGTTGTATTTCTTGGACACAAAAGTGCCTTTGCTGTACGGCACGATGGCATTTTGAAGACATACACGTTTGGAACATATGATATATTCGCATTATATGATTTCATATGTCTTATATATTGCCGTGAGGGTGGGATATTTTTTGGCACATACCACAGGGTTGCCATTTAATGTGCACCCTCTTCACTGCATAGATCTTGTAAAGTTAAACCTCTTCTATCATTTCCATGACTTTTCATTGTTAAAAAGTGTATTTGCTATATTGCCGGAACTGCTTTTAAAACCATCCACGCTATAGAACAACGATGTTTGTGTTGCTAATATCTATATTTTGTCTTAAGGGGGCTTGAGCGTAGGTGTACTTTGGACAATTCCCATGGGGTTGCCTTTTAACGTTCACCCTCTTGACGATATGGATATTGTAGAGCAATGTCTCCTCTATTAACTACAACGTATTTTGGAAAGCAAAAGTGCCCTTGATTTACGGCACGATCGAAGTTTGAAAACATGTATGTTTGGAACATATAGTGTATTCGCGTTCATGATATTCAATGTTTTCAATATTATTGCCATGAGGGTGGTGCACTTTGGGGGCACATCCCACAGGATGGGCATTTAATGTGCATCCTCCCACTAAATAGATATTTTTGAAGCAATGCTTTTCCTATCATTTCCACGACATTCATTGATATAAAAGTGTGTAGCTGTATTGCTGCAACTACTTCTAAAACCATGCACGAAAGAACGTCGGTATTTTCGTTCATAGTATCCATGTGATGTAATTACGGGTCTTGAGCGGCGGTGTAATTCTGGAGATTTCCCAAGAGATTGCTTTTGAATGTTCACCCTTTTGACAATGTAGTTAATGTAGAGCATTTTTCTTTTTGTAATCATATTGCATTTCTTACAAACAAAAGGGCAATTGCTCTACAACCGTAACGATCGGGAAAATGTGAAGGCATGGGAAATTGAAACATATTTGTGCTATATGCTAGTGCATGTTTCTATATTGCCGTGGGGTTAGATGATTTTGAACACATCCCACTCGGTTGCCGTTGAATGTGCACCCCTTTGACTACTGATATGATGATTGCAAAGCAGTGTCTCTACCATTCAAAAATCATGAAAAGTAAAGTGTCTTTACTTGCCACTCGGCAAAACGTCTTTACATGCATGTACAAGTGAGTTTGCTTTGGCATAAATGCATGTTTTGTTAATCTGTTTCAGGACCACGACGGTCAGGGTAGGGGTAATCTGGGCACTTCCCAAGGGCTTGACAAAATATATATTGTAAAGCAACGTGTCCTATATCACCTTAATAACATTTTACGAACATAAAAGCGCATGTGCTACACAGGCGAAAGAGCTTTTAAGAGGTATGTAACCACGGAACATTTTTCTCGGTTGTATACTGCATGTTTTTCATCGCCTTTAGGATGCATGGGAGTTACTTTGAGCACCTCTCCTAAGGTGGTCTTTGAAAGTGAACCCTTTGGACTGCATAGATATTGTAGGTCAATGTTGTTATTTCATCTCTACCCCGGCAACTTTTATAGAAAAAAAAGTGTCTTGATATGGCAGGAATCCAGTTCAATACAATTCAATTTAATTTTTATTTCATTTTCAACAAGAACAGATCGAGACATCACTTTCTTTGTAAAGGAAAATGATGTGCGTAAAACTATGTCGAATGAAAAGAATTTACAATGATTATAGCACCATACGATAATTATACATAAACGGAAAACTCAAGTGATAGTCATAAACCTTAACGTTTTTTTTTTGTTTTGTTTTTTTTTTTTTTAGACATGCACTTTTGGAACGACTGTAATTGCGTTGATATTTGCGTTACAAAGGGTCATGTATAGAGGCAATTAATGTGGGTACTTCCCATATAGCACGCTCCCTTCGAATGATAACCATTTTAACTATGTCAGTGTAAGTCAAAATTGCAGAGCAATATATCGTCTGTTGACTCCGTTGAATTTCATTAAATAAAAGTTTCTTTGCTAGAGGACCAAAGGGACTGTTTAAAGGCATGTACCCATAGAACATCATTATGTATTTGCGTTGGTACATGATTATTGCATGTCTTAGACTGCCTTTGGGTGGGGTAATTTTGGGCGCTCTCCACGTAGTTGCCTTCGTATGTGAACCATTTTCACCCTATAGATATTGTAGAACAAAAATTCTTCTATAACTTCCACTGAATTTTAATGGAAATGAAACTAAAGGGACGTTATGCACAGAGTTTTTTCGCTTCAAACAGCTGTATTCACGTGTGTATAATTATGTTTTGTACCGAGCCGTGAGGGTATAGGGATGAATTCGGGTACCTCCCTACGGGTCGCTTTGACTGTGCACCACTTTTTAAAGATAATTATACACATTGTAGGAAAATGTCTCTGTTAATGCCAATTCTATTTCATGGAAATAAAAGAGTCTTTGCTAGACGGCCAAACGACTTGAAAATAAAATCTCGTACGCTTAAAACAACGGAAATCGCGTTGGTTGATGCATGTTGTGTAAATGGTCGTGGGGATAATTATGATCGACTGGGGTGACTTTGGGCGCTACCTACAGGGTTTCCTTTGACTGTGCCATCTTCAATATTTCAAAACCCTCAAGGATGCAAGAGATGAATCATCAAGATTCGAGCAAACCACCCTCCAAATAGAGTTAATTCATTACAAATTTAGACAAATTATAGATGTTGACACTTGTTTAATTTCGTACTTTTAAGCTATCATTATCTGTTGGATAACAAACTCTAATTTTTATGATATTATTCATGCTGGTTTACTAAGGCTGTAAAGTTTGTGTTTGGTGAAGAGAAACTGAAATATCATATTTGAACACTCTTGATATGCTCATATCGGGCACTTTGATGCATTAGAGTATTCCGTTGGCTCGGAACCCTTTGTATATTATGCAAGAGGCCGAGATTATATACGTGGAAATATTTACATCGCACTAACTCACATTGCAAACATAGGTTTCAACATTTTCGGTGTTCCAATCTGAAACCTAGAAGCATTGTTTTCATGGAAACACTGTATTTTTATCATTATGGGAGCTAATTTGCATACTATGCAAATGAGGCCCAGACTATATGTACATGGAAATAGTTGCATCGCACTAACTGACATCGTAAACATAGATTTCAACACTTTCGGTGTTCCAGTCTTAATCCCAGAAGCAGTGTTTTCATGGAAACACTGTATTTTTATCATTAGGCCTATGGGAGCTAATTTGCATATTATGCAAATGAGGCCCAGACTATGTACATGTCATGGCGAATGTTTGCATCGCACTAACTGACATTATAAACATAGGTTTCAGCACTTTCGGTGTTCCAATCTAAAACCTAGAAGTATAGTTTTCATGGAAACACTGTATTTTTATCATAATGGGTGCTAATTTGCATATTATGGAAATTTAGCCACTACGCCCCACTGGATTTCTTGGGACTTTGAGTAAGGTGTTTGGGAGCCCATAACAAGTAGCACTGCAGTGGAATTTTCTACTGCAATTAGTATAGTGGGTGAAACCCTATTTTGACTGGACTAATGTGATCTATGACAAAATGTGTACAACGGTATCCAGTTTCTGTTAACAGTGCTTCATTTCTTTCAGAAGTACAGTATTTGTTGTAGTAGTCCATCGAGTATAATGAGCTTGCTTTGATATCGTACAGAAATCCATGCAAGACCCATTTCACCGACATTGATTTCAGTGGGATCAGTGTCAATAAGTGTTTCCAGTTTCACTTAGCAAGTCCTCGTGACTGAAACATGATAAAAAAAAGTGAGATAGCGAGACTGAAACCAGTGAAGTGAAAATGAAACCAATGAGAAGTTTGGTGAAACACCCTACAGGACTGTAAGAAAGGAACAGCCATGAACTAACAAGGGGGCTGAGGTGGAGGAGGGTCTCGTCTAATATGAGAAATTAATCTATGTTCTATGCCTAATTGGCTTGAAAAAAATGTCAGATCGTCCTATGATTGTGCCAAATGCAAAGCGAAAAACAACAAAAAATCCAGCTACTGAGATGGAATATACATAATACACCACTTATAATGAAAATTGTGATATCTGGACAGCTGTGTTATAATGGCTACAGGCAAATTTGAGTGTAACCATGGTAGCTATGGTCTCTCACAGGTTAGGTCTCAACTCTAGTCTATTAAATTTACATACTTATGTAAATTTAGAATGGTGTTTATCGTTGAGAGGGTGTTGCATTTTTTGTTTGAGAAAAAAAAAATGTTTTCATCATAAAGTTGCCATAGAAATGACCTAATTTGGGCTCAGATTTTTTGAAAAGAGGTCACAAATGGGCCCAATTTTGTTTGAAGAAAGGCAGGAAATAAGAAATGCATACACTGGCAACTTATCTAATGATTATAATGTCAGTTGTATAATGAACACTTGAGATATCCTAAAATTCTCATTAATTTTTTTGGTTTTGGGGTGGCCATATTGATGACGTCATTTGAGCATGTTCCGACGCAGAAATTTCGGGTAAATTTTACTGGTAAGTTTGTTAAGAAATATACTTTCAAAATATTACAAAATTTGTTTGGTATACGATAGTTGCCAGTTGACCCCCAAATTCAGCCTCAATCCGCAGGCCTATAGTACATGTATAGTGATCGAAAGGGTCACAACCAAACCACCTGAAAGGCCGTGTATAGGGCTGTTAACGTCAGAAAATGAAACGCAAAAAGATAGTTACCCTATAAAAGAGTACTAAAAGAAGGGAATATCATACTACATTATACATTACAATGGGAGGATTATATGGCCATTGCTTCAATGCGTCCTTAAAGGTGGTTTGTGTGTGTGTGTGTGTGTGTGTGTGCGTGTTTGCAAATTGTATCACTTTTTGTTGCATTTCAAATGTGTGAAATTGTAATGTGTTCCAAGAAATATGTTACAAATGAAACTTTGGTGAAACCAGTGAGGCATTCTGTCCCAATGCGTTGTCGTGACGATGGTAATAACAAAGCAGCGATAGTAATGGTACATTGCATTTCTTCATATCCGTAGAGATCGAGCCTGTTCATTTGTTATAAAGGAATTTTACTATATATAGTAAGTACAGTACAGTGTTGCAGTGTGGAATTAATGAATAGGGCCTAAAGTATATATGTGACTACTTTGATATTTAGGTCTCTTAAAGATGTATACACAAAGTCTATAATCAAAAAATATAAAAACAAATAAACAAAAACAACATGTGTGATTATTCATATATTGATTTCAGAAACATTTCAAAAATCTCTTAGCAATAATCGTGAGGAAGCGGGATCTTATTATTATAAACTGAATGTTTGCTTTGTGAATATTAACCTCCGTACAATCTCGACAATTATATCGGGTTGTTACCATGCAGTTTCGATGACAATGAACCGCTTTCGTCTTTGCATGGTCTTTCCTAATTATCAGATATCGGACATCTGATAGAGCGTGAACATATCACTCTGATATCCAAAGACAGATCAGGCCATCTGATTCATGCCTGCATGCGATTCGGCATAATATATCGAGACTGCACTACTCGAGTACTGTATACACCTAGACTTCAATCACCCCAGTCCTTGGTCGCACTAACCACTGTAACCTATTGTTTCGTGTTTGTGTATGTGTGTGTGTGTGTGTGTGTGTGTGTGTGTGTGTGTGTGTGTGTGTGTTCTTTTTTTGCCCCATTCCCCCTCCCCCCTTCCTTGTCATCAATGCCCACGCTGAATTGCATGTACAATGTACTTGTATAAGCTGTTATTTTTGCGAAAATGTCACCATATATACGCCAAGGTAGTATAGTAGTGCGCTTATGTAGGCCTCTGTGTCAATTCGCGAAAACAACATCTCGTGAATATTATGTCCGTGACCTCATTCGTATGTAGAATGTGAATGCAGATCAGTTTATGTTTGATAAAAAATCGACAGTTCAAAACTGTTGGTTATTATAATCAACTTAATGCTATCGAAAATCAAATATGTATCAATGGTGGAAAGGGGTCATGAATACATAGATACAGAGTAATATTCACAAAGCATTACTAATTATTGTCATTTTTGGCATAACAAAACAAAAGAGCGGCACCGACTCACCTCCTTCGGAGAGGGGATATAATATGTAGAGGTCGGTTACAAAGGAATGAGTGTGTAGGAATGATTTGAAAAAAAAAATGTGGAATATTTTTCATACTTTCGTGGTATAATTAGTGTAACGTAACGGTATTTGTTATCCAACAATGATGGAACCCGAACTTAGCCAAAAGTTTCAAATTTCATTACTTTTTAATGCATTGGCCAATCTCTTTCAAACTCTGTTGATGTCTTCTTATTTCGCAGCATTTGATGAATTTGCACAATAGTTAATTCCCATTTATCAAATGCTACCGTATTATTTTATTCATGTGTCAACATAATTACCGTCTTTCGTGCTGTGTTTTCCTCAATTTCTCACATTTTTATCATACATACTATACTTCCCAGGGAAAATACAACTTCTCATGCGTGCCCTTTGTAATTATGAGGAGTATCAATGATTAGACGATTTGAACTCGTGATTTATTGATCTAGTAACATGCGTTATTCTGAATATTCAGACGGAGACATCTTTAAACCACCAGTTTTGGTTCAAGTATGTTTGGACACATTTTCATGCACACGCATTTTTAGAAAGAAATGTAAAAGAATGAAATTACAATATATATTTCCCCTCCACAGTCATTACTCAAAAGTCCCTAGATATTTTTAAAACAGAACCAAAAATGCCAAAATGAGTACAGCAGGTACTGCACAATACACGTCATCGTATTCACATCGTTCTTGATCTTTTTTTTCATGAGTTCAACTGATGAAAATTGTTATTGCCCTTTAGTTTCCGTGATTTCTCGCGTTTGCCGAAGTTGTGTTTAACGACACCCACCAAGTGCCCACGCCATTGACGATTGATCCCAGAGAAACACACAGACTGCGTAGGGATCTGTATTCCCTAGGATTACTCGTTGGTTTTATTGGCCTACCCTGCCTTCATTATCCACTACTGATTAAATCTATTGTGGTAACTTTGATACATGTACTTGCGATCATTATACAAGACGTGTGCCACGGACATAGCGGATTAACGCCTTGCGGTCAGCCTCCTACACAGTATAATTATCGAAAGTACCTTTTGTCTCTGTACAGAACAATACGCGACAGCCGGATTGTCTGGATTCCAGACCCTCTGCTCGTACGCTTTCGCTCTAAAGTGACGCCTTCAACGTCGAAAACTGGACTAGGTTTAGGTTGATTTGCCTTCAGCAAAGGCTGTGAATTCGTCGCCGCGAAGTCCAGGTGGCAGAGGGTCTGGAAACCCGACTAGCAAATAGCTATATCGTGCCTATCTCTTGAAAGCGTCGAGACCACCTCTCACGCCGGCTTTGGTATATAGAATATGAATAATTCTATCATATAAGAAATTATAAGAAATAAGAAAATATCATAATATACGAAATTCGATGGATTTTTGGTAAAAGGGGATGTACAACATCTTATCATTATAACTATGCAAACTTCTAGATAGTGTAACATACATTCTACTTTCCACTTCTATCCGATTTACGACCACATCATGTACGCTGCCATTGGATGATGGCGCGAGCAAGTATAGGCCTAACACCATTATAATAATATGTCACTCCTCACGACTTCTTTACTATATCTTTCCCTTTGTCATCATCATCATCATCATCACAAACATGACCTCCTTAGATAAATAAGGAACATTGCAGCTTTAAACAGTGCGTAAAATATACCACGCTGCGCAGCAATTCAAAAGGAAACGCTGAAAAAGTGTAATGCTTCATGTAATAGAGATACTGCTTTAATCTATAACTGCACTGCTGCCACTTTTAAACAAACCACGCAACAACAAACACTTAGTGATCCTGAATATCCTTTCTCAAAGTACATAATGACGGGGCTAGGTAGATTTACACAGTAGATACCTTTTCTTCTCTCATCTTGTAGTGTTTGCATAATGAGGTTGCAATCTTTTACATATAAACATGAATATGATCACAAATATTTTCAGAGTCTTTCTTTTTTCTTTCCGGGAAGGGGGAGGGGGGAAAAGGAGGCGGGGTGTTTTCATTTCCGATAAATCGTCGAGTTACATCTTGGTGGTAACCGCATGGCAGTGAGGTGTTCTCCTATTACAGGTCCTGAATCAGAAAGGACATGACTATCGAATGAGGCTAAGGATACCTGAACAGGAATTTTCAATTTAAAAACATATTGAACTTGAAAGTAACATTAAAGTGCAGTACAATTGCTGAAAAGATGTGCTGGAAGAACGCATTGCATAGAGTGACACTGCTTTGTGTGGGTAGAATCAAGAAACCTTATACATGCAAAATTCACGATAACAACTTCTAATTGACGTTATCAGTTTGCCATTAATTCCACCTAAATGCATCTGCGAAATTAAGCAGAACTATTCTTGAGATACATCATCGAGATTCATATATATATAAAAAAAAAGATAAATTGAGGCTGATACAGGGGCGGATCCAGGAATTCTTTAAAGAGGGGGCGCCTTTACAAAATTAAAGGGGGCGCACGCCCCCCCCCCTCCATTTTTTTCTTAGTATTTCTTTTGTTTCAGCAAAAAAAAAAAAAAAAAAAAAAAAATGTGGCGCGCACCCGCTGCATTCCCCCACCCCCCTCCAACCCGATTCGCCACTGTGATAGATGACTGGTAAACAGATTGACAAAATGGATATAAAAGAATGTCAGATAACAGTCAGAAAGATAGAGATAGGTCGAAAGACCAGGAGCTATGTGATTACTCCAAGTGCAGTAAAACCTCATCTCTAGGGCGAATTACGCAAATGTTATCAATCTAATGGTGAAATCAAATAAAAGAAATAATTGAAGCAGATAAACAATATTAAAAACAAAACAAAAACTGTACACGATTTTAGTTTGAGGAAGCATTTTGGGTGAAAAAGAATTTCATCATCCTTGACAATTTCATCTCGTCTTCTTGCTCTTCTTAATTTGCATACGGAAAGTGCGACAAATCACTGTCCACTCGCGCAGTATGAGCATATTAAGTTGCGTGAGCTATCACAGCTATGATATGTACGTGTTGGCCGGGAAAGACAATGGGTAATGATCGATTCACGGTACCCATCGCGGAAGAGTTAATCTTCTCGGGACAAAAAAAAAAAAAAAAGGTTTAGGGCGCTCTGGAGAGACTTCTATGTCTCAGATCTATTGTACGTGTAGCACCTTCTTTGTATGCCGATTTGTATATGCGCAGTTTATTAGCGATCTTTAGAAACATGGTTTGTTTTGTATTCTTTCTCCCATTTCACCCTTCCCGCGGCCCTTCGGTGGCTTTGGTTGTGGCCCCTTTCATTCACTAATTGGTTGCAGCACTTTTGATTATTTTACCGCGGCCCTTTGGACTCTTTGGTCGCGGCTTTTTCGATCGTTTCGCTGCAGCCTCCTCCATCACTATCTCTTGGCTGCAGTCCCTATATCATAGACCTATACATGACATGTACTTTAGCGATCCATAAACGTCAAACAGTAGACATCGGCTTGTGAGCTGAATAGAGAGTCGAGTCATTTCACAAGATACCATACATGCTACAGAATATTATGACCTCCTCGAGACATGCTGTTTTTATGAAATGGTGTGTAATGTTTCACTACAAGATGAAGTAAGTGTCTGTATTCATCACATCCACTCCATGTATATTTATTTTGTTTCTGTTATTTCTTTTTTAATATACCTCTTGTATCAGCAATCAAATACCTTTCGCCCTTTCTTATATGAAACTATAATGGTATATGAAACTATAATGGCTCCTGCCTACGATTTATGTAGACGAGAACCGCGTTGCAAATCATAGTGAGATAGTAAAGGAAATAAGTGGTGAACAGATACTATAAAAACCTACTTCGTGTCCGTACATGCCTTGGTGAAGGCGATCTGAGATTGTGAACTGCCGCGTCCGACGAAATCGAATTTTAGTTGAATTGGTGTTGACGTGAAATTATCTGCTAACATTGCATATTTATTACATATTATTTAGCATATTCATTCATGATCGAATTTGCTTTTGAAAAGAGAATAATAAAAATAATATTCTCGTTATGATATTTGGAGATTGCAAGATTTTAAAGTACTGACAGACTTAAACAGATAGAAAGATATCTAGAATTCAAATAAATTGTTATGAGAGACAACAATGTTACTCTTGTCCATCCTCATGCAACCCACAACCCATGGTTTTGTAGCGTTTTCAACATGCCATGATTTCACAAGTTGTTACGGGTGCTTTTGTATAGGCCTACATAATTCACTGATTAACCCGCCCCCCCCCCCCAAAAAAAAAACAGAAAAGAAAAGAAAAACAAAACAAGACAAAAGAAAGGAAAACAAACACACATACACACAAACACAAGATGACAGAAGTGTCCGCTTCTGTATCATTGAAAGCGTCGCTGGCAGTGTGCACTGCATGCGTTGATAGGAATAAAGATAACAAACATACGTAACAACAATCGAATTATAGAACTCTAAAAACATATAAAATCATAGCTTACTAAAACAAAGCAAGATGACGTGGAAACTAAAATGACTTAGTCTTGTTTTTCTCAACTTTTGAAGCAGTATTTATTTTGCGAACTTAGGGAGATAAAATCAGCTCCACGAGTCAGGTAACAACCTTTTGATAGTATCTGCTTTGCGCTCCCTACAAGGTTTGAAAACTTGACGTAACACTGTGTTAGTCACAAACGACGCCACGAGAGGGCGTTGTGCTAAAAATGTGGTTTGTCACACTTTTGACAACTTGGAGTTTGTTACTCATTCAAGGATTAGAAAGGACCCACGCGGCGTTTTGAAAGAAACGCCGTAGATCGGGCCAAAGTGAAAACACGCTTGAGTACCCTGGCGCATCGCCGGCTTTTCAAAAGACCGCTCAAAGGGGGAGGAGTTGAAGTCTCAGAGTCCCTAAAATCTGGAATTTTTCATCTTCTTAGTCGAACGAAAAAAATCGCTCTATGTTAATGCTATAAACACAACAATGACTAAAATTTCATGTTTGATTACGGCGGGCCCATGGGTGCCCTGATTTTTATCATTTTTTTTTTTCTGGGGGGGGGGGGGATGAGGAGGATGAGGGGAATTTTTCATAATACATTATTTTCAGCATCTTCTTGAAATCTCTATGACGGATTTTCACCGAAGATGACAAATAGAATCTTTATGGTGGAATGGTCGTAATTTGTTTAAATGATCGTAATTTGTTTAAGGTCGTAATGTTGTTTAAGGGAGCCCCCCCCCCCCACACACACACACACACACCGCCGAAGCAGGGGGGACGGGGGGAGGCATGGGGAAGTTGAAGTCTGCCACTGAGTCCTTAAAGTCTCGAATGTTTATATTCTGAGTCAAATACAATTCGATAGAGCTGGGTTAGTGCTATATGAAGACAATTAATGACTGAAATTTCATGATTGATTTTTGCGGATCCAGGGGTGCCCTGAAAAAGGGGTTGGGGGAGGAGTGGAATTAATTTTCCACATTTTCATAATCTTCTTGAAAACTTTATGTCGGATTTTCACCAATCTTGGCAAATAGCATCTTCATGGTGATATGATCTTAATGTGTTTAGATATATTTCCCACACGCCAAAGGAGAGAGAGAGAGAGAGGGGGGGGGGTGGGGGGAAGTTGAAGCCTCAGAGTCCCTTCTGGAATGTTTTATCTTCTTTGTTGAACCAAAACAGATAGAGGTCAGTTAGTGCTTCAACACGCACCCATTTTCCCCTTTAGTGGTGTGATCCTATATTTTTCAAGAAGGTGCTGAAAATGTGGAAATTCCCCACATCCCCCACATTTCCCCGCCTCCAGTCAGCTGGGCATCCCTTGATCCGCCATAATCAAACATGAACTTTCAGTCATGAATGTGTAAGCTTCATATCACTAACTTAGCTCTGTCTTTTTGGTTCGACTACGAAGATAAAGAATTCCATCTTATTAAGAACTCTAAGGCCTCAAATCCCCCACCCCTCCCCCTACGGCGGTGTGTGCGTGTGTGTGTGTGTGGGGGGGGGGGGTGCTCATTTCAATAAATTAAGACCATATCGTCATACAGAGACTCTATGCCAAGTTTGGTTAAAATCCGTCATAGATTTTTCGAGAAGATGCTGAAAATGTAGTAAATTCCCCCTCCCCAACCATCAGAGCACCCATGGATTCGCCATAATAAAACATGACATTTCATGCAGTCATTAATGTCTTCGTAGCTCTAACTTAGCTCTATATTTTTCGGTTCGACTAAGAAAATGAAACATTCCAGTATGTATGGACCCTGAGGCTTCAATTAATTGAGATTTCATCACCGCAAACATGATATTTGTCAAGTTTGATGAAAATCGGTCATTAAATATTTTTCAAGATGCTGAAAATGTAGGTAGGTAATTCCTCTCCTTCGGAATTCTATTTAGATCCCTGATATCTCTACATTATTCAACCAGCCTTGAAACACGCATTGTCACTCAATTTGATTATCTGAAACAAGTACTAACCAGTGCATTACACTACATTTGATATGAAGGTACAAGATTGACATTGCTTGAAGTAGTGTAGTGTGAAGAAAACGTACAATAATTATATAAAGATGCACATTCTGTGGAAATGGCTGTTTATTTCGTGTACTGATATAAGTCTCATGGTGTATTGGTGTGATTTTTTTGATCATCTAACAAATTAGGATCTTATCACCATAAAGATGCTATCTGCCAACTTTGGTGGAAATCCGTCTCAAGTTTTTAAGAAGGTGAAGAAAAAGCAGAAAATCCTACTCCTCCGCCCATACCTCCTCCATTAGGACACCTCTTAATCCGCCATAATCAAACATGCAATAGTTATTATTTCAGTCATTAGTTTTTTTTTCAGTTCGAGAGAATAAGATACAAAAAATACAGTGCTTATGGACACTAAGGGTTCAGCCCCCTCCCCCCCCCCCCTTCTGCCGTCGGTGGTGGTGGTGGTGGAGGGGGTTAACAAATTAAGAGCATATCACTATAATGATATCTGTTTGAGGAAAATCCATTATAGACTTTTTTTCTCGACAAGATTCATAAATTGTTTATAATCCCCCTCTTTCGTCCCCCCCCATCCCGATCAGGGTACCCCTGGAGCCGTCACAATCGAACATAAAATTTCAGTCATTAATGTCTTCATGAAACTTTTTTACCTCTTTATTTTTTATTATTATTTTTTTTTTTTTTGTCGACAGAACAAGATTAAACACAAATCCAGACTTTTGAGTTTAGGGAAAGTTAGATTTCAACTCCTCCCCCCCCCCCCTTCCGATGGGGTGGGGGAGGGGGCTCATTTTAACAACTTAAGAGTATAATACCTTAAAGATCATGTCTGCCAAGTTTGGTGGAAATCCGTCATTGATTTTTTTTTTTTTCAAGGAGATGAAAGAAAACAGTGGAAAATCCCTCTCCTCCCCCTTACTGGCGTTACCCCTGATCAGGACACGACTGGATTCGCCATAAACAAACATGAAATTTCAGTCAGTAATGTCTTCATAGCTGCAGTAACTTACCTCTATATTTTTCGATTTAACGGAAGAAGATAAGAAAAAAGGTTTCAACTCCTTTCTCCATCCTTTCTTCGCCCGGAAAGGGGGGGGGGTGGGGGGGGGACTCATTCAAAGAAATACGATTATATCACCATAAAGACGTTATCTGCCAAGTTTGTTGGTTTACAAAAGGTATGAAAGCGGTAATGGTCCATAAGCGATTTTATCAAACATCGAGATATTGTACATACCGCTTGAAACACATTATTTTGAAATTTCGCGCCAGCGTTTTTATATTCCTGACATTCTTTTTTTTTTCTTTTTTAACATTTTTACATTTCGCGGCCAGACATTTTTAATTTCCCGGCGTTTTTACACATTCACTGATTCATTCATTTTATTTTCACACTTCTCATTTATGAGCATTACAACGGAAACCAGACACGTTCTTTTACCTTGTGAACGATGTGCAGAAAACAAACAATATACATGGTGATAACACAGTAATTACATCTTTTGATAACTGGTCAAAATCGAAAATGAAATGGGGTTGATCAAAGAGAAGTATGACGGGACCTACATGAAAGCAAGCTTGTTTCAAACTTTCAAACTTTATTTGCACTTTTCCTTTCCAACAGAATGTACAAGAAACAATATTGTGAGTTTGACATGGGAGTAACAATATTACATAACCAGACAGGATTAACGACATGTTCATGTCTACATGATCAGTACAAAAAAAGATACACACATTCTACATACACTCTGCCAAAAAAAAAAAAAAAAAGTGGAGGTACCCACTCAAAAGACCAGCCTTGTATCATGTGGGTACCTCTGAGGGAAAGGGGAAATAAGGGGGTGAAAAGCTTACAACTACAAAGAGTGCGGGAAAGTGGGAAAGTCGGGAATAGAGAGAGAGAGAGAAAAAAAAAAGCAAAAGTGTGAAAAGAGGAAACAAAAAACAGGGGAAAGAGGGAGAGAGAGAGAGAGAGAGAGGGAGAGAAAGAAAGAAAATCCTAAATAATTTTGATAATAATCACCAAGGGCGAAAGCCCACAGAGACAATCAGCCAAGCGTCTTCGAAAGTAATACATTGTCGAGGTGCTTTCCAGCGGAATTTTTTTTTTTTTTTTTTTTTTTTTTAACTGTGGGGACGAGAGCACGTATGGAATATTAGCACAGGGTAAAGAAAAATTATCTATGCCTCAAGAGAACGCAGCCTATAGTGAAAGAAGAGAAGACAATGAAGTGCTTACAAAATTAAATTCATTCGGTTACATTTTAAGACTTCAAAAGAAACATTTTTAATCCCTTTTTAAAAGAATTCAATGAAGGTGCCACTAAGCACCAATCTTGGGGAAAAGAAAACACGGAATACAATTTTGATGCACTTTGAGCTCATTCTGGCCCACTCTGCAGCGTTTGCCTCTTTACAGACTGTCTGATTTATTCTTTTGATACATATTATTATTATTTGTTTGCAAGATTTTTGTTTTACTTGTTTGCATTTGTATCTTTGTCCATAGATTCAAAATCTCGAGTTGTCTTTTGGAAGTTTTGATGACAGTCCTCATGACCTATCGTCAATATGGGGGAACTTGACCCAATGGGTATTCACTATGCCAAGTCTTTCGAGCTTCAGTATGACATGTCCCTACCTGGACGGTGATTTCTTTTCAAAAGCCGTTGCCACAGCATCATCTTGTGAGGTATTACATGAGCCACCGGGACTGTATATGTGACCGTGCATCACAAAGCGAACAAAAAGTCGCCCACACTGATTTTTTTTTTTTTTTTTTTTGTGAGATCTGAAAAAAGGTGAAATGGGTCAACCTGTCAAATCTTGACTTTTTTCATATTTTCTGAAAGAGCAAGCTTTTTCTTTCTACATTATGCTAAAATTTGAGATCATAAAATGAACAGGAAAGTGTGTTTTTTTAGCAGTTTATCTCGAACACTTTCTAATACACTTTTAGTGTCCCCTTTTCATAAAAAAAAACAAAAAAAAAAAACCCTGTACACACTCTTCACTCGCAATACTAATGACTGGTTAGAAAGTTTGCATCAGTCATTGGGAGAATGTACAAAGAAAGCATGTAAACATAATTTCAGCTTTGTATGTAATAAATCCCTTCATTATTGTTACTTCGTTGGATTACATACTGTTTTTCCCCATTCATCGCAGAGCTAGCACAGCATGTGGTTAAGATTCAGGGCTTGAGTAGACCATGTGATTCAATGCCTCTTTTCTGAGTTCACACTTTTTTTTTCTGAGTGTGTGCTTTCTTTCCAATATCTCAATAGGTTAGGAGAGTCTATTAATTGATACGAGTTATACATCATTTTAAAGCTTAAATTCCGCTCTTCCAGAATCTGCTCTGAACCATAAATTCATGTCCGACGATTTTTTTTTTTTTTTTTTTTTTTGGTTTTGTGATGCAGGGTCACATTATGATTTACATATGGCTGCTATAAATTTCCGGTCTGGATTAGAGTTTAATACTTTGTACTGGTTTCTTTTGGTTGATTCTAGAGACATTTTCAGAATAGAATAGAATAGAATTATTTTTTGACAACTGAAGAGTTTGTTTGCAAAAACCGATAAGCCCATATTTGCCAAATGGAGATATTTGCAATTAAAGGTCAAGGAAAAAAAAGAGAATAATAAGAAAATGTTTATTCTTTTGACCATAACTTCAAAATTGTACCTTTGTAGTGTCCAATCTATCATTTAAAAGGTATTATTTTATACTTTATGACAAAGACCGTACTTCAAAATCTTCAAAAAATGGACATATCGGTTTTTGCGAACAAACTCTTCAACTGATTCATATGTTCTATGTGATATTTATTGAGTGTAGTTAATATTATGCAGATCGGTCTAAGTCTGTTGCCACATACCATTTTGTTATTGTTGTTGTTAAGCTGTTATACTCATCATTAAGGACTGCAAGTTCTGAGAACAAGAATTAATGCGTTAAAAATGTAAAATGCTGCTTTAGAAAGAATAACTGCATTGTCATCGTATGCAGACATAGTTTTAATACAGAGGCAGTTGTAAAAATGTTAAAACTCTCATTGTCGATGCAACCGTGTTTCACACTGATACATAGAATTATGCATAATAGCATCGTAGCTGTAATAAGATGGATGATAAACCCTTTTTGCGTAATTATGTCTTCTACTTGTGGCCCTCGAAAGGTTCTTGGACATCAGATTTCTTGGACATCAGATTTGTTCAACTTTATGATATCTTATTTCTGTTTGTTGTTGTTGTTGTTGTTGATTGTTTTTGGCCTTTCTTGATTATTGCGATTACCTTATCGTTCAATACGGGACGTTTAGGTTTCACGTTCGATGTATCAAAAGGAGGAGGTTAATTTCTTTGTTTGTTTGTTTGTTTGTTAACTTCATTTTTCTTCCAATACATTAATTTCATACATAAATCAAGATTCATTTTTAGTAACATCATATAAAATATTACTCAGCAGATTACAATGTACATCATGATTCAAAGAAGAAAAATTAATGTGTAAATCAATTCTATAAAAAAATATAACTCGTATTATCAAATTTCCAAATAAGCACCTGAGAAATTTTGCGGAAGAAGTGATTCTAGCTCATAAAATAACTAACTACAAAACACACACACACACACACACACACACACACACACAAGAATAATAATCTCTTAAATGATTGAATGTCGATGTATTTCTTTTTTTTATAACTTTGGCTATTACTATTATAATTATCATAATATCATCGTATAATCAATGGCTAATTCTGTCTCTTTGCAACGGTTTTTTTTTTTTTTTTTTTGCCTTTATAGCTCAAAGTTGACAGCTATGACAAAGACTCGTTTCGATGGAAAATCACCCCGCAAGGTTTTTCGAACTTCAGGGTGAACTGCTTCTACCTGGACGGTAATGTCTTCAAACAAGCTGCCGCCTCAGCGTCATCCTGTAAGGTATACATGTCACCAATGACTTCACACTATGCTAATTTACATTGGACATCGACCTTTGTCTCCTGTCACATAATAATTCTTGACTTGCTTTCCCCCAACTTTAACCTTCCAATATTATTATGTAACGAGACTAGCGAGGGATGTAATATTTGCCGAAATGGAGAATGGTAGGGTACACTCATTGTCGTAGGTTGAATGTGATCAATGCAGATGATTGTGTAAATCGAATGGACAGCGCACAACTACATTGATATCACTGCGTTGTCGTTACAACCATTATTGGTAGAAATTTAGTTGGTTCTTTTTATATGAAATGAATGATATGCATGCACTAGTTGTAAAATCATTCATTAGCCTATAGCCGGATTTGTCGTGTTCTTTGTGATGAATTTTAAAAGGCGTTGGTTGCGCCAATACATTCTTTTCCACGTGTCGTGGCGTCTTCGTCGTCTCTATTCCTGATTATTTATAGCTATTCATCTGTTTGACACGGGTCGTTGCTTGTTTCATGTCATGTTGTTCATATGTATCATATGAGTCATACCCAAAAAGTACCTTTTTGATCTTTTATGTCTTCCCTTTTGTAGGCGTAATTATGATATAATATGTATGTGCTTTGTTTTATGCTGAAACGATTGACGTAGTAATGGAAAATAGACTCGTGAGTTTATGAAAAATGCCCCATTTACCGACGGAAAGACACATAGCACGGCAGACACATGTAGCTAAATGTATGCATTATTTGATTGGTATACATCTTTATATTGGAATGCATATTTTAGAATTATCCTGCAAGCATTCATGCGAAATAAGAGCTTGTGAATCATAGAGTTTTACCTTTATGATGCTAACAAGCGCGTGTTGACAAAGACGGAGGGTGGTATTTATTCTGCTCCTCAAATCAAATCTAAATAAATTACATGGTTTTAGAATGTTATTTTTTTTTATAAAACTAACCAAATGACAAAATAACAATCAAAATGCAGTTTCTACAACATGTATTATAACATCATTATAAATATTTGTAGTTACATATAAATAGAGGAAATGCAGTATATTTCAATTCAACAATTAAGCTGAAGATCGTCGGAATGAGAACGCCTTGACTGGGCTGATGGCTGTTTCGGCAATGGCCAGGTTAAACTCTCACGAAAAAAAGTTGTGATGATGTGTTGTGCCTGAGCAGTAAGAGCGTTAAATGTTTGTATTTGGGCCATATACGTGACCGTGCATCACAAAACGAACAAAAAGTCGCACCATAGGTTTTGCGTGAGGACTGAAAATAAGTGAAATGGATCTACCCAGCCGATTTTGACTTTTTTCATAAAAAAAAAAAACTTAAAAGCCCAATTTTCATCTCCACCAATACGGTACAATCCCTTTAATTTCAGTTTAATCTCATAATCGAAGTAAAAAGGGGTCATGAATACATAGATACAGAGTAATATTCACAAAGCATTACTAATTCATTGTTATTTTTGGCATAACAAAACAAAAGAGCGGCACCGACTCACCTCCTTCGGAGAGGGGATATAATATGTAGAGGTCGGTTACAAAGGAATGAGTGTGTAGGAATGATTTGAAAGAAAAAAAAATGTGGAATATTTTTCATACTTTCGTGGTATAATGAGTGTAACGTATATATAACGGTATTTGTTATCCAACAATGATGGAACCCGAACTTAGCCAAAAGTTTCAAATTTCATTACTTTTTAATGTATTGGCCAATCTCTTTCAAACTCCGTTGATGTCTTCTTATTTCGCAGCATTTGATGAATTTGCACAATAGTTAATTCCCATTTATCAAATGCTACCGTATTATTTTATTCATGTGTCAACATAATTACCGTCTTTTGTGCTGTGTTTTCCTCAATTTCTCACACTTTTATCATTCATACTATACCTCCCAGGGAAAATACAACTTCTCATGCGTGCCCTGTGTAATTGTGAGGAGTATCAATGATTAGACGATTTGAACTCGTGATTTATTGATCTAGTAACATGCGTTATTCTAAATATTCAGACGGAGACATCTTTAAACCACCAGTTTTGGTTCAAGTATATTTGGACACATTTTCATGCACACGCATTTTTAGAAAGAAATGTAAAAGAATGAAATTATATTTCCCCTCCACAGTCATTACTCAAAAGTCCCTAGATATTTTTAAAACAGAACCAAAAATGCCAAAATGAGTACAGCAGGTACTGCACATCGTATTCACATCGTTCTTGATCTTTTTTTTTTTTCATGAGTTCAACCGATGAAAATTGTTATTGCCCTTTAGTTTCCGTGATTTCTTGCGTTTGCCGAAGTTGTGTTGAACGACACCCACGCCATTGACGATTGATCCCAGCGAAACACACAGACTGCGTAGGGATCTGTACTCCCAAGGATTACTCGTTGGTTTTATTGGCCTACCCTGCCTTCATTATCCACTACTGATTAAATCCATTGTGGTAACTTTGATACGTGTACTTGCGATCATCATACAAGACGTGTGCCACGGACATTAACGGACATTAACGACATTAACGGATTAACGCCTTGCGGCTAGCCTGCTACACAGTATAATCATTAAGTACCTTTTGTCTCTGTACGGAACAATACGCGACAGCCGGATTGTCTGGATTTCAGACCCTCTGCTCGCATGCTTTCGCTGTAAAGTGACGCCTTCAACGTCGAAAACTGGAATAGGTTTAGGTTGATTTGCCTTCAGCAAAGGCTGTGAATTCGTCGCCGCGAAGTCCAGGTGGCAGAGGGTCTGGAAACCCGACTAGCAAATAGCTTTATCGTGCCTATCTCTTGAAAGCGCCGAGACCACCTCTCACGCTGGCTTTGGTATATAGAATATGAATATTTCTATCATATAAGAAATTCGATGGATTTTTGGTAAAAGGGGATGTACAACATCTTATCATTATAACTCTGCAAACTTCTAGATAGTGTAACATACATTCTACTTTCCACTTCTATCCAATTTACGACCACATCATGTACGCTGCCATTGGATGATGGCGCGAGCAAGTATAGGCCTAACAGCATTATAATATGTCACTCCTCATGACTTCTTTACTATATCTTTCCCTTCGTCATCATCATCATCATCATCATCATCACAAACATGACCTCATTAGATAAATAAAGACTATTGCAACATTAAACAGTGCGTAAAATGTACAACGCTGCGCAGCAATTCAAAAGTAAAAGCTGAAAAAATGTAATGCTGAATGTAATAGAGATACTGCTTTAATCTATAACTGCAATGCTGCCACTTTTAAACGAACCACTTCAAAGTAACATTAAAGTGCAGTACAATTGCTGAAAAGATGAGCTGGAAGAACGCATTGCATAGAGTGACAGTCCTTTGTGTGGGTAGAATCAAGAAACCTTATACAAGCACAACTTCTAATTGACGTTATCAGTTTGACAAGAATTCCACCTAAATGCATCTGCGAAATTAAGCAGAACTCTTCTTTAGATACATCATCGAGATTCATATATCAAAAAAAAAAAAAAAATGATAAATTGAGGCTGATACAGGGGCGGATCCAGGAATTCTTTAAAGAGGGGGCGCCTTTACAAAATTAAAGGGGGCGCACGCCCCCTCCATTTTTTTCATAGTATTTCTTTTGTTTAAGCAAAAAAAAAAAAAAAAAAGTGGGGCGCGCACCCGCTGCATTCCCCCACCCCCCCCCCCTCCAACCCGATTCGCCACTGTGATAGATGACTGGTAAACAGATTAACAGATTGACAAAACGGATATAAAATAATGTCAGATAACAGTCAGAAAGATAGAGATAGGTCGAAAGACCAGGAGCTATGTGATTACTCCAAGTGCAGTAAAACCTCATCTCTAGGGCGAATTAAGCAAAAATCTAATGGTGAAATCAAATATAAGAAATAATTGAAGCAGATAATATTAAAAACAAAACAAAAACTGTACACGATTTTAGTTTGAGGAAGCATTTTGGGTGAAACAGAATTTCATCATCCTTGACATTTTCATCACGTCTTCTTGCTCTTCTTAATTTGCATACGAAAAGTGCGACAAACCACGTGACTGTCCACTCTCGCAGTATGAGCATCCGTTGCGTGAGCTATCACAGCTATGACATGTACGTGTTGGCCGGGAAAGACAATGGGTAATGATCGATTCACGGTACCCATAGCGGAAGAGTTAATCTTCTCGGGACAAAAAAAAAAGAAGGTTTAGGGCGCTCAGGAGAAACTTCTATGTCTCAGATCTATTGTACGTGTAGCAACTTCTTTGTATGCCGATTTGTATATGCACAGTTTATTGGCGATCTTTAGAAACAGGGTTTGTTTTGTATTCTTTCTCCCATTTCACCCTTCCCGCGGCCCTTCGGTGGCTTTGGTTGTGGCCCCTTTCATTCACTAATTGGTTGCAGCACTTTTGATTATTTTACCGCGGCCCTTTGGACTCTTTGGTTGCGGCTTTTTCAATCGTTTCGCTGCAGCCTCCTCCATCACTATCTCTTGGCTGCAGTCCCTATATCATAGACCTATACATGACATGTACTTCAGCGATCCATAAACGTCAAACAGTAGACATCGGCTTGTGAACTGAATAGAGAGTCGAGTCATTTCACAAGATACCATACATGCTACAGAATATTATGACCTCCTCGAGACATGCTGTTTTTATGAAATGGTGTGTAATGTTTCACTACATGGTGAAATAAGTGTCTGTATCCATCACATCCAATGCATGTATATTTCTTTTGTTTCTGTTATTTCTTTTTGAATATACCTCTTGTACCAGCAATCAAATACCTTTCGCCCTTTCGTATATGAAACTTATGGCTCCTACCTACGATTTATGTAGACGAGAACCGCGTTGCAAATCATAGTGAGATATTAAAGGAAATAAGTGGTGAACAGATACTATAAAAACCTACTTCGTGTCCGTACATGCCTTGGTGAAGGCGATTTGAGATTGTGAACTGCCGCGTCAGACGAAATCGAATTTTAGTTGAATTGGTGTTGACGTGAAATTATCTGCTAACATTGCATATTTATTACATATTATTTAGCATATTTATTCATGATCGAATTTGCTTTTGAAACGAGAATAATAAAAATAATATTCTCGTTATTTTGGAGATTGCAAGTTTTTAAAGTACTGACAGACTTAAACAGATAGAAAGATATCTAGAATTGAAATAAATTGTTATGAGAGACAATAATGTTACTCTTGTCCATCCTCATGCAACCCACAACCCATGGTTTTGTAGCGTTTTCAACATGCCATGATTTCACAAGTGGTTACGGGTGCTTTTGTATAGGCCTACATAATTCACTGATTAACCCCCCCCCCCCCGAAAAAGAAAAAAAAAGAAAAAAGAAAGGAAAAGAAAAACAAAACAAGACAAAAGAAAGGAAAACAAACACACATACACACAAACACACAAACCCAAGATGACAAAAGTGTCCGCTTCTATATCATTTAAAGCGTCGCTGGCAGTGTGCACTGCATGCGTTGATAGGAATAAAGATAACAAACATACCTAACAATCTAAATCGAATTATAGAACTCTAAAAACATATAAAATCATAGCTTACTAAAACAAAGCAAGATGACGTGGAAACTATAATGACTTAGTCTTGTTTTTCTCAACTTTTGAAGCTGTACTTATTTTGTGAACTTAGGGAGATAAAATCAGCTCCACGAATCAGGTAACAACCTTTTGATAGTATCTGCTTTGCGCTCCCTACAAGGTTTGAAAACGTAACGTAATACTGTGCTAGTCACAAACGACGCCACGAGAGGGCGTTGTGCTAAAAATGTGGTTTGTCACACTTCTGACAACTTGGAGTGTGTTACTCATTCCAATCACAGTTGAGTCTTCCCTCTAAATATCAGCAAACTTAACTGTTTTGATCATTCTATGCGTTTCGGTTTGAAACTATTTTCATTTCATTTCATTTCATTTATTTATTTCAACACGGCACATGATTCAGCCAGACGGCTGTTCTTCCTCATGTCCGTGCATCATGAGGTAAAAATGACATACTTTTTTTTAAAAAACATATACACATGTACATGAAACATATATACAAAATACAATTAAATGAGACAAATCAGAACAAAATTAGAAAAAAAATATTTACATTAAGAAAAGAATGAATACATGCTTGGTTTACTTGAAAAAAAAGAAGATGGGGAATGGGTACAATATCACTGTGGTGTCAGATACAAATTCAAACTCCGTCTATAACCGCTAAAAATTGTTTGCTGTTTTACGCATGTTGGCAATGTATTCCATAATTTTGGACCTTGATAACTAAAACTCCTTTGCCTAAAGCAGGTTTTGATATATGGTAACTTGAATATCAGCGTTGTATTCCTTAAGGCATAATCAAAAATTTTCAACTCAAACATTTCACTTATATATTTAGGGGTTAAATTATAAGCGATTTTATACATTGTGCACAACATATGTTTTTTTCTTCTCATCTCAAGTGTGTCAACATCAATTTGTGAGTATAACAAATTAGTTGGGTATCTCGAATTCACCTGCAACACTGCTCTCAGAGAACGATTCTGAAGAATTTGAAGACGCTGAATATAACTCTGATTAACATTTGACCATATAACATCACAATAGTCAAAGTTACTTTGAATGATGGATTTATAAAATGTAACAGCTGTTTCAACTGATATAAAATGTCTTATTCTCTTTAACAGATACAAATCTCTGATAATGCGTTTACACAAATGTTCAATATGATGGCTCCAGTCTAGTGACTGATCAATATACACACCGAGATATTTACAATAAGGAACTTGAGTTATTCTAACATCATTTACAATCACATTCAAATTCACATGTTTAACCTTTTTTTTTAGATCCTATTAACATAGTTTCACATTTTTCCAAATTAAGGGCTAATCGGTTACATATTAGCCAATCTGCAATACAGGCCATATCATGGTTTAAATTTTCTTCCATCTGTTTTACATTTTTACCAGACACATAAATACACGTATCGTCAGCATATAATGCAACCGATGAACGTTGTAAGCAGTTAGGCAAATCATTGATATAGATTGTGAACAAAAGTGGGCCAAGATTGGACCCTTGGGGGACTCCACATGTTACGCTAAGTGATTTCGATTGAAAACCATTCACCTCAGTATATTGTGTGCGATTGCTGAGGTAATCCTTAAACCATTCACATGCGTGGGGAGCCATGCCAATCATTCGCAGCTTGTCTACAAGTATGGCGTGGTCCACTGTATCAAAGGCTTTTCTTAGGTCTATACTAACCATTCCTGTCATTCTACCATCATCCATAGAGGAGAGCCAGTCTTCTGTAATGTTCAATAGCGTGGTCATTGTTGAATGTTGTGGGCGAAAACCTGACTGGTTTTTGTTAATGGCGTCTACTGAATGCAAGTAGGAGTAAACCTGATTGTACACAATCTTTTCAAGCATCTTCACAGTGATCGGCAGAATGGAGATTGGTCGATAATTATTGACATCTGTCTTCTTTCCCTTTTTATGAATAGGGATGATTTTTGAACATTTCAGTGATGTCGGAATTTTACCAGTTTTAAAGGACAAATTGAATATAAAGGCTAATGGTGCAATGATATACTCAGAAGCGGCTTTTAACAGACTCAGAGGTAGCGTACCCCCTTCACTGGATTTTTTGTTCGGTAGAGCCCGCAATGCTTTTTCAACATCTGATTCAGAGATTGGCTGAAAACTAAAGTTTGGTTGATTGACTGATACGTACTTCCTGTAGCCAAAATTACTATCTTGTGTGACGCTCCTCTGTATGTTTTGACCAACTTCACTGAAATAAACATTAAATCGATCTGCAACCTCTTCTGATCTCATCAATGCACCATCTTTACCTTGTAAATACACTGGATCTTGATCTTTCTTCTTCGATGGCATAACATGCTTCAATGATTTCCATACCTCATGAGAATTTCTGTCATTTGTTTCAACAGTCTTAGTGATATACTCAGATTTAGCCTTTCTTATTTCTGTAGTGACCTTATTTCTTAATATTCTATACTCACTCCAATCTCTGTCTTCTTTCGTTTTCTTTGCTGTTTTCTTTTGTGCATTTCTTACATGAATCAACTCTAATATCCTTTTTGTCATCCACGGGGATTTTTTCTTTCTTACTCTATGCTTTTTAATGGGAGCATGTTTATCAACAATAACCGCTAACGTATTTTCAAAATAACCATAAGCATCATTTACATCATCTTTAGTTCTCAATTCATGCCAATCAATGTCAGCAATTTCTTTAACGTATGCTTCCATATCTATACGCTTTACGTTACGTACCATAATATACTTGTGTTGGTTTGGGGGGTTGGCGTTTGATCTGTGTTCCGATCCCCACGTACAATGGATTAAATAATGATCACTCAGAGCTACATGAATAACTCCACTCTGTCTTATTTTATCAGAATTATTTGTAATAATGAGATCCACTAATGTTGAAGTCACATTTGTTACTCTAGTTGGTTCAGTTATGACTTGCTTCAAATCAAAGTTATCCAATATCTGACAAAACCGTTTCGACTGCCACAAAGTTCGATCTAACATATCACAGTTTATATCACCAATAATAACTACGTCCATGTTGATATCGTCAATTCTTTGGAAGAGTGCCTCAAAATTCTGAAAAATTTCTACACCAGAGTTTGGCGGTCTGTACCATACCAACACAAGAATATTTTTCATGTATGTAAACTTCATTTCAATCGGTAATATCTCCAACTTTTCATCTACTAAATCTACACGTAATTCGTAATTAACGCTCGACTTAATATATGCGGCAACTCCTCCTCCATTTCTGTCTCTGTCTTTGCGTATTAAATCATAACCATCTATTTTAAGTTCAGAATCATCAGTGTTTTCATTTACGTGCGTTTCACTTAGTGCGAACACATCAGGGAGAATTTGTTCATGCAACAATCGAATCTCTTCTATGTTTTTCAACAAAGACACGCAGTTGAGATGAGTGAATGTGAATCCTTTACACTGACGGACTTTTTGAATAAGAACATCTGTATGGTCATCTTTACAAGGACTTACGTAACAACCTTTCTGCTCGTTTACAACGCCTGATATTGATATTGGTCCTGCACAGGTATCATCTGACAAGGAATGAAACGGAATTTCTCTAAACAAACACAGATCACAAATCCAGTCAGAGTCAGATTCAAATATTTTTCTATGTACATTTGTGCACTTTAAGTGACACCACTTCTGGCAATATGCACACATCAAACCATTTTGATTATTTCTAACCGGAGTGCTACATGCAATGCATGGAAATCGAACCGGCATATTACAGAGATACAGAGTATATCGCTCACTTGATTCTCTTACAGTCAGTTGTGCCTGCGTTCCAGCTTCTCAAGATCTGCAGTTGTGGTTATTGGGACTTTCCTATCGTCGTTCGTCAGAGCCGTGATTCTGCCATCCAGGGTCCAAACTCGTTTGACCTTCACATGCTTTCGCACCTCATTGATGAGTCGTTGTCTGGTCGTCGTCAGGTCCTCGTGTATGTAGACACGCGTACCTTTGAGATCGGCTCGCTTCTTGTATATTTCCGCTCTCTTGTTGTGGTTTGCGAACTTCACTATGATCGGCCTCGTCTTCTGTCCATCCCACTCTCGCGGAGTGACGCGATGACTCCGATCGATGTGCAGCGGCGCGATGTCGATCTTGAGCTTCTCCCGGACGACGTCGATGACCAGCTGATCCGTGTCCTCGTTTTTACGTTCCGGAATTCCTTGAAAGCGTAGGCAATTCCTGCGACTGTATTGTTCTTGCCCTTCACAGACTCGTTCGAGGTGATCAACCTTTTTCTGCAGTTTGTCAACTGTTTCGGCGAGTGACGTGATCTTTTGTTGTTGTTGAAGGAGGTCCATTTCAATTGCCCTGTATACCTCCTGGGTTACTTGTTCCCGGATTGCTGCCACAATAGCCTCCACCAGTCGACTATAACGTCCTATACTATAACGTCCTGAAGCAAATATTGCGTACAGTATTGGCTCTACATATTCCCAGAGACAATACGTGTAGAATTGAAGTACAAAATATGAATAACAGGATGGCTTCGGGCATGATCAAGGAAATTCGTTAAGCAATTGCATGCGAGCGGCATGTGAAAGGTTCATGTCATTGCTTAATTTCCATTAGAATCATTCATTTGTTTTTCTTAGGTCTCTCTAATTCCAAGACTGTCAACCTAGTACAGGGCTCACTCCTGTAAATATAATGGACTATCCCTGAGCGCTTCACGAAATTGAACCAAAGATACTAGATATGGGAAGAAAACATAAACATAATAAAAGTCATAAATGCAATTTGGCCAAAAAAAAAAAGACTATAATAATATTTATTACTATTTCTTTAATCTATTTATTTATTTATTTATTTATTTTTATTTATTTATTTTATTTATTTATTTATTTATTTTTTTATTTTTTTTATTTTTTTTTATTTTTTTTTATTTTTTTTTTTTTGGGGGGGGGGGAGGACTCGTAATCTTGCTTTGCGAACCCTTGGACAGAGTTTGACATGAAGAACCCCCTTAGAAATTTGATTGAAGAAAGGGTACATCTCACTTTTATTTTCAGATAAGTGTTGATAAAAAACCTCATTTCTCCCAGCGATTTTAAATACAGAGATTATATATATATATTTTTGACACACGTCTCTTAGGGGAAGGAAATATGCGCTTGACCCCTGTAGCAGAAGCGTAGTTGAACGGGGATTTTCACAAATCGCCGGGATTTGTAACAACGCCTGGAAATGTAAAAAAAAAAAAAAAAATCAATATCGACGGGGAATGTAAAAATGCTGTCACGGAATGTTAAAATCATGTGAAGAGTTTGTTCGCAGAAACCGATAAGTCCATTTTTTGAAGATTTTGAAGTACGGTCTCTGTCATAAAGTACAAAATAATACCTTTTAAATGATATATTGGTCACTACATAAATAAAGGTACATTTTTGAAGTAATGGTCAAAAGAAGCAAAACTTTTCTTATTATTCTCTTTATTTTTCTTGACCTTTAATCGCAAATATCTCCATTTGGCAAATATGGACTTATCGGTTTTTGCGAACAAACCCTTCATGCGCTTCAATGGTATGACCTACCGACGGTATGTAGAAGAACTCGATGTCTAACAAAATTGCTGATGAACCATTACCGCTGCTTCAATACTTTTGTAAACCTCACAAGCGATTTTCACCAAGCTTGGCAGATAACGTCTTTATGGTGATAATTTTTATGATCGTATTTCTTTGAATGATCCCCCCTTCCCGACGAAGGAGAAAGGAGAGAGGAGTTGAATCAGAGTACATGAGCTGTATTTTTTATCTCCTTCCGTCAAATCGAAAAAGATAGAGCTAAGATTTTCATGTTCATTGAGACATATCCAGCAGCAGAAGGGGGAGAGGGAGGGGGTTGAAGCCTTGGAGTCCATAAACACTGTATTTGTATCTTATTCTCTCAAATTGAAAAAAAAAAAATAGCGCTAAGCTAAGTGCTTTAAAGACATAATGACTTAAATTGCATGTTTGATTATGGTGGATTCAGGGATGTTCTAATGGAGGAGGGATGGGCGGAGAACTGTGATTTTCCGCCTTTTCTTCACCTTCTTAAATATCTGTGACGGATTTCCACCAAAGTTGGCAGATAGCACCTTTATGGTGATAACATCACAATTAGTTAAACTGACCCCCACCTCCCCCGACACCGCCCGAAAAGGTTGGAGGGAGGAGATGGAGCATCAGAGCCCATTTACCCTTACTTCTTTGTTTGTTTGTTTTTCTGTCTAATCGAAAAAAAGATAGAACTAAGTTAGTGCCATGAAGACATTAATGACTGATATTTCATTTTTTAAATGGCGGATCCAGGAGTGCACTGAAGGGGGTGGGTTGGGGGAGATAGAGGATGCGAATTTTGTTTCACTTTTCAGCATCTTTTTAAATCATGTATGCAGAATATCACCAAATTATCACCAAAACAAGAACGTATAAATGCATAGAATATAATGACAAACACAGCGAACGTCCGTGATGGAAAGCAAAAATGGATTTGTTCTGGTTGAGATGGCCGCTACCTTAATAACTCAAAAGACACGGGGAGCATCTGTCACTAATAAGTGGCACTGTTCCTTTATCTCCTACTTTGAAATTCATGGACTTATTCTACCAACGAACATCAATGAGCAAAACATTTTCCTTTTGCTAATGCAGGATTAGTTTTTGTACGTTCGTCTACGAGAGATGAATAAAGTGTTTTCTTTGATTCCTCAGCATGAAAAGATAAACAAGCTTTTATAATTGAAAACTGGCAATGATTACTGAGGATTTCGCATAGAGTTCGTTTTCGACATAAAATTGTTGTTTGTTGTAAATAGAATGCGTTTCCATCTTCAGAAAACTGTATTGATCAATATCTTGTTGATTCCGAACGTCTGTGAGCTATATGCGAACCTCCCTGATGAAAACTAGGCTATATGTATCTTTGTTGGGTTATAGAGACTGCCTAGATCAGGTACATCTTAAAGTAGCAATTTCTTATTTTGAAGTACGGTGCGTAAATTTGAGAAAGTGTTTAGCGGAAGAGTAATATTTCAACAGAAAAAAAAGGCCGAATTTGATTAAATCATCAGCTGGCTACCATTGCGTACAAATTAAGAGTACAAGCTTAATATTCTACCAACACATACAAATTCCCCTCAAGATACTTTGTTACGATTCTGATCTGAATCGGATCGTTGCATGCTGTGAATATGCAGTATTATTCCTCAAGGATGTTCGCTGCTCTGGACATAGAAAACTTCCGCGGTGAATAAAAACTTGTTCTTCTGGGAAGATCCTGGTATAATTGGGTTCATATTAAAGCTTGAATTATAATTTTTCATTAAAGTTGAACGATTTTGAGTAATTCCTACTTTTTAGATTTGGTGTAGTTGCTCAATTGTACATCGTTCAAAATTTTGACCCATATACATCACTTTTTGTCGCTGAATATCGTGTACATCTGAATAATTCATACTGGCCCTCGTAGATATCCAGATGGGATTGGATCAACAACGACATTGATGGATCACGATCGTCCGTGATTATATGAAGGGTTTGTTTGCAAAAACCGATAAGTCCATTTTTGAAGATTTTGAAGTACGATCCCTGTCATAAAGCACAAAATAATACCTTTTAAATGATATATTGGTCACTACATATAAAGGTATATTTTTAAAGTTATGGTCAAAAGAAGCAAAAATTTTCTTATTATTCACTTTATTTTTCTTGACCTTTAATCGCAAATGTCTCCATTTGGCAAATATAGACTTATCGGTTTTTGCAAACAAACTCTTCATATGTTTTAATAACGATCGGTCGAAGTGTAAAATGAGTTTAAGCGAGCACGATGTTTGTATACACCGCGCTGTCCTCTGCATGTATTGGTTCCCTGCCCTTAGTGCTGCTTGAAAAAAAAAATGACTGTTCACATATGTCTCTTTTCAATTGATTTCCTCATGATTTTGTTTATACCAGTACATCCTCATACATGTTGATATTAATGTAAATGATTGGCACTGCTTGAGGAAGGTCAACCATTCAATAAAAATTATCAAAAAAAATGATACTTGGTCACATTGATATTTTTATCATAAGAACGAAATATTGATGAGGCAATAGTAATGCAGAAATAAAATTAACGTTGAAGACATTTATAAACATGCAGTTTCTATGGAAATGGCTGTTTATTTCGTGTACTGGCATAAATTTCATGGTGTATTGGTGTGCGTTTTAATCATGTAACTCCTTGCAATTTCTTATTTTCTGTCTTCCAACATGTTTTGACGATTTTTTTTAATGTATCAACTGGACAACATATCGACAATAGAATCCATGGAATCGTTCTTGGAAGTACCCAAAGCTTCACGAAGGAGGGGGGGGGGGGGTCCTTTCACAACTAAAGAGACCTAAAGTTTGGACGATAACAGTTCCATACATAGTACACAAGCATTATTCTCTCTTGCATACACTGTCGAAGAGTAGACGTGAGTGCTAAAAAAAAAATGAAAATGAACAAGAGAGTATGTACCCTCAGTAAAGAGAGATATTGCAATGATATTAGTACAATAACAGTTCTTACATCTCACGATTAACCAGTTGAAGAGGGACTGAATTTGCTACAGCACGCTTGACTCATAGACACTTGCCCAAGTATTCTCGGGACTCGTCCAACGGGCTTCTACACGGACGTTGTATTTGTGTTAAGCCACTTAATTAGTCACTGTCACTAGTTTAATCGATTTTCTTCTATTTTAACGATTACGCCATGTTTTTGATTTGGGTTGTTCTTGTTTGCTTTTCTCAAGATAAAAGATATGAAGCTGTCGCTAATCTATTGGAATGACTATTCTAAACATCGATTAACCATGGGAGGTCACTTTGCCCAATGGGTTTTCACTCTACCAAGTCTGTCAAGCTTCAGTCTGGATTGCCCTAACCTGGACGGTGGTTTCCTCTCAACAGCCATCGCCTCAGCATCATCCTGTCAGGTATGTCAGGACGATGAATATAAAAATTGTAAGGTTTATGTATCATTTACATAACTTTGGTCGCTATTAAATGTCGTGTCTGTGTGAATAATTTGTATAGACACCGTAGCTGTCTGTTTGAAGATCCAGTTGGGATTGGATCAAGAACGGCATTGATGGAATACGATAGTCCTTGTTATCTATTTAACGATCCCTGGTAGTGTAAAGGGGGCTTAACGGAGAACAGTGTTTGTATACACCGCGCTGTGCTCTGCATGTATTGGTTCCCTGCCTTTCGTGCTGCTTGAAATCCATGGGTCTTCACAGATTAATTTAGTCTCTTTTGAATTGATTCCCTCGTTCTTTTGTTTGAATATTTTGTTCCATACACTTTCCAACAGCTGAACTTGGTAAAAAAAAAAAAAAAAATCCTATACATCTACTATTCATAAGTCTATCGTTTGATTTCAGTTTTCGCAAATGTTTGTCTTAATTTGTTTGTTTTAGACCCGACATTTGATTTGGTTTTCTTATATCTCTATAAATCATTCAAATAGCCTAGAAACATGCATTGTCTCTCAATTTGTTTATCTAAAACAAGTACTTACCAGTGCATTTTAATACATTTGATATAACGGTACAATATTGGCACTGCTGAAAGAAGTCTACACCATTTTAATGGAGATTATCTAAAAAAAAAAAAAGATATTCGGTCACATTGATAACTCTCTGTAATGAAAATGAGATATTGATGACGCAAAAGAGAGGTTGAAAAAAAGAATAACAATGAAGATATACTAAAGATGCAGTTTATGTGAAAATGGGTGCTCATTCCGTTTAATGATATTAGTCATATTATGGTGTATTGGTAGGTTTTTAATCATCTTAGTCTTTGCGACTTTGCATTTTCTCTTCTCCCACGTGTTTTGACGATTTTCTTTTAATGTATCAACTGTTCTCCATATCATATCAATAGTAGAATGCATCATAATTATGGGAGCATTCTTAACCTAAAGCTTCACGCAAGGGGTTCATTTAACCACTAGGCCTAACGTTTGGACGATATCATGCCTGGTACGCAAAACATCCTCTCGTACATAATATACTGCTTGAGAGTATACGTGAATAAAAAATAAATAAATAAACAGAGTATACCCTAAACTAGAGCAGTAAAGAGAGATCTTGCAATTATTATGTATCAATAAAAGATATTTTACATCTCACGATTAACCAGTTGAGGACGGACTGAATTTGCTACAACACGCATTTTCCTATAGACACGCCCGAGTATCTCGAGACTTGTCCTACAGGCTTCTACATGATCGTTGTATTTGTGTACATTCATTTAATCAGTCACTATCTCTATGTTTAATGTATTTTATCTGTTTTAAGTTTACGCCATGTTTTGGAAGACCACTTCGAGTAAACTTTAAAAAAATAAAAGATAAAAACCTTCATTTTTTTTTTGTCCAATAATGTTCTATTTAACTGTGATGGTAAGGCAGCATTGTATATACAAATTAGAACGTATATTATTATGACAATTAACATTTACATTAATTGTGGAGAGGCCATTTTGTGTGATGGACTTGGGTCGTTCTCTGATTCATATACATGATATTCTGCCATAGAGATGAGGGAAGGATGATAGAGGGCGCTACAATAATATTATGAATGTAAGAATGACCCACGTCCTTCATTCTTACATCAATATAAGATTTGACTCATTCATTTCAGGCACTTCCGGGGGTAATTAGGATTTATCATTTATACACAAGATGAGTCCATGCATAAGCTACAATTTCCCATGTCAAACTGAAATTTGGCCAAAAATTGGACTTGGGTCGTTCTTATATTCGGGTCTTCAATTTATCATTAAGAAAGCATATTCAGGGTGTTTATGTGTGTCAATACAATCTGTATCCTTGGCGAGTGTCCTTGCTGTGTGGAGGTATGTGTTTCCACAAATGTGCTGCCGATCTTTCCAAAGGAAGCGTATCTATCAATCTGTTGCTTTATATAGTAAAAGCTGCCAATTCTACACTTTCGACAGTTTACAGGTCATGTTGTAGCAATCCACTTTCTATGCGGTCTGAGAAATACAAAACGTGACCTGAAGCCTACATAGACACAACCCAGTATTTATATAATATGATGCCACATTTAGCCTTTCACCCATTTAGTAATAATTCTTATGAAAAGAAAAATTGGTTTTCACACCACGAAAAGAAGGGAAATTTGTTCCTCTTGCTGCCAGGAGGATGTCTAATTAGTTTGGAATAAAAGTTTGAATGAACCTTCGTGAAAATGTTACCTTTTCAGGCCAGTAAGCAGGATTTATATGGATGGGTTTAGATATATATATATTTTTTTTTAAATCGCCAAAAGAGGGAGGAGGAATTGAAAGGTCATAGTCCGTAAACTCTGGAATCTTCTGAATCTTTTTCCGTCAAATCAAAACAAATAGAGCTAAGTCAGTGCTCTGAAGACATTAATGACTGAAATTTCATGTTGTAATATGATTCAGGGTGAAATATCGTATTCAAGAATTTGGTGATAATCTGCCATACTTGTTTTAAAAAGATGCTGAAAAGTGAAACAAAATCCGCCTCCTCTATCTCCCCCAACCCACCACCTTCAGGGCACTCCTTGATCCGCAATTTTTAAACATGAAATATCAGTCATTACGGCTTGTGCCGAAAGGGTGGGTTGGGTGGTGGCGCGTCGCGCTAATGGGAACACCACCCTTCGTCCAAAGCCCCCCCCCCCCCGGTTTTGCCGAAAGGGTGCGTTGGGAGCGTTGGGTCGCGTCGCGTTGACTGGAACCCCTGCCACCCTTCGTCCAAAGCCCCCCCCCCCCCCCCCGGTTTTGCCGAAAGGGTACGTTGGTACTTTCTCTCATGTAATATTAAAAGACGAGTTTTGAATTTATATTTGACCATCAAACAACCATTTCAAAGAGGCTATCGTCCGGATCGGTTTACACTCCATTACCACTTGGTCTACAGCCAGTTGGTCTAATAGACTGTTTAATATCAGTTGGTCTAATAACCAGTTGGTCTAGTCATGATTTCGTCCAATTACTGTTTGGTCTAATTGTTATTTGGTTTAATTTGGTTTTATTATTATTACAAAGAACATTAAGTAAACCACCAGAGTAACAACAATGAAGGGATTATCAGATTAAACTGAAATTAAATATGCATCATTAACCCATTCTGTCCATAATTAATGCCAACTTTCAAAGCAGTAGCACTATTCTTTCAAAAGTTATTAGAGTTGAAAGTGAAGAGTGTGGACAAGGTTTTTCAGAAATGAAAAAGGGATTCTAAAGACACACCTAATCACACTATTCTACCAAAAATGTTAGAGATAAATGGCTAAAAAAAAAAGCACTTTCCTGCCCGTTTTATGATACCAAATTTTAGCATAATGTAGAAGAAGACCCGCTCTTTCAGAAAATATGAAAAAGTCAAGCTCGGCTAGGTTGACCCATTTCACTTATTTTCAGTCGTCACGCAAAATCAGTGTGTGCGACTTTATGTTCGTTTTGAGGTGCACGGTCACAAATGGTCTAAAATAAAACCGAATTTGTCCAATATACATTTGGTGTACACATCATTAATTTTGGTCCATTGCCCAGTTGGTCTAGCCTCTGTCTGTCATCATTTAGTCTACACCCATTTAGTCTAATAACCATTGATCTTATTGTCATTTGGTCTGATAGCCAGCCTCCTGGTCTAATCAGGTACCATTTGGTCCAATCATCATTTCGTCTACGGTATATGACCAACTGGGCTTTTTTTCGGGGGGGGGGGGAGGGCCTTTTTATTGATGTGTACACCAAATTTATATTGGACAAACTTGGTTTTATTTTCGACCATTTGATGATTAGACGAAATGGAATTAGACCAACTTATAGTAGACCAAAAATAGACCAAATGGCTATTATTAGACGAATTGACTGTACACCAAATAGTAATTAAACCAAATAACAATTAGACCAAACAGTAATTGGACGAAACGATGACTAGACCAACTGTTTATTAGACCAACTGATATCAAACAGTCTATTAGACCAACTGGCTGTAGACCAAGTGGTAATGGAGTGTAAACCGATCCGGACGATAGCCTCTTTGAAATGGTTGTTTGAAGGTTAAATATAAATTCAAAACTTGTCTTTTAATATAGGTTTTACCGGCCAATTTCGCACTTTTGTCAGTCCATTTGATAAAAGGTTCATTCAATTTAGCGAAAATCCTCGTCACTGCACATTCTGTCATTCAAAATTGCACTTTTTTAAATTCATGAAATTCTTCCGTCGAGATGTTTTCATTGCAACTGATTGACAAATGAGACATCGACGTAAATAAGCACTGAATTGATCAGTGTTTTAGCAGTAGCCATGATAAAAAAAAAAATCATGGGCGTACATGACGTTACTCGAGCAGGATTCGAACCTACGACCTCCTGATCACCGGACAGGCGTCATCTCCACTAGACCACCGAGCTTTTGCCCGACAGCAAGTGTTGGTTCTAATCCTTATAGCATGCAGCGGGTACTGCTTTGTTATTTAAATTCATGAAATTCTTCCGTCGAGATGTTTTCACTGCAACTGATTGACAAATTGCCCTACATCGACGTAAAATAGCACTGAATGCTATAAGGATTAGAACCAACACTTCCTGTCGGACAAAAGATCGGTGGTCTAGTGGAGATGACGCCTGTCCGGTGATCAGGAGGTCGTAGGTTCGAATCCTGCTCGAGTATGTACGCCCATGATTTTTTTTATCATGGCTACTGCTAAAACACTGATCAATTCAGTGCTTATTTACGTCGATGTAGGGCAATTTGACAATCAGTTGCAAATTGCAACTTGTTCGTTCAATTTAGCATTTCGGTCAATGAAATTCGCACATGTGCCTTTCGAATTCAGAAAAAGGGCATTCAAATTGGCACGTGCTCTTCAGTCATTCAAATTCGCCAGCACTGGCGGAAAATGGTATTTCAGTCATTCAATTTCGCGTATGGGCAGTCAAATTCCAAATATGTTCATTCAAATTGGCGTAATGTTATTTCTATTTTGAAAAGGTGAGAACCGTGATTTATATGTATTTAAATGTGATTTTTTGTTTCATCCACACACTGTTAAGTACTAGGTGTTTCAAAAAACATTTCCCACTTTTGATCATAAATATATCAAAAACTATTCATTCGATAAAACTGTCATTGATGTGAGTAATAGCTGAATAGTGTACAATTTGGTTGGAGGTAATTTGCACGTGAAAGCATAAATCAGTTTCATTAAATCTAATATTGATTGTGAAGTAAGGTTTCCGATTTGGGTCAAATTTTAACCCTGTGTACAAAAATTGAACTTCGCACAGGAACCAATGATGTGTATGTGAGTGTGTGCTGACAATGGCCCTGAACAATGGACATACCTGAACCACCTGTTGACTAGGCGTCAGTCTGGTGCTCCCTGGCACAGGAATGCTTAATCAATAATTCATGTGGATTGCCCTGGGCACTGCTAGTCTGAATTCATGCACGGTAAAGTGCTTGCAAACACCACATTTCATTCCAGCTGGCAATCATTTTCAAATTGTGCTTCTGACATATCACTAAATTTGGGATATGAATAAGCATGAATGATCTAAAGTTCCTCATTTTAATACAACTGTCTACTAATTAAATAGTCTGACAAATTTTTCGCTTTTTCGATAAAAAGAGATCATTTTTGGTAAAGAGTTCAGCAGCATTTATCATTGGGGCGATTTGTTTCAGAGTAGATTTATTTAAGGCTCCGTATACACAAGTGTAGTATACTCTAATGGATTTTCTTTACTTCCTGTCACCACGTTTACGATAGAACAGAAGGTATTCATTGTAATTTTGTTTTTCAGAAGTAGGGAAAGCACTGACGCGACTCAACGACAGTATCGACAGGCGTTTGACTTTACACAGATACTGCCAGAGGCTGAATAAAGACTAGTTGTGATAGTGGAATTTCTCATGAATGAATAATGAAGCATTCAAACCCTGGCCATTGTTCAGGACCATTGTCAGGGTGTTAACCACACACTCTCATACACACCCATTGACCCCTGTGCAAAGTGACATTTTGTACAGAGGGTTGAAAATAGAGCAAAGTCTGGAACCTAACTGTGAAATTAATCATGGATTTCATGAAGCTTATTTATGCTTTCATATTTAAACCACCTTCATCCAAATTGTACACTATTCAGCTATCACTCATATTAATGACAGTGTTATCTGATATATAGTTTTTGAATTATTAAGAATCAAAAGTGGGAAATGTTTTTTTTTTTGAAACACCTAGTATATAGTAAAGGTATCTTTGACCCTAAATAACTCAAGTTTGTTGTTCTGTTTGTTGTTCTTTCATACATGTTATCAGAACTATACATGCCATGCTTGCACCCGTTATACCATAGATTCACTTCACTTTCTTATATCCAGTCATGACAGCACGAGTTATTACAGGCGTATCTCTCAAGAAGACGGGGAAAGAATCATAGAAGCATTTGAGGGTAATATCCTTGACAAATTGATGGCTGGAGCTGATCCAAGAACTTTTATTTATTCCTAATGATAATTAACGTAATCTAGCACCCACCAAATGAAAATAATGAAACATGCAGATGAAAGAAATAATCACGATGTAAATTGAAACCTCCTTCTCCCAATTATTGACAAAACAAACTTAAGGTCAATGTATCTGTGAATGAAATAATGCTATCGAGCATTATAAACACATACACATATTTTGAAAGTACTGTTGCAAAGATGATATCAGAATAAAAGCATAAACGTGTCTGCTAAATTGACTGCAGTAAATGCGAAATTGGATGCTCAAGAATGAATTCGAATGAACGAGCGCAGCGTATACGTGATCACGTGACTATATCGTGCTAAATTGAATGAACAATTTGCGAAATGGTGCTTGTCTTACGAATTTGAACTGAAAAAGTGCTGATTCGAATGATGTAATAGGTAATTTGAATCCTCCAAAATGAATTTGAATGAAAAGATTATAAGATTGAAATACCGAACATGCCATCTAGGCTAAATTGTGCTAAATTGAATGCACCAATTAGGAATTGGACTGAAAAAAGTGCGAAATTGGCCGGGAAAACCTATATTACATGAGAAAAAGTACCAACGCACCCTTTCGGCAAAACCGGAGGCGGGGGCTTTGGACGAAGGGTGGGGTTCCAGTCAACGCGACGCGACCCAACGCTCCCAAGCACCCTTTCGGCAAAACCGGGGGGGGGGGGGTTGGACGAAGGGTGGTGTTCCCATTCACGCGACGCGCAACCACCCAACCCACCCTTTCGGCACAAGCCGTCATTAACTGTCTTCATGGCACAAAGTTAGGTCTATCTTTTTTTTTTTCGATTAGACAGAAAAACAAACAAAGAAAGAAATAAGGTTAAATGGGCTCCGAGGCTCCATCTCCTCCCTCCCACCTTTTCGGGCGGTGTCGGGAGAGGGGGGAGGGGGTCATTTTAACTAATTGTGATGTTATCACCATAAAGGTGCTATCTGCCAACTTTGGTGGAAATTCGTCACGGATTTTTAAGAAGGTGAAAAAAGAGCGAAAAATTACACTTCTCCGCCCATCCCTCCTCCATTAGGACACCTCTGAATCTGTCATAATCAAACTTGCAATTTCAATCATTTACATGTATGTCATTAAAGCACTTAGCTAAAGCCTCTCTTACAACCCGTCGTGCGTGTTTAGAGATCGTGCGGACTCGGAGTTCCTGTCAGGCGTGGAGTTGTCGCAGGGTGAAAATTAAATCAGAGGGGAAGTATGTAGTAAGTACTTAATGAGTAGGTGTGTCTTGCTCAAAAAGTGAGGCCCGCAAGTGGTCTGTACGCCTTTTTGGAAGTAGGAAGAAGAATGGAGCACGTAAGATCTCTACTTCTGTCGCACACAATGAGTGGGATAATTGTACGAGAATTGCAAGAGAAGCGTACGTTTCCAGAAATCGTACTTACGGAGTAAGAGAAAGGTAAGAGAAACGTAAGGAGCACGGAAGTGTTAAGCAAGACAATCGTGCGTCAAATTGGAAGAACGCACGGATAATCAAAATAATATAAAAGGGTGCAATGAGTCTCTCCATCATTCGCTGTTTCAGCATCCAATATAGCAGGGGCCGCGGAACCGGGGGGGGGGGGTGGGAGGATGGGGCAGTCGCCCCTTAACATTCTGAACAATTCTGAGTGCACAAGACTTATCACTTACATTCCGAAAAATCAAAAGTTCCGTCATGTACAAGGGGAATATCCCCTTTTAATCAACCCTTTCCTCTCTCGGTTTCATTCTTTCTTTTGATACTTTCCCAAATATTCCATCAAGTATGCGTGTACGAGATATCTCAATTTCAGCTTTAAAAAGGCAAAAGCTCCCTCGTACGGGAAGGGTGGAGATAGCACTCTCCCACGCTTTCTCCCTATTTGCCCCCCCCCCCCCATGCATGCAAGTAAACTATGGAGTTTTTTTTTCAAATATATGCCACCAAATGTGTGCACAAAAACGTTTAACTGCAATCAGAAAATACAGAATCTCCCTCATGTAGGAGGGAGAATAGGACTTATCCCCTCCCACATCAAGCTGTGTCTCCTTCTACAGACTTGCTCTTCTCTGTTTGACAAATTTTCATATATTCTAAGAGATGTGTGCGTCAGATTTTTGAATTTCAGTTCTAAAAATTGTTACGGGATGTTAACTTGGCCTAGCGAACCATCATAACCACCAAAAATACCCAGACTCTCAAACAAGGTGTTTGGTCGATCTCGGTCATCTTGTCGAACTCTTTATTTACATATTCCTCCGCGGAACAATCAAGTGCCCAGAAATGACAATACAATGTACCTGTATCCATAACACTTCCCCCCTAAAAGAGTGCATTTAACGTTTTAACACAAATGGACTCTATGTACCTTGGCACAATATTTTGGAACAGCATTGTACATTCCTCTTCCAATTCACCCTTATAAATCCATGAGTTTACCATGGTTGCATCATTATAAGAACACATAAACAAAGTATGCTATGGCTATATCAGCATCACAACCTGCGATAAAACATGTACGACTTTAGTACCATTCAACGTGTACCAAACTAACACTCTCGTGAGTTATACTGCTGCTTGTGAGTTACAGCATACTGGAATTGCATGTAGTTGTGCAACACTGAATACTGCAATATTAACTTTCTCAACACGTTAACCTTTATGCAATCATGTCATGCATACAGTACAAACACGTTGTACCAAAATCATGTGGTTTCCTCGTTAGAACACACATGCAACATGTCAATTTTTACACTGTCATTATTAAATGATTAACCTGTGTACAACGATTATAAAACACGTCATCTCTTCCACAAGCAACTGCATAAAATCCAACTGTTGTAATCATATACATCATATTACCTACAACCAAAACATCATATTCCATGATATGTGACTTACATATACCTGCATGTACACGTTGTGTCAGCATCTATTGAAACGTTAAAACATCAACAAATGTCATATATCCTACTTATGTTTCTGAAAACTTTCCTGTCAACATACACAACACCAAGAGTATGACCTGCCTGACAAAACATCAAATGAATCTGAATGAGATATACTTGATGATAACCTGTGTGTACACCTAAACTTAATAAGTGAGTGTATACCTGCCTGTATACATCCTGGTATAACACAGTCAGCTTAAATATATGCCTGTTGGTATGTTGGATCAACTGTGAAATACTGAACACCTTCGCCAAGGCAATGATTGAGGTATAATAATGAGCAAAAGCTTTGTACATGTATAACTATATAATTTCTGTACCTAATACAGTATACATGCTAATTAAATCCAAAAAGCAACATCCAATAAACTTAGGGTGTATGCCACAACAAAGTTAACCAATACCTGTACATGTACAAGTATGAAACTTCAAGTACCTGAACTGTACCTACATTACTCGATACACCACATTCTCTATACAAACAGCGACACTACCTGTTTGAAATCAATTTACCAACAACTCACATTCCTGACAACTGTTGATGGCTAGCATAACTTAAAACAGCCTTCATAGTGTATTCTTTTGTTGAGTGACTCAAGCACAATTATAGCTTGCTGTGTTTCCTTATTAACACAAACATGTCTGAAGATACTTCCATGTTGTTATTTACACATTCAAAGTGCCATTCATGCTGTTGGCATCACAATTATAGTGTATGCAAAATGCATCCATGTACCACTCGTACATATACATGATGTACACACACTGTCCTGTGTACTTGCAAAACAAATTACACCTGTTTAAAGTGTTGCAAACATAAAATACATTTGCACAAATGTTGCATCTGGCAACAAGACAAAATATTGAGATGTCTCAATTAAGCACGAGAAAGGGCGTCTGCGACAATGTTTTCCTTTCCGCGAATGTGCTTAATGTCAAGGTTATACTCCTGTAGGATTAAACTCCATCGCAGCAGTCTCTGGTTTTTGTTTCTCATTCTGTTGACGAATGTCAGTGGGTTGTGATCAGTCCACACAACAACGGGTTGAGTTGTGCTGCCTACGTAGACATCAAAATGGCTGAGCGAAAGAATTAACGCTAGGGTCTCCTTCTCAACGGTAGAATACTTCCGCTGGTGCGCGTTGAACTTCTTTGAGAAGTAGCAGACCGGTCTGTCCACTCCATCGTCATCAGCTTGCATCAGCACGGCGCCTGCTCCGACATCGCTTGCATCGACAGCTAGGCTGAAGCCTTTCTTGAAGTCCGGCGCTGCCAATACAGGACCACTCGACAGGATTGCCTTCACTTGGTCAAACGCAGACTGGCATGCGGCTGACCACTGGAACTTCACGTTCTTCCGCAGGAGATCAGTCAAGGGTGCCACAACATCCGAGAAGTTATGGCAGAAGCGACGGTAGTATCCGGCCATTCCGATGAATCTCATCAGCTCCTTCCTCGTCTTGGGAACAGGGACATCTTGGACTGCTCCTACCACATACATGACTGGCTTCGCACTTTCACCTGCACTTCTCTCAACATACTTCTTCAACATGTTGATGTGACACAACCGTTTCTTTTTCTTCCTGTCTGGCGTCTGAATGATGTAATTCACATCACTCAATCTCTCCTCCACGACATAGGGACCAGAGAAGCGAGCACACAGAGGGTTACCAGGAATGGGCAACAGTATCAATACCTTTTCACCGGGACTGAACATTCTTTCCCTGGACCTCTTATCAAACAACTGCTTCATGTTCTTTTGACTGTTTCTCAAATGTCCAGCTGCAAATTCACGTGCACGAGTCAGCCTACCACGGAACGTGGTCACATAATTCAACAAACCAGGTGACTCATCCTCACCCAACAGCTTCTCTCTCAAGACCTTCAATGGACCACGAACCTCGTGTCCAAACACTAACTCAAAGGGACTAAATCCTAAGGACTCTTGCACAGACTCTCGCACCGAGAAAAGCAACAACGGCAAGCCTTCATCCCAGTCCTTCTCGACCTCAAAGCAGTATGTTCTCATCATGTTCTTCAGCGTCTGATGAAAACGCTCCAGAGCGCCTTGACTCTGTGGATGATAGGCACTCGAGGTAACACATTTGATACCCAACTCACGCATCACTTGCTGAAATATCTTTGAAGTGAAGTTGGAACCCTGGTCTGATTGCACCACCTTTGGCAAGCCAACCGTTGTGAAGAACCTCACTAACGCCTTGCTAACGTTCTGTGCAGTAATACGCCGAAGTGGCATAGCTTCTGGAAATCTCGTAGAAGCGCACATCATAGTGAGCAAGTACTCATGTCCAGCCTTTGTCTTTGGCAAAGGACCAACACAGTCTATGATAACTGTGCTAAACGGCTCATCAAATGCTGGTATGGGCTTTAGGGGAGCAGGAGGAATCTTCTGATTAGGTTTCCCCACCACTTGACAAACATGGCAAGTTCTACAGAAATCTGAAACATCCCGTCTCAAGCCAGGCCAAAAGAAATGTTTCAAAATCTTGTCAACTGTCTTATTGACTCCAAGATGACCACCAAGAGCTGACTCATGCGACACACTCAAGATATGTTTACGAAATACTCTTGGAATGACAATTTGGTGAACTTCTCGCCATTCTTCATCACTAGAAGAGTCAACTGGCATCCACTTCCTCATCAACACATCTCCTTTCACATAGTAGCAAGTCCTTTCACTCAGTGCTTCTTCTTCAGCAAGAGCACTATCACACAATGCTACCAACTGTGGATCATTCTTCTGTGCATCAATCAAAGAGCTCTTGTTCAACCCAATCTCATTTTCATCTACAGGCTGAGACTCATCCCCTATCTCATGTGATTTTGATGCTGCGGGTTTGCTTACTTCTACATCATCTAACCGACAGACGAAACTCCCTTCAAGACCGATATCCCCTTGACTAGCCTTCATTTCAGACTCCTCTGATTTTCTACACATGGAACGTGTGACTACACAAGCTGGGAAAACTTCAGGGAATTCCTGAACCAATGCAGCTGTCTCATTTCCTTCTTTATCCAAAGGGACTGCACTGACCACTGGAATAGTCACTTTGTCTCCTGCAAGATCATTGCCTAATATCAATGCTACACCATCCATAGGAAGTGACTTCCTAACACCAAGGCTCACCCTTCCTGAAACTAGGCCTGACTGCAAATCGACTGTGTGAAGAGGGGCCTCAACGTAACCTCCTTCTACTCCTTGTAACAGTACACTTGTGCCTGTGGACGACGTTTGCCCAAAAGGTAAAACACTGTCAAGAATCAATGACTGGGATGCACCAGTATCTCGCAGGATGGTAACCTTTCTAGCTTCATCACACCCTACCAATGACACATAGCCTACAGAAGTGAATGGTTCATACTGAGACTTAATCTTGTCTTGATCAGCTGACTTAATCACACTCTGAACTTGTTCACACCCATCACCTGTCGATTCAACCGAACGACTCACCAATCCATTGGGATGAGACTTCTTTTCTTTGTCTTTTTCCTGTTTTTTCTTGTTCAGAACGGGACAAGTAGACTTCACATGCCCTGGTTGCCTACAATGGAAACACACAATAGGCTTCTCAGTGTTCCTACCTTTCTTGTCAGTCTCATTTTCTACTACTAGACCAACCTTCACATCTGTCTTACTGCTAGAATTTGTCTTGCCAACACTTAGACGATTAGGAGCTGCATATTTGCTTCCTACATACCTGTTTCCATGACTACGGGACAAAGTATACTCATCAGCCATTGTACTAGCTACCAACAAAGTTTTTGCTTTTTGTTCCTCAATATGTGTACGCACCTCTTGAGGTAGTGAACGCTTAAACTCCTCTAGTAGCACAAGTTCCCGCAAATCTTCAACAGTAGCCACGCCTACTGATTGCAGCCAACGAGTGAAGGCAATTTCCTTCACTTTTGCAAACTCTCTGAATGACTGTGACTCTAGTTTTCTACTATTCCTGAATTTCTGTCTGTACGCTTCAGGAACCAAGGCGTACGCGTTCATGATTGCCTTTTTTACTGTTGCATAATGCTGAGCCTCTTCGCGCGACAGTGAAGCATAAGCATCACATGCCTTTCCCTTTAACTTAGTCTGCAAGAGATGAGGCCATTTTTCTTTCGGCCACTCCATGCTATCCGCCACCTGTTCGAAGTGCAGGAAATATCTATCCACATCTCCTTCATCGAACTCAGGGACCATTCTGACATTTTTGGCGATATCAAAATGCCCACCACTGACGCTTACACCATACTCTCTCTCACCGACTTGACGAGCCCTTTCTAGAGAAACCCTCTCTCTCTCTAACTCAATTCTCGCTTTCTCAAGCTCAAGCTCTTTCAGACGTACTTCTACACTCCCTTGCACATCACCAGGGGGACTACCTGATATGCTACGCAATGCCTGGAGGGGAAATACTTCTTCATCTACAAGAAATTTAATTGTCTGCTGCGTAATCTCTGACTTTTTCATTGTACTCTTCACAGCAGGAACCTTATAGTTTTCTGCAACACGCAACAAATCAACCTTTTTCAAGGTTAGCAACTCCTCAACTGTGGGTGAATCCACAAACTTCTCAATGGAAAACTCTTGATCTTTCTCCATTATGCACCAATAATGTACAGTTAATAGTGCAACAAGAAAACCTGACTATCACCAGCCAGCCAGCTGAAAAACTCTTCTCAACTGAAGAAAACCAGTCGCACTATAAACAATAACCCGTATGCTATACCACACACGACCCGACTGGGAATAACCCGTATGCTACACCACATACGAACCGACTTGAAATAACCCGTGTGCTCAACCACACACGAACAACACTGGCATTACCTGTGTGCTAAAGCACACACAAACCACCGTGGAATAACCCGTGTGCTATACCAAACACGAACAACCGTTAAATCACCTGTATGCTAAACCACATACAAACCACCGTGGAATAACCCGTGTGCTAAACCACACACGAACCACCGTGAAATCACCTGTATGCTAAACCACATACAAACCACCGTGGAATAACCCGTGTGCTAAACCACACACGAACCACCGTGAAATCACCTGTATGCTAAACCACATACAAACCACCGTGGAATAACCCGTGTGCTAAACCACACACGAACCACCGTGAAATCACCTGTATGCTAAACCACATACAGCTGTACCAAACCGCCGTGGAATAACCCGTATGCTTAACCACATACGAACCGCCGTAGAATGACCGTATGCTGAACCACACACGAACCACCACGTACGGGACCAACGACCAACGTTTGACCAACGTTTCCACGCAAACACTACACACGCGCAGCGTATAACTGGACTAAACCATCCTCAACACTATACGCACGTGCCAAATTAACCCTTTCGATCCCGAAAGAAATACGAACGTGTACTTCCCTCTCGCAGACACAGAAAGACGACCGATTTACATCAAAATGTATAACATATCACTCCGCGTCCACACACACACACACTACGCCATAAACGCATCATGCTTTCTCAAATCGTAACACCTGCACATACAGTAAACTGTTGTAACAATCACGATGCAAACTACATACAATACTGTACGTAGTTGCGCGACGCGACGTAAACTGTATCGCGATCGCCCATGTCCACGACATAGCATAGAGTGCTACACCACGCTACTCACCGAAATTCATCGGCCAAGCGAGAACGAAAAAACACTCCTGGGGTCATATCAAGCCCGACCAAATCACCTAAGTCCGCAGAAACCCTGCCAAACTCCTGTGACGTGCCCCCAATTTGTTACGGGATGTTAACTTGGCCTAGCGAACCATCATAACCAACAAAAATACCCAGACTCTCAAACAAGGTGTTTGGTCGATCTCGGTCATCTTGTCGAACTCTTTATTTACATATTCCTCCGCGGAACAATCAAGTGCCCAGAAATGACAATACAATGTACCTGTATCCATAACAAAATGAAAAAAAAAATCCCTCGAATATGGGAGAGGTATCTTGCCACCCTCGCGTTGATTGATCCTCTCTATAGACTTAGTACACTTTTGGAAATGACAATTTCCGAATTTCCCACAAAAAGTGTGCTTCAGATCGCTTTCAATTTCAAAAACTCAAAAGCTCTATCGAGTGGGAGGGGGCATCCCCCTCCCACACCTTCCACCTTTACCTCATTAAACTTTGTATACACACAGGTGATGCACACGAGGAATAAGAGCTAAATGCCGTGATTTTGCTTTTAACACTTCCTTGAAAAAAAAAAAACATAATTATTTCCATTATCAGTTATTTATTTATTTTTTTTTTTTGGGGGGGGGGAATTTATTCTTTTTTTGGGGGGGAAAAAAATTCAAGTATTGCACCAAAAGTTTGCACCAGATCGCTGAATTTCATGCAGGTCTGAAAATGTAGAATCAGATAAGATCACATGTAGACCCTCGTGTGCATGCCTTTTCTGTTTGATTGCTTTATAACAGACAGCGTTCATGGAATTCATTGTAATAATAAAATACAAGAAGTTTATTCAAATGCTACTACTATAGGCAAGTTGTTCAATAATAATCCACATCAAAATATCCTGCTACCTTAAAGAAGTGGGGCCGTTTCAAGTCCATAAAACACGAAAAAAACATGTTTCAAATTGCTCCATTTACAACATCAAAATGCAAAAAGTTCTCACCTTGGGAGGGTGTACACCCCCTCCAACACCCTCCCCCTCTTTTCGCTCCGCTCGCTCGGGCTCGGTCGCTTCGCTCTTTCGCATAGTAACCCCCCCCCCCCCAAGATCATAATAATTATCCTGCGTCTAAGCGGGGGGGGGGGGGGGGGGGGGATGACCTTGACACCCCCCCCCCACAAGTACGGTAGTAATACTCACCACGCATTTTGGAAGTAGGTAATACGCACGGAGGAAGTGCGCTCACCCCCCTTTTGTTAACACGTACATTGAAAGCAAGTGGAAAGTAAGAGCCTCTTGCGTGGTTAAGTACGCCTTCGTGGGACAATTGTTGCATGTTTTGCCTGCGTTGCACGCACGCCAGATCGAACTTACTCAGTACTTTTGTCTTGCGTACTCCGAGCGTGCCCCACGCGTGCTATTAGTCGCAGCCAGGTCGTAGCGAAAAACTGGCCGGCCAGTTTTCAGGCTGCGTGCTATGCGTCGTGTTTGCGACCACCATAAAAAGTACTTTCCACTTGCGTGCATCTCACTACTTGGCCCATTTTTGGCACGGAAATCACTCCTAGTAGCACGCACGACCAGTTGCAAGAGATTAAGGCTCTCTTACATCCGGTCGTGCGTGCTCCTACGAGTGGTTTGCGTGTCGCATGCACGCAAGTGGAAAGTACTTTTTTTTTTTTTTTTTTTGGTGGTGGTGGTGGTCGTAAACACGACGCATAGCACGCAGCCTGAAAACTGGCCGGCCAGTTTTTTCGCTACGACCTGGCTGCGACAATTAGCACGCGTGGGGCACGCTCGGAGTACGCAAGACAAAAGTACTGAATAAGTTCGATAGGCGTGTGTGTTACGCAGGCAAAACATGCAACAATTTCGGGGGGTATTTTCCCACATGGGCGTACAGTACTTACCACGCAAGAGGCTGTTACTTACCACTTGCTTTCAACGTACGGGGTCGTGTTAGCAAAAGGGGGTGAGCGCACTTCCTCTGTGCGCATCACCTACTTCCAAAATGCGTGGTGAGTACTACTACCGTACTTGTGAAGTACGTCACACTCAGACGACGGACGTGATCAGCACGATACAAATTGCGTTAGAAGTACAATGTTGAGACATGCCTAGGTGCATCGTGCTCCTGTATAAAAGCTGATACGGACAGCGCGCTTTCAGTTCCGCGTCGACATTTTCTGCAGTGAGTCCACATGAATGATGAAGAGACTCAGTGCACCCTTTTATATTATTGTGATTATCCGTGCGTTCTTCCAATTTGACGCACGATTGTCTTGCTTAACACTTCCGTGCTTCTTACGTTTCTCTTACGTTTCTCTTACTTCGTAATTACGATTTCTGAAAACGTATGCTTCACTTGCAATTCACGTACAATTATCCCACTCATTGTGTGCGACAGAAGTAGAGATCTTACGTGCTCCTTACTTCTTCCGACTTCCAAATAAGGCGTACAGACCACTTACGGGCTTCACTTTTTGAGCAAGACTCACCCACTCATTAAGTAGGCTACTTACTACATACTTCCCATCCGATTTAATTTTCACCCTGCGACAACTCCACGCCTGACTGGAACTTCGAGTCCGCACGATCTCTAAACACGCACGACGGGATGTAAGAGAGGCTTTACGTGCTCCTTACTTCTTCCTACTTCCAAATAAGGCGTACAGACCACTTGCGGGCTTCACTTTTTGAGCAAGACACACCCACTCATTAAGTACTTACTACATACTTCCCCTCCAATTTGATTTTCACCATGCGACAATCCCACGCCTGACAGGAACTCCGAGTCCGCACGATCTCTAAACACGCATGACGGGATGTAAGAGAGGCTTAACTCTCTATAATGAGAATGAGATATTGATGACGCAAAAATGATGTCGGAAAAAAATAACAATAGAGATATAGTACAGATGCAGTTTTTGTGAAAATGGCTGTTTATTTCATGTACTGGCCTAAGTCTCATGGTGTGTTGGTGTGGTTTTTTTATAATGATAATAATACATACAATTTCTATAGCGCCATTCTCCACTTTAATTGAATGATCAAGGCGTTTTACATCGAAGCAAAAAGACTGGAGATACAAATACATCATCGTAATAGAAGAAGCTGGAGATGCAGAAGAGAGAAAAAAACAACAACAAGAAAGTCTGTCTTCAGGAGGCACTGGTCTTCAAAATGCACTGCTAATCAAATAAGATTTTTAATTACTCCTAAAAGATGTTATGGAACTTGAGTCTTTCAGGCTCACGAGGAAGTAACTTCCACAGTGTTGACGATCGAATAGTTCGTTTAGGTTGATTGACGAAACAAACAAACATTGTAATCAGAAACTGCTCCCTCAATAACGTGATAAACCAAAAGAAGTATCTTAAACCGAATACGCTCCTGTACAGGTAACCAATGAGGACTCTCCAGGATAGGGGTGATATGACTGTGTTTACGTGACAAAGAAACAATACATGCAGCGGCATTTTGTAGGTTTTGTAATTGAGCAATTCGTGAGATTGGTAGATTGAAAAACAAACCATTACCAAATCAAGGCGTGAAGAAATACGTGCATGAACAAGTTTTTTTTTTTTTTTCCGTTGCGGAGCGAGTCAAAATACCAAATAGTCAAAAAAAAAAAACCCGATGTGCGCAGTTGATAACGGACTGATTTAGAAATGTTGGTCATTTGATCAGACATAGCCATGTGAGAGTCAAACATAAGACCCAGATTGCATGGGCGTCACGGGGGGGGGGGGGGGGGGAGAAAAACCCCCACCACTTTAGTCTGCGAGCGACCTCAACGCCGGACGCTAAATAATTATTCTGGGTTTTTTTTTTTTTTTTCTCTCTCTCTTTTATTTTGCACCAGGGACAAAAAAAAAAAAAAAATCGTGTGCAATAACAATTCTCATCCTGGACTCTGTCAGCACTGATTTTATACATATCTACGAGTATTCTACAGTGTTCACTATTTATCGACCGTACTGTACGATACGGAGCAGGTACATTTTTGGATGTACGTGTGCTACTTACAAGTATGTAGGGTCAATGTACAGCACGTTACTGGTGACCAATCCATATTGATAATGCGAGCCCAAGTGCGAGCCTTAGCCTGATAAAAGAAAAGAAACCAAAAACTGGAGGGCAAGTATAATATTATTGCCCTCCCCCCCCCCTTAACTCCCGAGACGAAGATATTTTCTTGGGTTTTTTGCCCCCCCCCCAAAAAAAAAAAACAAAAACAAAAACAAAAACAAAAACAAAAACAAAGTTTACACCACCAAAAAATTGGAAGGACAAGCATATAATTTTGCCCCCCCCCTTAATTAATGATTGAATGAGATGAGAAGATGTCGTTGCTTTTGAACGAAAAACAAAAAACAAAAAACGCACAATATGTGGCCCACCCACACATGATTATAAATCCCGAAATGAAAAGATTTTCTTGCTTTTATTTTGTTAGAAATCAGTCCAAATATTTTACTAAAAGTGTGTGTGTGTGTGGGGGGGGGGCTGGGCGATGGACCAGTCGCCCCCCCTCCCCCCAAGATTTTTTGATCTGAGATTTGGAAGGTGGGAAAATCATAATCGAATATGGGAGAGGAATCTTACCACTCTCCCATTGCCTTGTCCCTTCTACAGGCTTAGTACACTGCGAGGAATGACAATTTCTGGATGCATCAAATAGCACCATTTTCAACATCAAAATGCAATTTCAGCTCCCACCGTGCTGGGGGACGACCCCCTCCCACAACCTCTCCCTCGCTCGCTCCGCTTGCTCGGGCTCGGTCGCGTTCATGACATCAGTATAAGAATTAATACAAGAAGTTTATTTAATGATATCAATTATGGGCACATAGTTCAATAACAATTAGCATGAAAATGTACTGCTACCTCAAACAAGTGGGACAGTTTCAAGTCAATAAAACACGCAAAAACCTGCATCAAATTTCACCTTTTACAACATGAGAATGAAAAAAAAATCCGCTTGCTCTTGCTCGGTCGCGTTCATGATATCCAGTGTAAATACACTGTATCAAAACAGGAAGTTAGATTATGATGATACTATTCTATAGGCAAATAATTTTCATCAAAATATACAGCTGCCTTAAAAGGTTGGGAATGATATTTCAAGTCGATAAAACATGCAAAATCATGGATCAAATTGCACCATTTACAACATCAATATGCAAAAACTTCTCACTGCGGGAGAGGGACAACAACTCCCATACCCTCCCCCTTGCTCACTCCTCTTGCTCTTGCTTGGTCGCGTTCATTATATTCAGTGTAAATATTAAAACAGGAAGCTTACTTTAATGATGATACCTTTTTATAGGCATATTGTTCAATAATAATCGACATAAAAATATACTGCTGCATTAAGCAAGTGGGACTGATTCAAGTCGATAAAACAAGCGAACATGTATCAAATTGCACCATTTACAACATCAAAATGCCTAAAGTTCTTAAAATGGGAGGGGGACAACTCCCTCCCAATCCCCTCCCATCCCCCCGCTTTCTCGCTCCGTTCGCTCCCTCGCATACTAATAGACCCCCCCCCCCCCCAAAAAAAAAAAAAAAAAAAAAAAAAAATCTACGTCGGTGCCTTTTCCCCGCTTGGTTTCTATAAAAAAAAAAAAAAAAAAAAAAATCTAAAAGTCTGGGGATTGAGAGCTTCCTGAATTCCAAATGTCTATGTCAAAAAAAAAAAAAAAAAATCAACGTTACATTTAGTTTTAAAACGCACCCCCCTTGAAAAAAGAAAAAAAAAGCTGGTGACGCCCTTGGATTGCGACATGAATTGACAGAGGGATATCGTTACCTACAATCGAAATGAAATTAATATCCAATGATCGAATGATATACAACTCTTTGCAACTTCTCATTTCATGTTACCCGACCTGTTTTTAGGAAAGTTTATGTATCAACTTGTGGAAAGAGAACAAAAAGTGACATGTTATAACTTCCCTGTTTCATAAATCACATGCTTTCCTACGATTTCACCATGGGATATTGCATTCAATCTATTGGTCACACGTTTTACTGCTCTGATGTGTCCAGCATCAGCATGGCTCTATTCTTTACAAATTGGCCATCATCGAAAGCATCACTATCATCTTCCAAAGCCACAAAACCATGTACAAATGCTACTGTACTTGCACACAATAATTTCTTCTGGTAGTATGCCGAAAATATTCAGTAGTATTGATACATCCTGTGTTTACAACACTGCTTTCTTGTAAACTTTGATTACAGAAAAATGTCGCAGGATATTCTTGTTTGTTTGTTGTTGTTTTTTTTTTTTCTGGACATGCTATACTACATGACTATCACAGGACAATACCACACAACTATACCACTCAGTAGCACCAACAGGAAAAAAAAAAACAAACCAAGCATAAACAAAAAAAAAACCGCATATTCCAGAATCTCATTAATAGGTGAGTAGTATATGAGGTACCTTTTCAAGAGGTCCAGGAGCAGGAGCAGGAAGAGTAAACAATAGAATATGAAATATGAATAGTTGTATTGTTCTTAAACAAAGAGAATATGATATTAACGATCACAAAATTAATCAGATTTGTATAATTAGGGTATTACTCGATAATATTCTATTGTTTACTGCTGAGTCTATTGTCTTAGATCACGCTCATTAATAATATTCTTTTGTTTTAACGGTGTGCTATTTGTTCGCAAGATGATGGTTAATAGTTCTAGCAATATGCTATTGTTTTAACGATGAGTTTATTGTATTAGATCATGCTCATGAATATTCTTTTGTTTTAACGATACACTACTGTCGACAACGTGCTACGATGGTTGATTGTTTTAGCATTATCCTATTGTTTTAACGGAGATGATGGTCGATGGTTTCAGCAATATCCTATTGTTTTATTGATATGTCTGTGTGTTGTTGTTTTTTTTTTATTACGCTCATAAAGATTCTTCTGTTTTAACAGTTTTGTTATAATAGGTAACATGATAGTCCATTGCTTAAGTTATATATTATTGTTTAAATATGCAATCTATTATCTCAGCGTGATCTTACTCTTCCTTATAGATATTCTACTTTAATGAGACACCGTTGTTTTTAGCAAACCCCGGCTGTGCTGTGACGTGTTGACGATGTCTATTGTTCATAACCATGACAGTATCGGACACGCTTGGATAAGATGGTGAATTCGGTGGAAGTATATTGCACCATCGTGTGAAAGAGAACAAGGTAAACTGTATCTTCTCAACAGGTGTGAGACGAGGTCTATTGTTATGTCTTAGCCGTAACAGCGTCGGACACGCTTGGATAAGATGGTGAATTCGATGGAAGTATTGCACCATCGTGTGAAAGAGAACAAGATAAAATTGTATATTCTCAACGGGTGTGAGGTATTGATCTGTATAACTCGATACAGATGTGAATGATGTGAAAAGCTGATAGGTCAAGTTTCGGATGCTTTAGTCTATCCGTATGAGACAAATATAATGCTTTAGTAGCTGTTGCGTTACCATGCAGTTCAAGTCATTTACCCCTCCCAATTCTAGAGTCTATGGAAAGATCCTGTAGCCATGTTATATTATTTTGTCTGCATCTAATAAAGTACAAGGAAACGAGTATATTACACTATCAGTAGCCTATGGCAGTACTATAACAATACTATACAGTTGATATAAAGTAATGGCATCGCCTTCTTACGATAACCGCAATGAATTGTTTTCTCTCTTTGCTAATTTGCGTCAATTTTCATGAAGAGGATAAAAGTAGTTTAGTTTAAATAATACTAACAATTGGTAATGACGCTGTCAATTTTTTTGGTCCTTCTATACGAATATATTGTCATGCAGGAAGTAATATTAAAATATTTCTTTACTTTTCAAATTATACCTATTTAGATCTATTATACTATGAGTGTAAGTATCATTTGTGTGCACGTTGTAATTGATAAATAACATCTATAAATATAATATATCGAATAAATCATACGAGGTTTGTTTAATTATACAAGGGCCTAGGCTGGTTATGTTTCCTTTATTTTCTAATGATCATCATAGTGATTAAAAGAAAAACAAATCCGTCCACTCAGAAAAGAAAATCGAAATGATAAACCCATTGCTTTTTAATGTGAGAAAAGTTGCTTTTTTATGCGGAGGTGATTTCCACTAATCTGTATTCGTACGATTAAAAGCTGAAAAGTGCATTCATTAACGATTGCTACTACACACATATGTTTGATATTCTCCATCCAAACATTTCATTTTTTTTTTTTTTTTGCCGACAATGTTATACGATACCGTCATTTACGGTTCGTGGTTCACAATGTTGTTTTCCCCCTTATGTTTACGTTGCTACGTTACCATTAGCTAAAGATTTGGGGGTTAAACATTCTAGTAAAACTTGTTTCTATATCTTACCCACGCCCCCCCCCCCTCATTCAGCGCATGAGTTTATCCTCACTGTCGATGTATGTGCAAAAAAAAAAAAAAAAAATGAAACGAACCCTGCTACTAACTTAAGTGCATCCTAAACACTAGAGCGGGTGTCATGCCGCTATACTGGCACTGACCAGTGGAGATCGCGCGTGGCTACGAACAATACCCTTTCCCTGACGTCATATGCTTGGACAAAAGGACCGGTCTGCGTATCCCAACGAGTTCAAGAAATCGATAATAGAAATTCCCCTCTCTTGATATCCCCGACAGTGAACATGCCTCTTCTTCATTCTTTCTTAATAATTCATTTAAATCATTATCTTCTCATTAAAAAAAACTTGGTCGTTACAGTTTTGTTCTCGTTTTTTCGTATTTCTTTCTTCGTAGATTTGCATAAAATATGTGGGTTTTTTTTTTCAACCATCACACGTTTATATATCTTTTTTTTTTCATCGTAATTTCATAACGGTGAAAGCATAAAATATGATACCGATACATGTTTTGAAGGTCAATCATTGAAATGAAATAATCTCTCTTATCAATCAGAAATAACAGAACTGAACCTCTCTTGGACAAACGGAAAAAAAAAAATCACACACACAATGTGTCATGTATTGTTATGCACATAATCTGATCAGATACATACACATACACACGTTAAATATATTTATCCTCTTCACTCGCACTCGTTCGCACAAAGATGTGAAATGTTGTTCCACTTCTTCATTCGCATCGTACAATGACACCCCCATGATTTATACTCTTGATACTCAAATATGACTGCAAAAAAGAAATTTGGATGCGTTACATGCATAGATTTAAGACTGCAAATGGTGAAATGATGAAACGATGAAATGATGAAACGATGAAATGATGAAACGATGAAACGGTGAAATGATGAAATGATGAAATGATGAAACGATAAAATGATGAAATGATGAAAAGAGGAATATAATTGTCCTCATTCTTTCTCACTTTCGATGCCAAGTACTCACACCGTAATGATATTAGGTCAAACAAAGTCAAATAAGATTTCCATGATATATTGCAAACGCGCACAGCTCCACCACACCATAACCTCCACATAGACCCCATTTTCCTGACGTCATATGCTTGGACAAAAGGACCGGTCTGCGTATCCCAACGAGTTAAAGAAATCGGTAATAGAAATTCCCCTCTCTTGATATCCCCGACAGTGAACATGCCTCTTCTTCATTCTTTCTTAATAATTCGTTTAAATCATTATTTAAATAACAGAAGTGAACCTCTCTTGGATAAACGGAAAAAAAAAATCACACACAATGTGTCATGTATTGTTATGCACATAATCTGGTCAGATACATACACTTACACACGTTAAATATATTTATCCTCTTCACTCGTTCGCACAAAGACGTGACATGTTGTTCCACTTCTTCATTCGCATCGTACAATGACACTCACACGAGTATATTATATTAATACTCAAATATGACATTGAAAAAATTGCATGCGTTACATGCACAGATTTAAAACAGCAAAGTGGCGAAAATACGAAATGGCGAAATGGTGAAATGGCAAAATGGTGAAATGGTGAAATGACGAATCGGCGAAACGTCGAAGTGGCGAATTTTATGTACAACATGCCCGTCTTCATAGAATTGACTTTGAATAATGTATCGCATGAACCAGGATGGCCTGGACTATTACTTCGCTTCATGATATAATGTACAACTACCTCAGGAGAGAAAATGAATGACACATCATTCGGTGAACACCACGGATAAATTCAAACGTCACGCAAACCTATGTTTACAATACATAGCAAATTATATAAATATTCAGACGATGAAACGTTGTAGTGGAGAAACATTAAGATAGTAGTATCAGTCGTTATATCGTGAGGATAAGTTCAATAGAACGGCTAGCATTTAATATTTCGAATGTATTCATACAGAATATTATGTATCATGTACAGTCCCTCACATCTGAACATAGACCGTACAATCAGTGATCAGCCGATGAAATGACCGGCTGGGGATATGTAACGATATTAGCGTTAATACAATAAAAACAAATTAACATTTGTAGAATATAATATTATGCGTGTGTACATACTTAAATAGCACCCCATTCATACTATTTTCTCATTCGCATCGTTTCAACAGACAACCGTACCAATGAAGTAAACACGCAATCTCAACCACATTCACCAACTCGAGATATCGGAATTGAAACACATGGAACTTTTTCCTTCTTTTTGTTCATTTATTCAACTATACTTACAATCATGCGCAATATCCATATATTCGTTGATATCCTCCATGTCCTCACTATAAAGCTTTTGTCATACTCCATTACACGGTAAAATAGATATCCTATATATTTCAAAAATAATACACTGCATATCATTATGTCGTTTACCGTATTACTTTTAAACCGTTCTCGTGATATATTTAACGTGGATATACAGACACCGAGGAAGTCCATGTTAATTTGATTATATTTATTTCACTTATACGTTAAGTAACATTGTACTTTACTGGGTCAGTGCGTGAAACGGTGAAACGTTGAAATGGCGAAACCGTAAAACGGCGAAACGTTGAAAGCGACAAAGGCACTGGTGAAAGTGATGAATGTTGGGGAAAGTGGTGAATATGGTCAAACGATGAAAAGATGACAGTGATAAAGGTAGCGAATGTGGCAAAACTTGTCAATGTGGCAAAGAATGTAATAAATTGTCGAGCGTGACGAAAGTGATGAATGTGGCAAAAAATTGTGATATTTGTAAAGGTGGAGAAGATGGCGAAAGTGGTGAATTGTAGACTGGTATACGGTATCTTTAATTTCATGACTGTCGAATAACCATACAAAGTTCAAAAACTGAAAACAGGCGCCAATCTACCACCTGATGTCGCAATAATGTTCTACATAAACTAAACGAATCAACACTGTGCTTTCAAAGTTCTTACACTGGAGTGAGAGTCAATCATCCGTGGTAGCCCCTGTTGACATTCTTCCTTATGTCGCAATGATGTCGTAATATCTGAAAGGTTCTACCTTGCCCAGATGACTCATCCTTTGTAAATTTTGATCAATTCTTTCGCTCTATGAAAACAGGAGTAACAACCGTACCAATTGATTTGAACATGTGAAGTCTAATAGTTTACACACTTGCGTTCTCGCTACTTTTGTATTCGTTCTCTCGCTGATCTAAGCGGATTAAAGCTGTTTTTCAAGTTCAGAACGAGCTTCTATAAAGAATCGTGGCTACACCATTTGGCTGACCTTCGATCGTGTGCTAAATCGGATTTAACTTCTTAGTAGACTTCAATAACGGATCGTGGATATTCCACCAGGCTGGGCCTCGTTCGCTCGCTAATCAAATTGGATTCAAGTTGTTTTTCAAGTTCATAACCGGCTTCTATAATGAATTTTGGCTATACCATTTGGGTTACACTTCGATCGTGTGGTACAGAATTGTACGTGGCATTGCTGAATGGTTTGTAATACAATAAACTATGATGCCTGAATATGCTTTCGCTGGGATATAATTACAAAAATCATCTTCCACGATTTGTTTTTTTTTTTTCCTATGGTCTAACGACTTGGGAGTAATATAAGATGCTTTGACCATAATCAATTAAACGAATCAACACTGTACTTTCAAAATTCTTACACTGGAGTGAGAGTCAATCATCCGTGGTACCCCTCGTTTACATTTCTTCCTGATGTCGCAATAATGTCGCAATATCTGAAAGGTTCTACGAAAACTTAACGAATTAAAACTCAAAGTTCTTACACTGGAGTGAGAGTCATTCATCCGTGGTACCCCTTGTTTACATTTCTTCCTGATGTCGCAATGATGTCGCAATATCTGAAAGGTTCTACCTTGCCCAGATGACTCATCCTTTGTAAAGTTTGATCAATTCTTTCGCTCTATGAAAATAGGAGCAACAACCAAATGTCATTCATCTGCAGTCTGACCGTCTAAGGAGCAACATCTTTTTAGAGTTCTTCCTTACAAGTTTTCACTTACCTATGGTATCATGGAAAAGGTATACAGCTGCACTATATGTGGAATTGATTTTAATCGCATGTACAACTTGAAAAGACATCAACGTACAAAGCATTGGAAGGAGGAACGAGTGATTGCAGTATGCGATGTCTGCGGGAAATTTTTTTCCCGTCTGGATAATATGCGGGCCCACCGGAAAATCCACGATAAACCACCAGTTCAGGGAGTAGAAAATGGAGATGGTAATGACGGAGAAGGAGACCAAAATCCGTCACGACAAACTAGAAAGCGAAAGCGGACAGACGATAAAACTGATAAGCCCGCACAGAAAGTGGGTACATCTAGACTTGAACTGCCTGATGAGATCATCAAGGAACTGGAACCAAACCTAGTCGATGTTTACCATGCTAATTGGATGCATATCAAATCGTCGATGAAAGAAGGCAAGATACTCGCCAAGTACAATTGCTTCTTGCCCAAGCTGGATATAACAAACCTCAAAAGCTGTGCCGAAGAAGTATTTTCAAAGCAAAGTACCGCGTTTAAAATCAATGTGGCCTTCGGATTTATTCTCCTGAACAGTGAAACAAACGAGCGGAGATTTTATTACTCATCGGGGAACACGCGACTATTTGAAACACCGTTTTTGATAAAGGATCGTGCCACATTTGACGCTTTTATCAAATCACTGGAAGAAATGGATCCGCTTGAATACGCAAAGATGCAGCGTCCCGATTCAAAATGGATCGTGGATGCTGTAAGCAACGTGACGTTTTTCGTCTACAAGCTTTGCGATCACCCCATTGGGACTTGTTCTTTTCTACCACCTTATATTCTGGAAAACAAGAACGTCGTGTCGCTGATGAAAAACCCTAATACTAAACAAACTTACACGGATAACTTGTGCTTATTTCGCTGCATAGCCCTTCACCTAGGCCATCATCAGAAGGCTCTGGAAAATGCCACCCTAGATTTGTTCAAGATGTACACAAAACAGTCTTGCAGCAGCTTTAAAGGAATTAAACTGAGTGAGCTTCATCCCATCGAGGATCTGTTTAAAATCAACGTCATGGTATATGAACTCGTAGAACGAGATAGAAAAAACGATGAAATTCAAGCGGGGGAACCCGATGAGGAGAGAAAAGGCGGAGAAATAGTAGCGAGGCTCGTCCGACGGAGTTTGAAGAAACACGAGACTACTCTGTACGTCAATCTTCACGAAGGTCATTTCAGCTATATTACCAATATCGACAGATATACTCACTCGTTTCAGTGTCGCAAGTGTTTGAAGTTGTGGAAGACTGCGAAGCAGCTACATCGTCACGAAGCTTCCTGCGTGTGCAACGGTACCACCAATGTGTATCCCAGAGGAGTCTTCGTGAATCCACCGTCGGTATTCGACAAGATTCGAGAGGAAGGCATAGCGATTCCGAACGAGTGGGATTATTTCCCACATTTTGCCGTCTTTGACTTTGAATCTTATTCAGAGATGACAGCTGAGAAGTCAGGCGGTGATAAATTGACGTGGACTCGCGAACACATACCACTTAGTGTCAGCGTCTGCAGCAATTTGCCGAATTATCAAGACCCTTGTTGTTTTGTTAGTGGAGGGGAACCAAAAGAAATAGTGGGGGATATGGTGCGATATCTCATTGAGATAAGTCAAGAGAGCTACAGAATCTTAACCCAACAATTTGATGGAGTTATAAACGAGTTAAGGGAAAAGATTCAGACATTAGGGGGTCATGACGAAAGCAAAAAACAAAAGTCTTACCTAGAAAATGTGCTATCTACTCTAACAAGTCATTTAAAACAGATACCTGTTTTTGGATTTAACAGCGGAAGCTATGACATTAACTTGGTAAAGCGATATTTACTACCATATCTAGTTGAAAATGAACCAATCAAACATCTGGTCAAAAGAAATAACAATTACATGTCCATTGACACCGAACATATGCGCTTTTTAGACATAACCAACTTTCTAGCACCCGGTTTCTCGTACGATCAGTTTCTCCGTGCCTATGACTGCTCCATGTACAAGGGTACATTTCCATATGAATGGATGCATTTTGATAAACTTGACTATCCGTCCCTTCCACCCAGAGAAGCTTTCAGCAGCACCCTCAAAGGTACCACTCTTACCGAAGAAGATTACGTCCATTGTCAAGATGTCTGGCAACGGGAAAGAATGTCTACGACGAGAGACTACCTAGTATGGTATAATAACTTAGATGTCAAACCCTTTGTGGAAGCCGTCGAAAAAATGGCTGAAACATACCGCAAAAGAAAAATCGATCTTTACAAGGATGGTATTTCTGTTCCTGGGCTAACGTTGAAATATCTCTTTGACATTAGTCCATCTGCCAACTTTGCCCTATTTGGCAATCAAGACCAAGATCTGTACCAGACTTTCCGTCAAAATCTTGTTGGTGGTCCCTCTATCGTATTCACGCGATATCACGAAGCGGGTCAAACGCATATACGGGGTGGTAAACTTTGTGAAAAGATACAGGGTTACGACGCGAATGCTTTATATCTCTGGGCTCTGAGCCAAGACATGCCCACTGGTTATCCAACGCGTAGGAAGGAGGAAACCTCCTTCAAGAAAGAGAGAAAGCCTTTTTCGATTAAGGCTCAAGACTGGCTAGATTGGGAGGCGCAGAAACGTGGAATAAAGATAAGACACGAAGGCAACGGTTCAGAAACACGCTTAGGTCCGCGTATGCTACCGGTCGATGGTTGGTGCTCAGAGACTAAGCAAGCCTTCGAATTTCAAGGCTGCTATTTCCACGGTCACGCTTGTGAAAAGAATCCTCGTCATGCCGAAGACGAGATGCGGCAAAAATACGTCAAAACTGTGGAGAAGAGAAAGTATCTTGAAGAATTGGGGTACGAATTTATTGAAATGTGGGAATGTCAGTTCGATGACATGTCAAAGGTTGATCCCAAACTTAGGCACTTTCTTTGCGAGAGAAAGAAACCACTCGATTACAAATCGAAATTATCCCTAGACGAAATCATTCAGGACTTACTAGAGGGCAAGCTGTTTGGATGCATTGAATGTGATATTCATGTTCCCGATCGTCTGAAACCATACTTTGCGGAAATGACACCCATATTCAAGAACATCAATATTTCTCGGGATGACATCGGATCATACATGAAAACCTACGGGAAAGACCATAATATCATGAGTACCCCCAGAAGGAGTTTGATAGGCAGCATGTTTGGCGAGAAAATCTTTCTCGCTACACCACTCGCAAAATGGTACCTGGAACACGGCTTAGTAATCACTCGTGTGTACCAAGTAGTAGAATACACACCAATGCCATGCTTCGCTGATTTTGCCGATGCAGTGTCTGATGCGCGTAGGGCTGGGGATAGCGACCTTTCAAAGTCTGTTATAGCGGACACCATGAAGTTGATGGGAAATTCATCCTACGGGAAAACCATTACTAACAAAACTAGATTTCGGAATAATAAAATTACCGATTCTTCCAAAGCTAGTCGCCTCGTCAATGAGATTTTGTTTCGCGACCTGAACGCCATCACTGACGACTGCTATGAAGTTGAATTGTCCAAAAGCAAAATTGCGCACGACTTACCGATACAGATTGGCTTTTTCGTCTACCAGTATGCAAAGTTGAGAATGCTACAATTCTACTTTGACTTTCTCGATGTTTTCATGGATAGATCCGACTTTGAATATGTTCAAATGGACACAGATTCGGCATACTTTGCCTTAACTGGTTCGAGTATTGAAAATCTGGTCAGACCTGAGCTTCGACAACAGTTTGAAGTCGAGAAACATCACTGGCTTCCTCGCACTGACACGGAGGAGCACAAACGTTATGATAAACGAACACCGGGTCTTTTCAAACTTGAATGGGAAGGCCAAGGTATTGTAGCATTGTGCAGTAAGACATGGTATGGCTTTGGTTCCAAAGACAAATTTAGTTGTAAGGGAGCAAACAAAAGAAATAACAACATTACCTTTGAGAAATACAAGCGAGTATTGCAAGATCGAACAACAGACTCGGCAATCAATCGTGGATTCCCAGTAAAAGACAACCACATACTTACGTACAAACAAGAACGAAGTGTATTCACGTTCTTCTACCCCAAACGCAAAGTGGCAGAAGATGGAATTAATACCACGTATCTAGACATATAAAAAACAAAAAACATTAACATATGTTATTTCTCTTGACCAGTTTATTCAGTTTCTATTTCTTTTGAATCATGTGAGTTCAAGGCATGGCGCTCCATGTGTAAAGTGTATATGAGATGGCATTATACTTCTTTGAATTTGGTTGAATGTCGCTTTGCCACAGATGTGAAATTTAAAACATAAAGTTTCCTATTGTCATTTCCCTAACTTGCCATTGGAATATGTACTTTGATTTATTTTCCATAAGACATGTGAGTATTATTAAATTGTACTTGGTAGATTGGCGCCTGTTTTCAGTTTTTGAACTTTGTATGGATATTCGACAGTTTATTTCATCATGTTGTATCTATGAAAAATATTTGTAACTTAGATGTCAACTGTGACAATAAGTTCTTTTATAATAAGAGAGATCCGATTGTAACACTGCTCTTGTTTCGGATAACGCGCTAATACATATATATATATATATATATATATATATATATATATATATATCTTTTCTGTTTGACATATTCCCATGTCATTGCAGATTAGAGAAATTTTCAATTTCAAACTAATACATCACTGTTGGAATAGCGATGCTGTTTTCAATGACTTAATTAAAATGACTGTAAATATTAACCTGTGATGAGTATTACGTTACTGATTGCGCAATAGGAGATGGAGTATATATTTTTTTTTCCAAATCACATGTTTCATCGATTGCTGAAAATCAAACACATTTACTCATTGAAGTGTAATTAATTATGTACAACCACCACTATAAAAAAAAAAAAACAACAACAGATCGATGTATTTTTCTTAAGGACAATTCGTGAACATGAAAGGCTGTAACTGTGACTCAGTCCTGTCAAACTTATCCGAACCCCCTCACCAGTCCCAGGGATTTCGTACTCGTTTCTGTAAATAATACAAAAAAAAATAATCAACTATACAGACACAATTAACTGTTCATTCAATGTTAATTCATCCGATGTAAGAGATATTTCGAGGCTCGACGTGCGTTTGATGAAATAAACTAAAGCGTACGTCACATGAAGCAGCTACTTAACCATACATCCTGTCTACCCGAGTCCATGAATTTAAAGATACCATGCATTTACCAGTCTACAATTCACCACTTTCGCCATCTTCCCCACCTTTACAAATGTCACAATTTTTGCCACATTCATTACTTTCGTCACGCTCGACACTTTTTACATTCTTTACCACATTGACAAGTTTTGCCACATTCGCTGCCTTTATTACTTTCGTCTTTTCACCGTTTGACCATATTCACCACTTTCACCAGTGCCTTTGTCGCTTTCAACGTTTCGCCGTTTTACTGTTTCGCCATTTCAACGTTTCACCGTTTCACGCACTGACCCAGTAAAGTACAATGTTACTTAACGTATAAGTGAAATAAATATAATCAAATTAACATGGACTTCCTCGGTGTCTTTATATCCACGTTAAATATATCACGAGAACGGTTTAAAAGTAATACGGTAAACGACATAATGATATGCAGTGTATTATTTTTGAAATATATAGGATATCTATTTTACCGTGTAATGGAGTATGACAAAAGCTTTATAGTGAGGACATGGAGGATATCAACGAATATATGGATATTGCGCATGATTGTAAGTATAGTTGAATAAATGAACAAAAAGAAGGAAAAAGTTCAATGTGTTTCAATTCCGATATCTCGAGTTGGTGAATGTGGTTGAGATTGCGTGTTTACTTCATTGGTACGGTTGTCTGTTGAAACGATGCGAATGAGAAAATAGTATGAATGGGGTGCTATTTAAGTATGTACACACGCATAATATTATATTCTACAAATGTTAATTTGTTTTTATTGCATTAACGCTAATATCGTTACATATCCCCAGCCGGTCATTTCATCGGCTGATCACTGATTGTACGGTCTATGTTCAGATGTGAGGGACTGTACATGATACATAATATTCTGTATGAATACATTCGAAATATTAAATGCTAGCCGTTCTATTGAACTTATCCTCACGATATAACGACTGATACTACTATCTTAATGTTTCTCCACTACAACGTTTCATCGTCTGAATATTTATATAATTTGCTATGTATTGTAAACATAGGTTTGCGTGACGTTTGAATTTATCCGTGGTGTTCACCGAATGATGTGTCATTCATTTTCTCTCCTGACGTAGTTGTACATTATATCATGAAGCGAAGTAATAGTCCAGGCCATCCTGGTTCATGCGATACATTATTCAAAGTCAATTCTATGAAGACGGGCATGTTGTACATAAAATTCGCCACTTCGACGTTTCGTCGATTCGTCATTTCACCATTTCACCATTTCACCATTTCACCATTTTGCCATTTCACCATTTCGCCATTTCGTATTTTCGCCACTTTGCTGTTTTAAATCTGTGCATGTAACGCATGCAATTTTTTCAATGTCATATTTGAGTATTAATATAATATACTCGTGTGAGTGTCATTGTACGATGCGAATGAAGAAGTGGAACAACATGTCACGTCTTTGTGCGAACGAGTGAAGAGGATAAATATATTTAACGTGTGTATGTGTATGTATCTGACCAGATTATGTGCATAACAATACATGACACATTGTGTGTGATTTTTTTTCCGTTTATCCAAGAGAGGTTCACTTCTGTTATTTTTGATTGATAAGAAAAGATTATTTCAATTCAATGATTGACCTTCAAAACATGTATCGGTATTATATTTTATGCTTTCACCGTTATGAAATTACGGTGAAAAAAAAATGATATTAGAACGTGTGATGGCTCAGAAAAAAAAAATACACATTTATGCAAATCTACGAAGAAAGAAATACGAAAAAAAAAACGAGAACAAAACTGTAACGACCAAGTTTTTTTATGAAAAAATAATGATTTAAACGAATTATTAAGAAAGAATGAAGAAGAGGCATGTTCACTGTCGGGGATATCAAGAGAGGGGAATTTCTATTATCGATTTCTTGAACTCGTTGGGATACGCAGACCGGTCCTTTTGTCCAAGCATATGACGTCAGGAAAATGGGGTCTATGTGGAGGTTATGGTGTGGTGGAGCTGTGCGCGTTTGCAATATATCATGGAAATCTTATTTGACTTTGCTTGACCTAATATCATTACGGTGTGAGTACTTGGCATCGAAAGTGAGAAAGAATGAGGACAATTATATTCCTCTTTTCATCATTTCATCATTTTATCGTTTCATCATTTCATCATTTCATCATTTCACCGTTTCATCGTTTCATCATTTCATCGTTTCATCATTTCATCGTTTCATCATTTCACCATTTGCAGTCTTAAATCTATGCATGTAACGCATCCAAATTTCTTTTTTTGCAGTCATATTTGAGTATCAAGAGTATAAATCATGGGGGTGTCATAATATAATCGTGTGAGTGTCATTGTAGGATGCGAATGAAGAAGTGGAACAACATTTCACATCTTTGTGCGAACGAATGAAGAGGATAAATATATTTAACGTGTGTATGTGTATGTATCTGACCAGATTATGTGCATAACAATACATGACACATTGTGTGTGTGATTTTTTTTTTCCGTTTGTCCAAGAGAGGTTCAGTTCTGTTATTTCTGATTGATAAGAAAGATTATTTCAATTCAATGATTGACCTTCAAAACATGTATCGGTATCATATTTTATGCTTTCACCGTTATGAAATTACGATGAAAAAAAAAAGATATATAAACGTGTGATGGTTGAAAAAAAAACCCCACATATTTTATGCAAATCTACGAAGAAAGAAATACGAAAAAACGAGAACAAAACTGTAACGACCAAGTTTTTTATGAGAAGATAATGATTTAAATGAATTATCAAGAAAGAATGAAGAAGAGGCATGTTCACTGTCGGGGATATCAAGAGAGAGGAATTTCTATTATCGATTTCTTGAACTCGTTGGGATACGCAGACCGGTCTTTTTGTCCAAGCATATGATGTCAGGGAAAGGGTATTGTTCGTAGCCACGCGCGATCTCCACTGGTCAGTGCCAGTATAGCGGCATGACACCCGCTCTAGTGTTTAGGATGCACTTAAGTTAGTAGCAGGGTTCGTTTCATTTTTTTTTTTTTTGCACATACATCGACAGTGAGGATAAACTCATGCGCTGAATGAGGGGGGGGGGATGGGTAAGATATAGAAACAAGTTTTACTAGAATGTTTAACCCCCAAATCTTTAGCTAATGGCAACGTAGCAACGTAAACATAAGGGGGAAAACAACATTGTGAACCACGAACCGTAAATGACGGTATCGTATAACATTGCCGGCAAAAAAAAAAAAGAAAAAATGAAATGTTTGGATGGAGAATATCAAACATATGTGTGTAGTAGCAACCGTTAATGATTGCACTTTTCAGCTTTTAATCGTACCAATACAGATTAGTGGAAATCACCTCCGCATAAAAAAAGCAACTTTTCTCACATTAAAAAGCAATGGGTTTATCATTTCGATTTTCTTTTCTAAATGGACGGATTTGTTTTTCTTTTAATCACTATGATGATCATTAGAAAATAAAGGAAACATAACCAGCCTAGGCCCTTGTATAATTAAACAAACCTCGTATGATTTATTCGATATATTATATTTATAGATGTTATTTATCAATTACAACGTGCACACAAATGATACTTACACTCATAGTATAATAGATCTAAGTAAGTATAATTTGAAAAGTAAAGAAATATTTTAATATTACTTCCTGCATGACAATATATTCGTATAGAAGGACCAAAAAATTGACAGCCTCATTACCAATTGTTAGTATTATTTAAACTAAACTACTTTTATCCTCTTCATGAAAATTGACGCAAATTAGCAAAGAGAGAAAACAATTCATTGCGGTTATCGTAAGAAGGCGATGCCATTACTTTATATCAACTGTATAGTATTGTTATAGTACTGCCATAGGCTACTGATAGTGTAATATACTCGTTTCCTTGTACTTTATTAGATGCAGACAAAATAATATAACATGGCTACAGGATCTTTCCATAGACTCTAGAATTGGGAGGGGTAAATGACTTGAACTGCATGGTAACGCAACAGCTACTAAAGCATTATATTCGTCTCATACGGATAGACTAAAGCATCCGAAACTTGACCTATCAGCTTTTCACATCATTCACATCTGTATCGAGTTATACAGATCAATACCTCACACCCGTTGAGAATATACAATTTTATCTTGTTCTCTTTCACACGATGGTGCAATACTTCCATCGAATTCACCATCTTATCCAAGCGTGTCCGACGCTGTTACGGCTAAGACATAACAATAGACCTCGTCTCACACCTGTTGAGAAGATACAGTTTACCTTGTTCTCTTTCACACGATGGTGCAATATACTTCCACCGAATTCACCATCTTATCCAAGCGTGTCCGATACTGTCATGGTTATGAACAATAGGCATCGTCAACACGTCACAGCACAGCCGGGGTTTGCTAAAAACAAGGGTGTCTCATTAAAGTAGAATATCTATAAGGAAGAGTAAGATCACGCTGAGATAATAGATTGCATATTTAAACAATAATATATAACTTAAGCAATGGACTATCATGTTACCTATTATAACAAAACTGTTAAAACAGAAGAATCTTTATGAGCGTAATAAAAAAAAAACAACAACACACAGACATATCAATAAAACAATAGGATATTGCTGAAACCATCGACCATCATCTCCGTTAAAACAATAGGATAATGCTAAAACAATCAACCATCGTAGCACGTTGTCGACAGTAGTGTATCGTTAAAACAAAAGAATATTCATGAGCATGATCTAATACAATAAACTCATCGTTAAAACAATAGCATATTGCTAGAACTATTAACCATCATCTTGCGAACAAATAGCACACCGTTAAAACAAAAGAATATTATTTATGAGCGTGATCTAAGACAATAGACTCAGCAGTAAACAATAGAATATTATCGAGTAATACCCTAATTATACAAATCTGATTAATTTTGTGATCGTTAATATCATATTCTCTTTGTTTAAGAACAATACAACTATTCATATTTCATATTCTATTGTTTACTCTTCCTGCTCCTGCTCCTGGACCTCTTGAAAAGGTACCTCATATACTACTTAGGTGAGTTATGCTGTGAATTATGACAATTGATTTAAGCAGGTCCTATACTCCTACATTATTACCTATCAAAGTGTAAGTGCTGAGATGCAGTATGTGATACTTCAAGCTGTATTTCTGTGGTATTCCTGAAGTACAGTTGTTTTTTTTTTTTTGTGCATAGCTCATAAATTTTCATAGAAAGCAACCTAATTTTTAGAAAAATCATAAAAACTTCTGAATTCCAAGTATTATGATGGGATTTCCTTTGAACTATTGTCTAATAATGTTATGTAAAACCCAATATCGTACATTTTGTTATGAAAAAAGTAATTTCATATTCAATAACAGTGTTATCTAGTCAGTAACCGTGCCTTCATTCATTACAAAATAATCTAATATTGATACAGCTGATGACTATGTGGTGACTACCACAATGTACTGTGGTGAACTATGTGGTGACTACCACAATGTAGTGGGGTGGACTATGTGGTCACTGTCACAGTGTAATGGAATATGTGGTTATAACCCTGTTACCACAGTGTGTGAGACTGTGGTTTGATTCACGGTGTATTTAATATGCGTTTTGGACCATGTGGTAACGGATTTGTTTTCCTAACATGTTTTGTCTTACTTTATACACTTCCCACATCCAAATTTATGAAAATGGTATTCACTAACCTACATGACATTTTGTTAATAACTACGCATTTTGTCCAATCTACAGATCTGATCTGTACATGCCTGCAGTGAGTGCATACACCATGCTGTACTCTGCATGTATTCTTCAGTTACCTGACCCCTGTCCTGCTAAAAATTCTAAGGGTCTTCACAAATTATGCCCCTGTTTGATCGAATTTTTCAGACATTTATTGATTTTTTTTTTTACACTTCCACTTTCATCACAATTCATTCGATACGAAGGTGTAAATTTGGCAATGCTTGAAGAAGTGTAGGTCTACACCATTTCAATGAATGATTATTCCAAAAATAAAGCGTGTGCACATTTATAAGTCCTTGCAATGAGATATGTAACATTTTTGACGCAATAGAAATGTACCTGTGTGGAAATGTTTGTTAATTTCTTGTTGTGATATTAGTCTTGTGATACATTGTTGTGTTTTTTAACCACTAACTCTTTGCAACTTCTCATTTCCTGTTCCCCCACGTGCTTTGTCAAAAGGTTTATGTATCAACTGGTCACCAAAGACTCACCATGTATAGATGGCAAGATCCATCGGAGCATTCTTAACCTAAAGCCTAACACCAGGGACTCCTTTAGCCACTAAGCTGGCCTGTAGTTTGAACAATACCAGCTTCATGCAAAGTACACAATTAGGAATTATATTCTCGTACATACTCCCGAAGAGTAAGTGAGTGTGAAGGAGAGTAAAGATAGATTTGCAATGGCAATGTGATAATAAAAACTCATACATCTTACGATTGAGCCTATGCCTTCCGGCTTCTGCATGAGCAATGTATTTTTGGTAAAATAATTTAGATAGTCATTGTTTGTAATATTTCATGTATTTATTTGAAGTTTACGCCATTTTCTTTTATGCCTCCGCCACGAAGTGGTGCCGGAGGCATTATATTTTCGGGTTGTCCGTCCGTCCGTCCGTCCTTCCCGTCCGTCCTTCCGTCCGTAATACATTTTGTGGACAAGGTAACTATCAAAATCTTTTGAGGTATCCTAACGAAACTTGGCATGTATGTGTATTAGGGGGTGAAGTTATGCCTATCAGTTTTTGCGTGCACATGCTCAAGGTCAAAGGTCAAAAGATCAAGGTCAAATACATAGAATTTCCCTATTTCCATCACATATTTGCAATGTCTGAAGATGTTTTCTTGAAACTTAGTGTATATCATGTATTACCCACTTAAGATTCTCTGGTGAAAGTTTGGGTCATGAGGTTGTCAAGATCTCTTCATGGAACATAGTATATACATGTATACACATGTACTGACTGGCAGTGATTATCTAGATAATTTAGGGTGCATGGGGTCAAAGGTCAGGGGTCAAAGGTCAAAGACAATGTGCTGAAGACAACTCATTATCATGTGTGATTATTTTTATGTATTTTTTTTTTAATTTCCGCTTATTTTCTCTGGAAAGATGTATCACAATTTGCGTTCAGAACATACGAATATTTTCGCTTTGTGAAAACGCATAAAAAGAGCAGGGTTTAATTCCTTGATCTATAAAGCGCACACTTTTATCTACATTTATTATACAAAATACATAATACATGATACGCAGGTTGTTATCCGTTTATGCATTTGCGACAATTATATATTATATGTCTGGTCCACATGCCCTCGTTTTACAGTTCACGCGCCAGGCGTGGGGTATTAGGCTACTGCATACACGTCGCTTTTCTTCCTGTGTGTATGGTTAGGTTCAGCTGGTCTAAATTTTACGGATCTTCAAAAATATGTGCCAAAACTTAGATTCCTTCTGCATTTTCGTTATGTTTATACTCTTCAGAAATCTCAAACCAAAGAAGTGGTCTTTAACATTCACTGACCTACAATTAGATTGGTTGACCTGAATTCATTTTACTTATTTTCAGAAAATAAGTATAATGGTTCGGGTCTTCATCTCTCTTTATCACTCAAACTATCTTGACCCATGCATTGCCTCTGGATTCGATTATACTAGCAAGTCCTTACCAGTAAATGAAGGTACAAGATTGCTTTTGTTTGAACAAAACAAAATCTATAATCTATTTCTATGGTCATTACAAAAAACAATGCTTGGTCAAGACTGTAATGAGGTGTATAAACATAAACAATGTACATAGAAAATAAAGAAAAAAATCAATAAAAAGATAAAAAGATGCACCTGACTATTAGTTTCGAGTACTGCCACTGACACTATCTATTTCTGATGCATGATTTTTTTTTTACTCTTTGTATTAAAGTTGTAATTATCTCTTTGGACATCTGCACGTGCTTTGCCAAAATATATCTCCCATGTATTAGATGGTCAGCATATCGACAGCAGAAACCATGAGAGTACTTTTAATTTATTATACATACAGGGGTTTCTTAAACCGCTGAATAATAGCATTTGTAGATACCTGTCTCGTGCTATGTATATATACGACATGGCTGTCTCGTACTACAATACTTTAAAGGAGTACGAGAGAGAGAAAAAAGATAAAAGTGAATGAAGAATAGCATTCCAAGGTTCGTGTGACAATATAATGTTCGTGCTACAAGGTTAGTCCTGCGCTTCAGGCTTCTGCATCATTTTGTGTGTGTGTGTATGTGTGTGCGTTAGTGTGTGTGTGTGTGTGTGTGTGTGTTTGTGTGTAAGTGGGTGTTAACATTTCTATGAAGAATTTGCTAAAAACTGGAGAAGTAATTCGATTCGAAAAATTACATCGCACTCTCCTTATACTGCGCGCAGTGAAATTATCGGGTTTTTCGCAGCGAAACACAGTGAAAAAGTACCAAATTTTACTTTTTCCCCTTTGGGTAGAATCCTGAAAATGAAACCTTCCATTATGAAAGTTCGATATTAGTAACTGATTTCAGCAGTAGCATCATTCGCATTCTTCGCAAAAGGGAAATTGAACATAACGGACTTACTGAATTAAGCGAACAAACTGTTTATTTTGTACTTTTACCGATACTTTGGCTGGTGGGTTGGTGTTTCTACAGATACGACATTTGACGTTGATCATTCATTACTGGCGTGCTACTGATCGACCTGCACCCTCTTCGCAGAAATGTTTGGCCCAGTGGGTGTGCACTCTGCCCCATCTTTCAACCTTCAGTATGGAATGCTACCTCCTGCTAAGCGATGAGTTCTTCTCTACAGCCGCAACGCTGGCGCAATCCTGCCAGGTACGTCACCTTCAACTGTGCACTGTTGTGTTCAATAACAATATAATGAAGCATTACAATAATTGTTATGAGGCATATCGTTGATATCATTTTTAACGATATGGCTATTCTTTTTATTTATAGTCTTTTGGAAAATGCCGTATAGACAAGAAACAGCACCACTCGCGATTAAGTGTGTATCCCAACTGATCACAGGACAATGTTTTAAACATGTCTAGAAAACAAATTAATAACACAGCTCACATTTTCGATAACAATTATGTGACCGTGCATTACAAAACAAATAAAAAGTCGCACCCTTTGATTTTACGTGAGGACTGGGAAAAGGTGAAATATGTCAATTAAGTCAATCCTGAGTTTTTCATAATATTTTCTGAAAGAGCTATTTTTTTCTACATTATTCTTTAGTTTGGGATCATAACACGAATAGGAAAATGTGTTCTCCGCAGTTTTTATACAGCCCCTTTTTGGCTGAGAGTAGAATGGTCGGGTATGTATTAAAGGCCCCTTTTCATTTCTTGAAAATATCTTTGTACACTTCACTTTCAAGTCGGATGTTATTTTGACAGGACAATACCATTGCTTTGAAAGTTGGCACTAATCATGAACAGAATATGTTGATAGAACATGCTCGATATCGTCGTAATCCGATAATCCCTTCATTGTTGTTTATCATGTGGTTGACATCTGTTTTGTCCCCTTCATCGTACAGCTAGCGTGGTTTGGTGAAAGATTAAGCGCTTGAATATGCCATGTACTTCAAAGCCTCTTTTATCTGTTCCTACTTTTCCAGAGTGTGTGTTTTCTTTCCAGTATTTATGTAGGTTAGGGGAGTCCATTTCAATTGAGTTATACATCATTTCAAAGCTTAGAGGCTGTTCTTTCAGAATATGCCTTCAACTAAAAAAAAACATGTCTGGTACGTTTTTGTTGGTTTTGTGTCACATGTGTTTTGGTAGTGTAACATATTATTGAATTTTAGTATTTCATGTGGAGATTAGCTGTCCTATACAGAAAATGTCTTATCTTCTTCTGATGGTTAAAATGTCCTTGAGTGAGAAAAGATAATCGTATACTTTATCTTGCTTGTAGGTATCAACAATTGTAGTGCAGCGAATTATCCCCTACAGCTTATCTTTCGTAACTTCAGATAATGACTTCTTCAACGATAATTTGATTCAAGTTTTGTTTGTTTTTAAGGGGAGGGGATTTTTTTTTTTTTTTTTTGTCCAACAATGGCAACAACCAATATACAAACACGGGTTGCGTGTCAGCAGTAGTTGATTCTTCGATAACAACATATTAGTTATTGCTCATTTCTGATACTATGAAATTCACATAAAGGAAGTGAAAGTGTGATCATATCACATATTCATTAAATAAAAAAAAGTGATACCTTTAGTAGGACGGATGCAAACTTTTTTTTGTGTGTGTGTGTGCGTGTGTGGTCGGGTTTCTCTCGGCGCAGTCTTTCTAAAGATTAACTTCCGTTTATAATGTTTGGCCTTCTAAACAGCTAAAGATTTCAGTATCTATTTCTTGGGGATATGGCTGCTTATTAAAGAAAAGAAAAAAGAAAAGATAACCAAACAAAACGAAACAAAGCACAATGGCACTCATCAGTCCCAGTGCTGGATTCCGATATACGCGAATTGTTTATAAGACTGTAATATCTGCAAATTTATTAGTCATGGGGAATATAGAAGTAGTCTAGTAATCTAATCCCATTGAGTTCATGTGTGTTTTCTCAGGTCTGTTGGGCATGACACCATTGCAATCAAATCTGCCCTGATGTTCAGTATGCACACCAGAAGTATGGTCTGGAGGCTCATGTAGGTCTATAAAAGTATTTCCTTTTGGTGCATTAGATCTGCAATGCATAATGACAAACTCATTGTTGGGCAGATAAGGGCATAAAATAACTCTACCTATGGGAATCTAGATCAAATTATATTGTCAGTCTCGTTATATATGTGGCGCGGAACCTCGTGGTTGGCAGAATGTAGAAACAAAATATTTCATCTTTGAAACTCGTTCGATCATTCAATTATAAGGTAAGGAGATACCACATGAGTGGAATAATCCCTTCCAGAATAATCTCCAAAGCTGCCGGTTCTCTTCAGGCTGCACTACTTGCAATAACTGCTCTCAGCCAAAATGTCATATGCCAAACTAAATATGAAGCGCATTCCGAATACGCCTCGCGTTCGTTTGGGCTGGCCGCATTTACATAAACACCAGTCGACTTTGAGTAGCAATAGAGTAAAATTAACATTTGCTACTGCAATAGCTTGAATCAGCACTGATTCATTTATTGATATACAGATATCGACGTACTTTTCATGCATGTCACTGACGGTGTTACTGCCCCGACGGATCTCAACGCCATACTATGACCCGCAAGAAGCTTGCTCAGAGGGTCATAGGAAGGAATATTGGGATCCCTAGAGACAGTCATGCCATCAGTGTCCCGAATGAAAGAAGTGTATAAATCGATGCAATGGCTTCATGTCATGTGATTCTTTTTAGCAAGTCGTGAGTTGTCCCTACACTGGAAAGTAATGTATCTTCCGATTTCACGATGGCTTTCGTCATGTAAAAATAAGCAAAATACACGATGAGGATGGAGGGGCAAATACAATGGTGTATTCTTGACCACGCGCCTTGTTTACGTTTTTTTTTTCTTCAGATCCGCGAACTTGCGATGACGTTAAAGGGTGGTTGGACGTCAACGTCAGCAGCAGCAGCAGCAACGCACTTAGCCGAGTTTCTCTGTCGTTTGCCTCATCTTGAACGGGCCGATATCAATTGCCCCGAATTGCCCGAGACATTCTTCACAGGAATGACTTCACGACCCGCAATCTGTAAGGTAAATGAATATTATTAGGCCCAGATAGTATTTCATTAATTTCTTGCTAAGTTTCGCAGAACAGGTATGCATTATGAGGTCTATAGGATCGGTATCAAATTATATTTTGCAGAAGTCTTGGTGGTCTTTGAGTTAAAAAATAATAATTTCAAATATCTATCCTTGAAGGAAAAGGGTTATCCATTTTTGTACCTGATGATATTTGTCAAATAATAAAAGCATAATCAATGTTCTGAATGTTCTGATTTACCTCTTCATTTCCCTGAATATTATTGTCTTCTCAGTCTGCCACGCAAGCTTAACAAAATTGCCCCCAGTGCATTGTTTCTAAATGTATATATCAAATCAAATAGAGAAGTATAGATCCAGGAAGCTCTTCTATTTCCTACCAAGATAACAGAGTGAAATGTTGCTATACAGCAATAAATATTCGATAAAAAATAGAACCAGTTATTCTATATGTAGGCCTACTTAGACAGCGGCTGTCTTATGGATCGCTTCTGTGTTTTTGTGCACGCTACAGCTTGAGGACATTACCATCAACGACAAGCCGTTAAACCAGTGGCTCGGTGACGAGTAAAGGAGGCGAGACATATGACTGGTATGCACATAATTTGGAAGTATCTTATAGTGTGTTTCATTGTGCATCATTATGCAAATGAGGATTTGTTTTCAGATACACTAATTCGATCGTCTAATTCTGCAGTCTTACAGATGAACACATACAGCATAATATTGACATAGCCAGGCTGGAGCAGTATAAAGTGAATGAAGTCCTCCCTGAAACACTATACTGGAGCATCTTTTCCTCCTTCAACCTCATTATACGCGATTTTCCCAGTATTTTCTCATATATCAGTATATTCTTTGCAAAACGATAAATGATTGAATGAGAAAGAAGGTGTTCTACGTACGATTAATTTTTTCTACAATTTCGTCTTGTCCCGACCCCAATTTTCGCCATATGTTTTTAATTCCTTTTTTTTCTGATCCATCTTTTTATTGTAGCTCGTAGCTTCGAAGAATTGATATGATTGTCTTCTCAGATAAAACACAAGAAAGGGATCATACTACAAGGTATTGGCGGTTACTGGGGCAAATGTTATAACTTAAAAACTGTCATTACTTTGACCTGTTTATATTCTTGAAACTGGCATAGTGGGAAGAAGTCGGCACCATTTCAAAATAATGATCAATCGTGGATAAGTGTTAGTACAACCAAAAGCTGCCGACACTTGAGAAGCACGCGAGAAATAAACAGAAATGAAAAATCTGTTTCTCATTATTGTCGACATTGTTTTAATTTGATAATCACGATAATCTAAGCTAGTGCCGCTTCTCACTTTAGTTGATGGCTTGTCCTAAAGTACAGTGCTCTTCCGTCCTTGTTGCTCACTTTCCCACAGTCTAGTCCATCTAACTGTAATATCGGTGATCCTGGCAATCATTGGTAGAAATGTCAAGTACAAGTATCACCATGGTTCTATTTGCATCGGTGGAAAACGGTTATTTGTGAATTTGTTTAAAATTTTAGCAACTTGACTTCTTTGTTCTTCTCGTGTTACACTGAGATTCATGAACTTCGGAATATCGTATTTGACGAACTTGTAGTTAGACTTTGGGAAATCATCAGCAGTGTTATCACAGATGTAGACACACACACACACACATACGCACAAAACAAACATACAGACACGGACAACATAATTGGTCTAGTATGGTTAAAAGAAAATCCAAGCAGAAGCCAATAAATAGTGCTGTTACAAAATGTTTGTCTTATCAATGACTTTCCACCCTCTGACACAGAGACACAGAGGTAGCAGCAGCCCAGAAGGTGAGGTTTCTTTAGGTAAGCAACAGCTGTGAATAAAAGTACCAGCATGAAGAGATAGAACCATGTCTGTGGAAATGATTTCTCGAGAGGACCAGGGAGAGAGACAAGACAAACACGAGAATGACTTCAAGACATCAGACGAGAACTTACCCAGGTGTAACTTCGTAAACAATGTCATAGAGTTATTACGAGATTGATAAGCGTGGACCAACAAGGGAAAACTGGACGAAAGAAAGAGGAGGCTGAGAAAGACGAGAACAAACGGCATCGACAGAGTGAGACATCGAATCAGACATAATGAATCTGGAAACAGCTTGGGAAAAAAAAAAAAGAAAGGGTGGGAGTAGATGAGAAGACGAGAATTTTGGCCAGAGTGAAAACATACTAAAACTGAACGTAGGTCTCCCACTCCTAAGGAATGACTCCACAAAAAGACTCGGAGAGCTAAATGAAAATAAGTGATAACCGGGGTAATTTGAGAACTCTACATTATTTTTGTTTTTGTTGTTGTTTTCATATGGGAGATGCTTGATTGACCGGTCTTGCGGAGACATCTGTGTATCATACATTTTATTAACTTGCTTTTTTTTTTATTTTCATTCTGTTAGAGTAAAAAAAAAGGCATTGCACTTAACTTATGACATGTCCTACTATGTTAATGTTACGGCAAGCAGTACTATTAGACCAAAAAATAAATAACTCACATTCATGCACAGAGACTCATACCAACGACACAATGTATATCAAAATGACGTCAGGAAAAAAAAAAAAACATGCACAAGAATGCAATTTCGGCATGGTAACGGTCTTCTCGTCTTGGAAAAGGAAAGGTCGGTGTGTCATACAAACTCTCAAAGAGAGCAGCCATGGTTTATTATTGTAAGATTTATCTTTTGTTGTATCATACAAAGGCAAACATGACTTATACGTTTTCCCTTCAACTTTGAACAAATTGTTGTCTATTTAGCTATGATATTTGTTGTTTGTAGTTGAATCAGGTGTGCCTTTGTGCGCCACACATGTATTATTTTCATTATGACTGACTGAAGAAACATCGCTGCAAGTTGCTGTTGAGCTTGTATAATTATCTAAACTACTTTAAAGATATAAGAAATATAATGGTTGTGTAGGGCCTATATTATTAGACAACACAGTTTATCTGTCATGCCTTACTGACTTGAATCCTGCAACTGCATAATGATTATGCTTTAATACGTCTCTGCTTATTGCTGTCAGTGCTTTGTACTGTAAAATATTTTAATGTGTATAATATCTCATTCACGTGTAAAGTGCTTTGTAATGGCGTATTTGATATCCGTGTTTATTCAGTTAATTTTGTCAAGTGAATAATGCTGCAAAGTACTGCGCATTTCATGTTAATTACTAGTATAGAATGCAAAGGTGAACAAACCGCGTGATATACATATAATTATGCGAATCAGAGAGAGAGAGAGAGAGAGAGAGGGCCAGCAGAGCATTCTTCTTAGGTTATATTGCCAAGGTTACTTGTTTGTTCGTTTGTTTGTCTTTCATGTGTTTCGTTGTTGGTGTTGTTTTGGTAATTTTTTATGAAAAGATTTTGTATATTGTTCCCCTTCTCTTTAAACATGGACAAACAAAAGTTATTACAGTACATCATGGCAGACACCGTGAGTTAATTCGTGATAATGCTTATGAATCATATGTATTGGATATAAGAATGTGAACTCATGGAAGATTATTGAGGTCCAATGGAACTATGAAACATAGGCCTTGTGCGTAATTTATTATGTCGGTGTCTTTGTTTTGCATTTCGATATATTTCTATTTCTCACCTATGTATATAAAGAGCATGCATTTTGAAGTTTGAAGTCAGTTTCTTGTTTTATATTTTGTCTTTATCAGAAAGTATCTATATGTATGTAATGTTCTTGAATTTTGATAGTGTCGCAGTTACATAGAAGCACATGAATTTTCTCTGTAATTGTTTTAAGCGCATGCATGTATACAGATTATCGTATGTTTTGATGTATTTAAACCTACATAATGATATAGGCCTATGGTACTCATGCAGGAGTATCGTATGATGACACTTTCTTTATCGCAACAAAATCATGATTTCGATGTTACATGTGCCATTTATTTGACCTTCAGTCATTATGATGTTTGATTTGGCGTCATTATTGCATTGACAAAACATTCTTCAACACTCACACGAATATGACTTTGATGATACTCCGGTATATGCTATAATTTCTATGAAGTTGTAATTATGTAGATTTAATTGTGTACATGCAGAGAGAGACAGAGAGATTTACGATCCTATCCATTTGGGATTTCTTTGGTTGTATCGATTTACATTGCATGCCAGTTTGGTAATTTTACGCAGAAGTTGATCAGGGCAGGAGCCCAATTTTACTTGTATGTACAGTGTAAATATGTTTACATGTATTTCATTTTATTTTCAACAATAATACTTACATGACTCAACATACTATCAATACAATGTTCAACGAATTTTTGAGGCTGTTCATGCACCGTTATATTTCCAAGAAAATGTGATCAAGAAAATTACCACTACCAAGTCGTCATGACACGTGGACACAGAGAGGGAAATACGTATGGTATTCTATACATACGTTAAACCGTGACTAAGCTATTGTGATTCTTCCTTTTTTGTATCGTATGATATTTTAATGCAAAATCTGTCGTTTAGCAATCTAAAAAATATAGAAATAGTCATGTATGCTAAAAGACAGCAACTGCAATTTGTTTGTTTGTTATTTTTTTTTTTACTTTGTGTGTGTTATCGCTTTACAATATTAAAGTACAATATGCTACCAATGATTCTTTCTGTTCAAAAAGGATAATTCTGTACTTAAAACACAATTTTATGCATTGTCTCTTTTTTTTTGCACTGGTTTGATCTCATGTAAACTTTTATAAATTATCTTTTCAAGCTTTTGAGATAAGTATAGGAATTATCAATGCTTATTGTACGTTACTTCAAATTTGATTTCTAACAGATTCTGTTGTTTGTGTCATAATAAAGATAATTAAATGCAAGTATGTAGTTAACACAACAAAGTCAGGCATGATTTTCCCATCCTTCCTTTAACTTTGAACAAATCGTTGTCCACGCAGCTATGATATTTGTTGTTCTTTGGTAGTTGAATCTGATGTGACTTTGTGCGCCATACATTTTATATTTCATTATGACTGACTGAAGATACATCGTTACAAGTTGCTGTTATATGTAAAACATTTAACAGAAATAAGAAAAAGAATGGTTGTGTAGGGCCTACACACTCTAGACAACGCAATATATCTGTCAATTCCTTAATGACTCTTGGATTCCGCAAGTGCATGTGGCAAACGTCTGTGCTTGTTGTTGTCAATGCTTCGTACAGTAAAATATCTCAACGTGTAGGATATCTCAGTGTGATGAGAACCACACCTCATTGGACGTGTGACGTGTTTGATATTGGCGTATTTTAAAGTATGTATTGACTCATTTAATAATTTTGTCAAATGCACATTGCCGCAAAGTGCTGCGCATTTCACGTTCCCAGCAGGATGCCAAGGTGAACAAAAAGCGTCATTAGGCGAAACAGAGAGAGAGAGAGAGAGAGAGAGAAGGCCCAGCAGTAACAATCCACATGCAAGCACATGTGCAAATTTATGTGGCAGGGAGAAACTCCTCCATATCAGCCGGCATTTTTCTTAGGTCATATTGGCAAGGGTACTTGTTTGTTTCTTTGTTTCTTTGTTTTTCGTGCGTTTCGTTTTTGTTGTGGTTTTTATTACTTTTTGTGAAGGGGAACAATAATTAGTAAACTTGCTCCCCTTCTCTTAAAACATGGACAAACACGCATGCAGTTTAAAGTTCCCATTTAGGCCAGACATCTGTGAGTTAATTTGTTATAATGCTTCTGAATTATATTTATTGGATATATATGAAAATGTGAACTTATGAAAGCTTATTGAAGTTCAGTGGAATTATCAAACATATGCTATGTGTGTAAATACGTGGTTTTGTGTGTTTTGCATTTCTGTATGTTCCTATTTCGCACCTATATATGAAAAGCATGCAATTTGAAGTTTGAGTCAAATTTTAGATATAGATTAATGCGCAGTTTCTTGTTTTGTATTTTGTCTATATCATTTATTATCGATATATATGTGATGTTCTTGAATGTTGCTAGTGGTGCAGGTACAAAGAAGCACATACGTTTTCTCTATAATTGTGTTAAGCGCATGCATGTATATACAGATTGTCGTATGTATTGATGTATTTAAACCTACATATTATAGTTCATGGTACTTATACGGGAGTATGGTATGATTGCACTTTCTTTTTCGCAACATAATCTTGATCTCGTTGTTACAGGCGCCATTTATTTGCCTTTTTTGAATCCGTATGCTATACAGAAGACTATTGGAGCTAGAACTTCCTGACATTACATTTGATTTGGCGTCTTTCTTTCAATGACAAAACATTTGTTAGCACTCTTCTTATCATATAATGATGCAAATACGAATATGGTTGCGATGATACTCCGGTATATGCTATGATTCTTATGTAGTTGTAATTATGTGATGTAATTATGTACATGTAGAGAGAGAGAGAGAGAGAGAGAGAGATTTACGAACTTATTAGTTTGGGATTTCTATGTTTGTATTGTATTACAGTGTATGTCAGTGTTGTGATTATTTTACGCAGAGGATCAGGGCAGAAGCCCGATGATATTTCATTTTATGTCATTTCATTTCCAACAATAATATTTACATGACTTAACACGCTATCAATACAATGTATAACGAAGGCTGATCATGCATCGTTGTATTTTCAAAGATTGGTCAAGAAGATTACCACTATTAAGTCGACATGACACGTGGACATGGAAATGGATTTATTTATGGTATCTTTCTATACAAACGCTAAGCAGTGGCTTAGCTATTTTGACTCTTTCCTTTTGGTATCGTATTATATTTTAATGCACAATCTGTTGTTTAGCAATCGCAAAAATATGGGAATAGTTTTGTATATATGCTAAAAACAAAACAAAACAGCTGCATTCTGTGCTCTTTGTGTGTTATCGAGTATTAAAGTACAATAATGATTGCAATCTGCGACAAATAGTTCTCTCTGTTCAAGTAGGACAATATGTACTTTAGACACTTTTGTCGATTGTCTGTTTGCACTGGTTTGTTCTAATGTGAATCTGTGTAAATTATAATGTAATCGATAAAGGTTATACTATTATTTCTCAGGATCGATTGATCCCTATACGTGAAGACATCCTCGCAGTCTATTTGTATTTATAATATTCATAAAACACATATTTACATGTAGTTTGTCAATAATGAGTGTGACATAAAATATCATTGACTTTGATTTCCAATTTGTATATTGATACTTTTTAACCTTGCAGTTGCATAACTTTTGTTGAATTCAAACTCAAGTGAATGATGTCAAGGACTCACAAATCTCACTTTGGTTTATCTTATGTCAAACTCATTATTGATAAACCTTAATATGTTTTTTTTTTTTTTTTTATAATGTTCTGATAAGGAGTCTCTTCCCTGAACTGAGGTATCGATGCTAGATTACAGCAAAAGATGAATACCCAGTTTTATTTGAGGATAACAAGGTGAGATTTACATTTTCTCTTGTCGAAATTAAAAGGTTTCAGAACCCTTTGAACACTTAGAAATCTGTTTCTCTGTGTATAACTTTAGTATAGTCTAAATTGACTTCTGACTTCAAATAGATTTGCATTATACACAGGTACACTGTATATTTCATTTTCGACAACCGTGTCTATCCGGCTTTCTCGCCAATTACGTTCTTGGATATGAAATTACCAGTACAAAAGAAGGAAAACAAATGGTGTCCGCTGGAAAACTCTCGTTATAATTGTAATTGCCACAATCAGAAAGCAGTTGTTCTGGTCCAGAAATTAGAGCATTTAACAAGCTTTTGTGTTTGTTTTGCTTTGTTTCTAGTGACAGACTACAAACACACACACACACACACACACACACACACACACACACATAAAACAGATATACATGCAGAAACATCCTGCAAACCTTGGAATATGGAACTATACTGAGGTACATTTCTGTTCTTATTTTTCTGTGCATCTCATAAGGTTTACAAAATACCATCTACTTGTTAATATTTGTGTGTGTGTTTGTGTGTGAGTGTACCGCTTCCTGTATTTTTATGTGGAGTTTGTATATTAAAATGCACATACACCAACGCACACACACACACAAACACACACATACATCTCTCACTCACACAGCATTTACTCATAAGGGAATAGAAATCACTTGTGAAATACTGGCTCAGAACAGAAGCACTGGTACAAAAGCCTCAGATTTCATTATAATATGTCAATTATATTCTATCATAATTCATATTTTTTCTTTCCATGTTGAGAAATACACACATAAGAATCAATGCTGCTTCTTCATGAGGCTGACAACTCAGCTGGAACGTTATTTCACAGATAGGTTTTATCGCACACATCAGATTAAAAATATCAACATACAAGAATAGAACAAAAGATACACATTTCATTCAAATTGACACAATGTCATGGCAACACGTGTGATTACAAAGCAAAAATTATCATTTTACCATGTGGCAAAACAAGGTACACGTGGCAATAGCTGTTATTGAACCATGTGACAAGATTCTAAATGTTTTTTTTTTTTTTTGTTTCCTTGTTTAAATAGGAATTAAAGCAACAAAACTAATGATAGACATGATACTTTCCAAATCTCTGACAGAAATATCATTTTGAAGGACAAGCAATGACTTAAACTCACTTTCATGGCTACAAAATACTTTCGTGTCTACAGACAAATCTATACTTCATGCACTGAAAGTGATCAGTTATGCAAATCCATGCAAACTTTTCAGCACTAACAATCTCATTTGCATTTAAGTCATAGGTTCACCTCTTTGATCAATTTTGTAATTTGTGCAGTGGAACCTTATTGTAGAGACATAACGAAACACTTAAATGGCTAGGAAATGTTATAAATTTAGATCTCAAATATGTACATTTTTTCTTTTCTTTTCTTTTCTTTTTATAGCCTAAAAAATGTAAAAAAAAAAATGGTACAACAAGGTTATCATCATGGTAATACAACGAGGACTGGTGCCCCTGTAAAGCATTACGTTGTGCTGAGAGAGCAAATATTAGAGCAACAATGAAAAATAATGACACCAACATGCTTGCATTTTTCCCTTTTTCCAACATATGTGATTTCTTCGTGGTAAAAATAGAGAATAAATACAGTTTGCACCAATGTATCCCCAACCTATTAAATTTCCTGATAGAATGGATATTTCAGCAATAGGCTCATCGATGACAGAGAAACAGATCAAAACATGATAAAGTTCACCCAGCTCAAAAATACAAATATTATGCATTATCCAAGCAGCTGCACTGACGTTTTTTCATCAGAGCACTTCGACATTGTCGATTACACAAAATACGAACAATAGAGGGCAGTAGCCACAAAGTTTACAACAGCATCAAACTGTGGTGTTATTACACAATTATCAGATATCAAGTTTGTCAAGCGAGAATCCAAATACAACATTTAGAGACTGTGTTTAAACTTTAGACAACTTCAGGTCAATGCCCTAAAATATGCTGCATTCATTGACCCATTGAGAATGAGCTGAATTTGCTATAACACACATTAATTTCCCATACACACCTGCCTTAGAATACTAAGGACGTCTTTATGTAGCTGCATTCAAGTGGTTACAAGCAACACTCTCAGATCAGTATCATCTAGCTCTGAGTGCTCTGGGATGCCCTGAGTAGATAAAATCAGGATTGGATCCCTAAACTTTAGAAAATAACAATTTCTTCTTCTCAGTACCATGCATTTGAGATCATGTCAGATGCATCAATCAAAGAACAAAGCAAAACAAAAACAAAAACACGTCAACTAGGCACAATTTAAAAACTAAACAAAAGAAAACACAACCGAAATTGCTGCATGTATGCCAATCCGAATCATTTTGAAGTGGAAACAGCACACATCCTTCTAACAAATGATTCCTCTGCATCAGGAATGGGGAATGTGTTTTGGTAATTATATTTATGGACATCACTTTTTCAGCACAAGAAAAACAAACAAGAAAAGAGTCTGGTGACATGACTAGAACTGATTTGCCTACACTAAGAATCCCATAAGAATGGGAATCTAGTAGGTACAATAATCCTTCTGCGAGTCTGGATCTTTACACCTTCTCCTAGTGTAAATGACCTGTGTCAAAATGTCCTGGTGTCACTGCGCATACTGTAGCATTTTAATACCAGTCAAGACTGGTTAACTTCATAATCTATGATCATTTCTTATGACAAGATCCAGAGCTACCAAGTCTCACGCATTCTGAGTGAGACTCAAGCATGTAGGGGCCGTCTCACGATCTCACGCATGGCACCCATTTTTCTCACGCATCGGGCGAAGTATGCAACTTTGGCCTATAATAAGGAGCATAAGATTATAGCTCAAAGGATTAAAGTAATAGTTGCAATTGAAGGTATATTTCCCTTTTGTATTTCAAACTAAGAAAAAATAGTCACGTAAATACGCATCTGGTCGCACCGTCCATTAACAGCTAAAAATTTAAAAAAAGCTCCCTACCGTGGGAGGCCACAGGGAGGAAAAAACCCTCCTACACCTTCGCTCACGTGCACATTCGCGCACCGAGATGCCGAGTCATGAAAGTCTCATTTATAATTTTTTTTTTCGTTTTTTTGATTTGGCATCCCTGCAAGATCATTGCCTTGATTAGTCAGGCATCAATGAATGAATGTATTCAGAATGATAGGACACTGAGTGTTCTCTATTCAGTCAGAAACTGAAACAGCAAACAAATAAAAAAACCAACAACAGCCACACAATATTAACAAACAGATAATCATGAAAGACATTTGTGATTCAATTTGAAGTTTGCTATAATTAATGCAGCATTTACAGTATGCGCTGAGCAAAAGTTCTTACTTTCGGTATGTCTATAGACAATTACGGTATACATAATCATAAACTCGGAGTAACTAGCTTTCAATGCTGAATTTTGAACTGATTCTTTGAGAAAATTGAGTGACATATGATTATTCTGTACATTCATATTATCAACTCTACATCTTGTTAGTCTAGCGGATATAGGGCACATATAGGGTGAATCATGCACATTGTGGTAAAAGCACCATATTTGGTACACATGTATATGATGCCAATACAAGTCATTTCTGATATGGAAGCCACTCTGATTCTGCCTGTGGCGGCCGTGGCGGCCATTTTTCAAAATGGCCGCCATGTGATATAGCAATGCTGTGTATTTTGGAAACTATAAGTCCGATTGTCGTGATTCTTGTACCAAAGTATAGGTTTTGAGGGTCAAGGATTCCAATAAAATAATTTTTGAGAGGATAAAACCATGGCAACCTACTTATTGGCGGCCATTTTGAAAAAATATGGCACCCATGCTAGATATATCATCCTTAAAACGTATGGACAAAGGGTCATGACTCTGATACCAACTTATATGTTTTTTGGCGTCAAGGACTCCGATAAATTCAACTGTAAGTGAGTATGAATCGTTTCATCCTACGTTTTGGCGGCCATTTTAATAAATATGGCTGCCATACAACTGATAATGAATATTGTATATCTTCGAACTCAATGAATATATAATCACGATTCAAGTGTAAAAGTATAGTTTTTGGATGAAGGTTTTCAATATAATGATGTTTTAGCAAAGTGAATAGGTTCATCACATCCTTTGTTTTGGCGGCCATTTAATAAATATGGCCTCCCTCCAGTTAAACATGGCTGCCGCTCTATCTTCTATTCATATATCTTTAAAACCAATGGATGCATCTTCATGATTCTGGTACAAAAATATGTTTTTGAGGTTCAATTACTTAAATGGATACATCTTTTCGTGTATACAACCATCACATCCTATGTTTTGGCTGCCATTTTAAAATATGGCCACCGCAATATATACTATACTGTACGTCTTTGAAACTAATTGGGGTCATTAGTCAAAGATTTTAAACAAGCATTTGTTGATGAATAGAACTAACACATTTCGTTTTCATGTCCATTTTGATAAGTATGACTGCCGCACTACATAGAGTATGCACACACACACACACACACACACACACACACATTATATACAGTGTGGCCTAGAATTAATGGAAACGCGAGTTTTCACAAATATCTGCACATTTGCATTACTTTGATGCCAAAATGAATGACATAGAGTTGTAGAGAATTTATCTAGAAGAAGAATGACACCAAAATCATCCGATTTGGTTGAGTAGTTTTCATTCTACAGATGTTTTTGTAAAGACGGGTCGAGCGTAAATTTCTCAGCTCAATTCAACAAATTTCAGCATCGAACAAAAGCCACTTGGGAGACTAACAAAGAATTGAGGCCGCACATCACAATGTGGAATGCTTGAATAGGATTATTGTCGAAAATTGACCTTCAATTGTTGGGTAGTCTCCGTTGCTGAGCTTTGATAAAATAAAGTAAGAAATTAATGATTAACAAAAACATGTCTAGAAAGAAAAGTACTCAACCAAATTGGACAATTTCGTTTTGGTTTTGGAAAAATATCCGTTTCCATTTTCTGAGGGGCCACCCTGTATGTATTATAACCTCACTTGCCATATGTCTTGTCCCATTGACAAGAATCATTCACCTATTATTGGTAAATGAACCTCCTATGTCGTTGCGGCGTTTAGTTCTTTATTGTTCATTGATTGTTTTTGATTGACCATACCTCTATCACATTCACTATTCAAGTAGGTATTGAACGTCACATAAGTATTGTTGCATACCTGGAATACTAAAGATAATTATATTGAATATCAAAGGTAGAATAAAATGGTGAGAATGGAATAGAAGACTTTCCCCCCCCCCCCCCAATTTTGGATGCATAGACAGGAGAGTACAATTAGTGTACTGTCATAGTTTCCAGCCACAAAGACATGATTATTGCAGTCTTATAAGACCTACTGATTTATAAAGTTTGTTTTCAGTTCTTGTTCATTATTTCATAGTATGACCTTGTCAAAACTGTTACACAAAATTATAAGGAATCATATGAAGGAATCGAATTAGCTCTGACAATCCAAAACAATTATTGTTCCTGATCATCCATTGCTGAGCGGTGATGAACGTGAATGCATATATAGATGCAGGTGCGCTTTAGAGAACGTCTTCAGTATTTCTACTTGTGCCGGTAAGTAAGATCGATTTACTGAATATTTTACTCTGCAGTTTTGTCTTCCAATAATTATGAACCTAAAAATTTGTATTTCTTTGAGGTTTTCCTTAAATTCATGAATTAGCATAATTTTTCTTGTAGTTTATATTTTGCTAATAGACTCATGTGGAGCTGCAAATGACAATTAGATGTAAACCTATAAAAAATGTATTACCTAATTATATTTGCCGGAGAGGATGATGAACCAACACCTAACCGCCTTAGGGGTTACGCTCCGGATTTGCATAAGGTTTACTCCCTAGCCTTTGATTAACCAAAAAATTGCCCGCAAGGAAGCAAGAGACTCGTGGAGGGCGGGGACGTCTTTCTACCCGTACAGGACCAGAAGGACCTGCCCACTGCCACTATTTACTTTATCGTTTGATGTACAAGATTCAGTGTAGTTATAAGTATCAGAACAGCCTGGTCAATCATGGATTTTATAGACATACATATAGTGTGTTTACATTTGATGTAAGTGACCTAAGAAGTTTGAGAAGTCTTCTCACACTTTGTGTCATTTTTCCAAAGAAAACAGATGTACTAAATAATTGGTTGGAAACTATGATTTTCATTCCATAGTCCAGGGACCAGAGAAAGCGAGAGTCGATATTTCTAGAAAATATTATAATCTTGATTAATATTTCAGACACGAAATTGTGAAGATCATGTTTTTCACATACACTGTACACACAGAAATCCTATAAAGGAAGTTGAGCATATTTTCCAAAATGATTACAAAGTTAACTATGCCCAGATGTCCCACATTAGAATACTGAAAATGAGTGAACAAGTAATTGTTGACCCCTAAAACAAACGTTTACACCAGAATCAATCCACAATGGGCATCCCGCTTTCATAACACTCGTACGCTATTTATTAAATGGCCCCCAAAACAAAGAATGTGATGGACCTATTCACTTTGCTAAAACATCATTATATTGAAAACCTTCACCCAAAAACTATACTTTTACACTTGAATCGTGATTATATATCTTTTGAGTTCGAAGATATACAATATTCATCATCTGTTGTATGGCAGCCATATTTATTAAAATGGCCGCCAAAACGTAGGATGAAACGATTCATATTCACTTACACTTGAATTTATCAGAATCCTTGACCCAAAAACATATAAGTTGGTACCAGAGTCATGACCCTTTGTCCATACGTTTTAAGGATATGTTATATCTAGCATGGGTGCCATATTTTTTCAAAATGGCCGCCAATAAGTAGGTTGCCATGGTTTTATCCTCTCAAAAATTATTTTATTGGAATCCTTGACCCTCAAAACCTATACTTTGGTACAAGAATCACGACAATCGGACTTATAGTTTCCAAAATACACAGCATTGCTATATCACATGGCGGCCATTTTGAAAAATGGCCGCCACGGCCGCCAAAGGGAGAATCAGAGTGGCTTCCATATCAGAAATGACTTGTATTGGCATCATGTACATGTGTACCAAATATGGTGCTTTTACCATTAAGTGCATGATTTTTTCTATATCCGCTGGACTATGTGTAGTTCAGATTCTGAACGTCTCTACTCCCTGTATACCGCACATGGCAATCTCGCAAACAACGCCATCTGAGTAGATTCATTTCTTGAGTAGTTTGCTGCCCTCTGCGACAAGGTTTGTAGAACAATATGCTGTCTGGATTTTCTATACGAACTTTTGGGGGCTGAATGAACATAAACGGTCCGTGTAAGTTGAGGTTTGTTTGTTTGTTTGTTTGTTTGTTTGTTTGTTTGTTTGGTTTGTTTGTTTGTTTGGTTTATTTGTTTGTTTTGTTTGTTTGTTTGTTTGTTTGTTTGTTTGTTTGTTTGTTTTGTTTGTTTGTTTGTTTGTTGTGTTTTGTTCACCCATTTCAACAAAATGAACATGATTGCTTTAATAACATTGATATTAATTGTATAGTTTGTTAGACTTAATTTGGTGTGAGAAATAAATCAAAATTCATCAGTAAATTGACTGGATCAGGTCCGGCGGAACAGCTGCTGAGCCCAGCCCAGGGGGCCAGCACGCCTCCCCCACCCACTTATTTTGCACCCGTACACCAAGGAATATAAAGGGTGTGTCACCACTTTTTTTTGCCCACCAGCCTCCCCCCCCCCCCCCGTTATCTTTGAGCGTTGTTAAGGCCCTTGCTTTTTGGGCTGAGGTCATTTTTTCCCTGCTTGCTTGTTTGCTTAATGATACCCGGAAGTGCCTCCAAACTTTTGGAAACGTTGCACCGGCCATGTGGATTATTTGAAGAGTTTGTTCTCACAAACCAATAAGTCCATTTTTTAATCAAAACCAATCGACATACTATACACTGTGATATGATGAACAGTTTGACCAATCTAAGGATATTATAATTAGTTTCTAACAAAACAAAACAGAACTCGGATAATTTCCGTCTAAAATCAGTGTTTTGTTGCAAAAACCGATAAGTCCCTATCCAGCAATCATCATGTCATATGTGTCAGGTGATTTCAGTATTATGGATTACGTTGTGTTAACATGCATGCTTTACAGTTATGTAGGACTAAAAGCCATACACCCAACTATACGCGTCGAGGCTAAAACTGCGTACTGGTTTAAATCATCGTGTGTGACAGAAAGCTTCTAGAGGCTGCCCAGTCAGCTTTCGTCCAACCTGGGACAAAAAACGGAGCGCTGGAAACAAAATATACCATTAATATTGGCAACGCAGTCCTTTCCACACATTCGAAACATGGACCAGGCGTCCTGCTTCCATATAATTGTTCCAAATCCTGCTTGTCGAATAGCATGAGCTTTGCTCGAAAACATTAGGTAGCAGTTTGATCCAAATATATTTTTGTTCTGATTTATTTTCATGATATTTGATTAAGATAGCAACGCAGTTCCCAACACATTAAACAAAACAAAAAATATGTCGTCACCACCACATCAATGTTGGTGTACCAAAAATCTTGAGCATTTTGCTTGAAAAAATAAGGAGATTCTGCGATCCACAATATTGTCCAGATTTATTGCCACAATATGCCGTTTACATGATTATTACCACAATGAATTGTTACCATGGCAACGCAGTTTTTAACACATTAGAATTCTTGAACATATTCATTCCTACATAAATAATTATGTGCCAAGCCTCGTAAGCATTTTGCTTGAAATATGATGAACTTTCTCCATCCAAAACATTTTCCCAACCAATCGCCCAAGTTATGCTGTTACCATGGCAACTCAGTTTTTGAGCCATGAAAAATGTAACTTGCACATTTACCAAAGGTCAAATTTCGTTATGAATGCTCGAAAATGCGGATGTATCTTGATCATCAAAAGCTGATTTATGGCCATAATAATCAATTATCATTATGCCGTCATGTATGCACCATGCAACGCAGTTTCCAATACATTCGAAAAAAAAAAATATATAATGTCTTGCACATCTCCATCCCCAAACCAACCTTATGTGTGTGTGCTAGAATTGAGATGGCCGTTGCTTAAATTTGAGAAAACTGCACCGCATCCATTTCATACCACAAAAGGTCGGCCGTCAGATGGTAAACGGGCTAACTCGAAAATTTGACTTTTTGAGGTAAATTGACTTTCCGGGACATGTGAGGGTGCTCTTTCCAATGGTGCTATCGAGAAAATCCCTTCATGTCTTGTTTTAGAGATAATTTCCGCTATCTTGGTACTTTTTTTTTTAATTTTTCCTTCAGATTTGATGGTAAAACAGTCTATCTTTGAGTTAGCCCATTGTCGGTAATATCGTTTGGAGGTAAAACGAGCTTTACATAAACCATAAAACTTTTACATAAACCATATAATCTTCTTAACTGAGATTTTTTTTTAAATCATCGCTGTCAGATGGTAAAATGGTCTATCTTCGAGTTTGACCAGTTTAAGTAGTGTTTGTGGTCTATCTAGAAGATAGACCATTTTACCATCTTATGATGTGTAGCGGGAGTGTATACGTGTGCTGTGGTTAAACAGTCTATCTGCACAAAAATCTCATTTATTTCATATTAAAACCCCAAATATACCCCTAAGTCGACAGTGTGCCAACTTTGCATATTCTGCTCGAATATCCGATAAATCGCCCAATGCCGTGGTGCGATGGAATTGTTTCTTGCGCTTCTGATCCTCCCACTTATACCTTGCATTTTATGTGTGATTGCCTTACAATCGGTGTTTTCTGCTACGTGTAAATTATAGGTTTCTGTCACTGGTTTGTGCGCAAAAGTTATGCTCTCACAGAAAGTTAGCTACTAGTCATTTGAAAGAAAAACAAACGTAGATTTGACCTACATCAAAGCAAAGCTTGGCAGTTTCTATACATTTTTACTCATTATTTGTCCACCATAACAAACATTTTAGATGTTGAAAACTGGATGGCTGAAGCATAAGAATAATGTCGCACACATGGCGTTCCAACTGTTGACTGAAAATAGCAGCCCAGAAGCTGAAATACATTCGGTTCTTTTCAAATGATAATCATATTCTTTATTATTACTAAAACAAATATCAAATCTACTATAATATTAAAATGATACTTCATTACTGCAAGAAGAATTAATGATTATACTTTAAAAAAAAAAAAATTTGCAAATAATACACGTACAATTACATTAACGTTGCACTATACCAAGATATCAAAAAAGGCCTACCTCATAAGTCATGAAGAGTAGAAATAATGTACCTCAAACTGCAGTCTTACAACATGTAATTTTGACAGCCCTCAATGTTCTTGAGCAATTAAAAAAAAATCGTTGATATCTCTTCTTTTTTAATTCCTATTTTCACGTATTTGACCTTAGTTAATGATGTTTCAGGCAAACTCATTCAATTACGTGGAGGGAGACCGCATGGGAAGAACAATCCCTTCCTAGAAATCCCTTAAACTGCCGATTCTCTTCAAGCTTCATTATATTAGCAATAACTGATAGTCAATACAAACGCAAAGTTATTCCGAATACGCCTCTGATTTGTATGGGTTGGTCGCAGTTATACTCGCAGCGGTCATTGAGAGAGTACGGTAAAAGTAACATTTGTTACTGCAGTGTTTTAAAACAACACTGATTAATTTAAAGTTTTATAGAGATATCAACTACTTTTCGTGCATGACACTGACGATATTACTGCTCCAAGAGATTCTAACCTCATCATACTATGACGCAAGGAGCTTACTCAGAGGGTCATCTAGTAAGGGGTTGGGATCCCAAGGGACAATGATATCAACTTCAGTGCAAAGCATGAAGGCAATGTATAATCTGTCTTATATAGCAACAAATCTACATGTCAATTACAATTACGCTAGTCAGTTTCCCACCTTTATCAAGCGCTTTTGCACATGATTGCACTTTGGCCATCTATGTCTTGCATCTCACCCGGTCTAAGCCACGTATAACGTACGGGAGTGAAGACAGAGTGTAGTCAGTGTTTCGGTCACAGAATAAAACCAAAGAAGATCCCACTTGATTGCATAAACGAAAGCCGTATTTCATATGAACGATTTCTGTGGACAATGTAAAGGATGAGACCTTTGCAAATTACAGGATGTTGTGATTTAACCGAATCTCCTTTAGATTAAATCATCATGGCCCCATTATTGTTTTCTCTCCCTCCTTTTCCCTTAAAAAAGCTAAAAAAAAATAAAAAGAAGGGGGTTGAAAATGATAATAGTTGACGTGCATCTAGAAGTTAGCTGATAGATAAAAGGTAGTTTTAAAAAGTATTTTGACTGAATTTTGATCATGCAAACTGCAATATCTACGGTACTTTCCCTTTCTAGTATTGAACTCCCACCCTCCAAGGACACAGAGACGCTATAGTAGTGATATGAACTATATAAGCATTGTACATAGTATCATTATTCAAGTTTGTAGTCCTAGTCAGAGTTGCACTATAACGTTTCCTGAGGATACATACAATGTGCTATACACGCATTGGCAATCGATTTCTCCCCATGTTGTGTGCCCCTTTTAAGTAATTCGTGACTTTCCCCTATACCGGAAAGTGATAGTAATAATAATAATAATAATAATAATTATATATATATATATATATATATATATATATATATATATATATATATATACATATATAATATATATGTATGTATATAATATATATATATATATTATAATATATATATTTCTTTTCTTTTTTTAATGCCACAATGGTGTTTATCACTTAAAAATAAACTAAACAGTCAACAGTTGGAACGCCATGTGTGCGACATTATTCTTATGCTTCAGCCATCCAGTTTTCAACATCTAAAATGTTTGTTATGGTGGACAAATAATGAGTAAAAATGTATAGAAACTGCCAAGCTTTGCTTTGATGTAGGTCAAATCTACGTTTGTTTTTCTTTCAAATGACTAGTAGCTAACTTTCTGTGAGAGCATAACTTTTGCGCACAAACCAGTGACAGAAACCTATAATTTACACGTAGCAGAAAACACCGATTGTAAGGCAATCACACATAAAATGCAAGGTATAAGTGGGAGGATCAGAAGCGCAAGAAACAATTCCATCGCACCACGGCATTGGGCGATTTATCGGATATTCGAGCAGAATATGCAAAGTTGGCACACTGTCGACTTAGGGGTATATTTGGGGTTTTAATATGAAATAAATGACATTTTTGTGCAGATAGACTGTTTAACCACAGCACACGTATACACTCCCGCTACACATCATAAGATGGTAAAATGGTCTATCTTCTAGATAAAAAACAATTTTTCGTAATTATTTACGTCGTTATTTCCGAAATTGTCTTTTCCATCAGCTACAACAGTCCACAAAATAAAAAAAGGCGGTGAGTTGGCTCAGTCGGTAGCGCGTCTGCATCACGATGCTATAAGGGTTCGGGTTCGAACCGGAGTCTGGACTGAGCAATGTTGTGTGTAATCATCCCGTCCCCTCTAGCAAGAGGCAAAACATTCTGTCCCTTGGATAGGACATAAAATGGAGGCCCCGTGTATGAGAGAGTAACAACTCATGCACGTAAAAGATCCCGCTTCATTCATTCATCGCAAAGAGCAGTGTGTTTAACCCTATAAGGCCCAAGCTATTTTGACCCCTTCCAGGCCCAAGGGGGTGGGAGCACATTGTGCCCCCCCCCCCCATATAACTTCTTTATTATATGACCGTCATATTTGGCACACAGGTAGATCAACCCGTACTCTATACATTACCCTAAATTTGAAATTTCTTAAGGCCATATACTGACGGCGCTATTTACCAATAATTATATAAAGAAATACATAGGAAATGCGCTGAAATCACGTTTTCTTTCAATTTATCCCTTGTATATATGTTTTTATTTTATATCAATCATTTTCATATTCATCACAAAGGAAAAGCAAGTCGACCTTCACTGTACTTATGGGTGAAATTTCTCAAGGTCAGCATGTTAGGGCACTATTCATTACAATATATAGAAATATATAAAACCTATGATGTGCTGCTTGAAATGGGATATTGGTATCACATTTTTACTTCCAAAATATTGAATTTGGAGAGTGCAGATTAATAATATGATAAACAAATCATATTACAGGGAAGTTTGTGTAAAGATAACCCAAAATAAAAGGGTAGTCTTTGTATTCTCTACTTATATTTTCAATCATCAATATTACATCTATTGTTTGATGCCTATGCCACATAGAAATAAAAGAAATAATAAGAAGACCATTTCGGGTAAAATTCACAATCATAATTATTTCACATTTTCAAATCTGACGAACATGGTTGTCAGTTTACTGTTGCCATGAAAACCAACGATATCGGACATACCTAAGTTATATATCAAAGCATTTATAATAAGATTTTAGGAAGAGTTATTAAATTTGGTTGAAATCGGGCAAAGGGTGTAGGAGTGGCAAATGAAAATATGGTAGGGGGCACAATGTGCCCCCCCCCCCCTTTGGGCTTTATAGGGTTAACCCGGTGAAGTGGTACCAACTACACATCCAGCTGGACCCCAAGGAAAACCAGTTTAGAGTAGCTGAATATGGGCTATCAAGCCATCTTCTGAGATGGAAAATGAACAAAACAAAACACAAGAAACCAAAGTTAAGTGTGATGAAATTTGTCGAATCGAAGAGACAGTGAAACCAGCGAGCTTATTATTTCTATATAAGCAAGATAGAATGAAATGATTCCAAGCAGCAATTTCTGTTCGAGTAAAAATATGATCACTTAAATGCAAATATTGTTTGCTTCTGTATTTTGTTGTACCTGCTCCAGTTTGAAGACATTATCATCAATGGCAAGTCGTTAAACCAGTGGCTTAGTGACAAGTGAGGAGGCAAGACACAGGTATGCCCGTCATTGCTAAGGATGTTATTGTTCAAAGCTGTCGTGTGTTTCAGAATAGTCATTGCAAACAGAGAGTTCCTTCTACATACTCTGAATCAATTGTCCGGTCCTGCAGCCAAATGAATTAGCTCATATGGCATAATGTTGGCGAAGGCAAGTCTTACAGTCTCACATGAAGGATGCCCTTCGTTCAACACTGTATTCATTTAACTGAATCATCACTTCCTCCGGCAACTTCTCTATAAGAAACTTTTGCGTTTTTAATATCACTATTGTCTTTGCCATGTGAGAACTGAGTGGAGTGAAACAGGGCGTACTGTTTACGATTCTTTGTATACGATTTCTTCTTTTTCCCACCTACATTTTCCCGTATGTTATGATTCAGTTTTCATTCCGATCTATATCTATTCATAATTACTCGTACTTTCTGAACATTGTTATGATTGTAATAGAAAGTGATCATACGCTGAACTAATATTGGTATTTCGAAAAAAAATGATTACTGTGGCAGATCTATTTCTATATAATAGCACCTCCATTATTTTTTTTACGTATTCATATTCCTTGGAACTGACCTGGTGTGAGAAAGTCGGCAAAACTTAAAGGTGTTGTCAATTGGGGGTGCTCGCTTGTCAAAACAAAAGCTACCGACACTTCGAAAACACTCAAGAAATATAGAGAAATGTTGAATGAATTTCTGGCCACTGTCGACATTCGTTTGAATTCAAACGATCGCGATAAATCTTAGCTATATTGCCCCTCCCCCTAACCCGATGGCTTAAATTAAAGATCAATGCTCTACTCATGGGCCTTGTTGCTCTCCTTTTCATAGGCTAGTCTATCAAACATTGATAATTGGTGATCCTTAAATCATTCTTTAAAAAATGTCGAGTAAAAGTATCACCATGGTTCATTCGGCTCGGAAATCGGTAATTTGTGAACCTGTTTAAAGCGTTTAAGCAGCATACTTCTTAGTTCTTTTAGTTATATTCTTGTTCTACACTGCGATTTCGGTATATAAAAAATCGCTATTGTGAGTGTTTTCTCTAATTTTGAATAATTAACAACGTATGGTGAGCTACGGTTATAGCAAACCAATGGTTTTGCTGCATCAGCTAAGGCTTTGAAAGTCGGCGACATAACGTTGTAACATAGGATGCAATTTGTGTGACTGGGTGTGCTGATTCCAAGTCTACTCCCTTCCACCGGTAATGTCAGTATGCCATTACTTGACCGCCACTCTCTTCCTTATTTCCCTTTCACAAGACAAAGTTCATGGAATAATAGACTATATTCTAAGCATTTCTGGACTTGTCAAATATCATAGGGCAAAATATATGTAGTTAGCTTTAGTGGATCACTAGCCATATTATCTTTTAGACGTAGATATAAAAAAGAACAAACAAACATAAAAACACGGAAAATATGTTTGGTCTAAAACAAGATTGAAGCACGGGTCTATAAATGACAATGTCTTAATTGTTTTGTTTTATCAATGTCCTATCAATGTCTTTTCACCGTCCGACACAGAGATGCAGCGATAAAAGCCCTGAAGGTGAGAGAGGTTTTAATGGAACAGGTTTGGTTTTTAGCTAAGTAAATTAACCCGTTGTCTACGGGAACCAGTTCCCCCCAGTTTTGAAGCAATGGGAATTCGAATAATCTCGGAAGCAACGGGTTAATCAGTTCTGAACAAAATTGGAAACAGGCAGAAATGGAACCATGCCCGAGGAAGAGGAACGAGACCGATAAGAGAAGGACGTCAAGACATCAGAGGAAAACTTACTCCGTATTAACCTCCCAAAACGTGTCAAAGAGATTTAATGACATTTATAACTTGGGACCAACAAGGCAAAGCAGACAAATAGAAAGCGTGAGAGATGGACGAAAGGGAAGAGACAGCTGAGGAAGACGAAAGCAGTAAGGCGTCGATCAAGAGACCTTAAAATACGAAGCTTCTGATAATAGAGAAGAAATGGAGAAGAAGTGAATAAAGTACAAGTAAATGTGGACAATTTGGCAAGAGTGAAAACATACAGAAATCGGAACTCAGAGAATGACTAAGAAATTAACTAACAACCAGAGTAATTGAGGACTGCATAGTCGTTTTTGTTGTTTTCCTTTTTAAATCTAAGAGATGCCTGATGGACCTGCCTTGCGGAGACATCTGTGTATCATGTATTTTAGCAGCTTGCCCTTTTGCCTCTTTTTTTGTAAACAAAAAAACAAACAAACACACAAACACACAAAGCAGAAACAACCTAACGTAATCTTGCACTTCATTGATGTTTTTTCTTTCTAGCTTCTCATTACAAATTACAACAAGCAGTAACACATTTTGTCGAAAGTATAGATAGGTCACAGTCATGCAAAAAGACATACACAAACGTGACAATTGTCATCACGATGAAATTAACAAAAGATTGGAAAATAGGTGCTTAAGAAGAAAAAAATTGTCTTTTCTTGGAAAAGTATAGTGTGGTACTAGAAACCCTCAAATATAGCAGCTTTGGTCGACATTTTAAGATATTTTTTTTTGTCATTTACACAGTAAAAAATTTGTTTAGTTTCTAAACACCTAACTAAACACTTTTCTGTGACAGTTTAAAAACACTGCGACGCGTTTATATATTACACATGTTTAGGAAGTAAACACATGCTGTGTTTATTTTCAGCACACCCTAGGTGTTTATCACACACACATGTTTATGTGTTAAACGGTTGAGATGTTTAAAAACTAAACACCTGCTCTGTTTATAGCCTAAACACCAAACGTTTACACCGTAATCACACACAGTGTTTAAATACTAAACACCACACAGTCACATAATCACCCACAATGTTTAAGATCTAAACACTGAACCAAAAAATACACATGACGCACTGTTTACGATGTAAACACTGCGACGTGTTTATTCGCTGTGACAGATTAAAAACACTGCGACATGTTTATTTGCCATTGAGGTGTTTATTCTCAGAACACATGTCTGATTTTAGATCGATCACAAAATTGCATACACTAAACATGTGACATGTTTACATATTAAACATCGCAATTTCTCAGTGTTTATATGATACATGTTTACACCTTATACATGCTGAGTGTTTATATGAGACATGTTTACACATCATACATGGTAATTTCCACGTGTTTATATGAGACAATGTCATGTTAACACATACATTCATACATGCTAATTTCTACGTGTTTAAATGAGACATATCATCATGCATGTTAATTCCCATGTATTTATTAATGTAAAGTGGACTGTTTCCATTTTTTTCTTTTTGCATGGAATGAGATAAACGCATAACATTATGTAGAATTTACCCAGTATGTACCAAATCATCAGCACACTTACATCGCATAATACCAGGGAAGACCTGGGTTAGCTTTCACAAACATTTTGGCTACAAGAGTCAAAGGCAATTCTCTGAATGCAAGTTATCAAAACATCAGTCAAAGCTTGGGCAATATCTGATGAATAATAAGTTAAAATCCTTAAAGGGGAAATCGAGTCAAATAAATAAGATAAAAAAGAATAAAATCTTACAAGTTAAACAGTAAAAATTGGAATGAAATCGGATGAAAAATAAGGAAGTTATAAAATTTTGAAGTTTTGCTAATTTCTGCAAAGCAGTTAAAAGTGAAATATACAAATGAGTGAGCTGACTATGCCATAACCTTTCACAATTTTCCATTGATCGTGTACAAAAAAAAATGATGAAATTCAACGTTTATGTTAATGAAATGTGAAACATTATGTTATTGCTGGTTGAATACCTTCAGAAAAGTGATCAGTTAGACAGGACTTGAGCCTCGGGAATAATTGCGTTTGAATGAAAAACTTGAAATTAAGTAAGTTGTGAGGGAATGACATGCCCACGTTTCCATTTGCATATTCATATCCACCATTCAAGAACCGTTTCCTCAAAGATTAGCGAAACTTCAAAATGTCATAACTTCCTTATTTTACATCCAATTTCGATCAAAATTTTACCAATGAACTCTTAATATTTTACTCTTTCTTATCAGACTAACTTGTATTTGGACTGCATTTCCCCTTTAAATATTGCCATATGTTGCTATACGACACCATACTGAGTTAAATGCAAGATACCTGGGAGTCACTGGCATGTACACGAAGACGTAAATGAAATTCTTTCCTATACACACAGTAAAGTCTGTATATGCAGGAAATGGCACACAACTCATTTTGGAGAAAAAAAAATATTGCATTAAACAATTACTTTTCAACCACATTTAATTCTTGGCCTACTTTCAAGAATCGCCGTCTTTCTACTGTATTCAGAACTAATTCAATAGTATTGTAAAACAAACTAATAAACTTGTTGATTGTGACTTGCAACTCAACGCTTCGGAAGCTTGACATGTATGTAACACCTCCAGGAACATAACTGCAGTCTGTGAACAAATCCATGCCGACCTTGAAGATTGCATCAATTATTGGTAAAGTACTTTGGGGTGTACCCGAACCAGATTAGGCTCACGGCAAGTTATACCATGCACAACACTATATATGGTCGTATTGGTACTGGTCAGGGAGTGTAGATGATGCACTCCATCATAAAGAGACCAAAGAAAAAAAAAATGTTTTCTCTGTATTTAGCCTGTGGTGAACATCTGCGCTCCCTGATCAGTACCAATGATGGAACTTAAATACATACATGATATTGTTCTTTTCGATGCGACGATCACTGAAAGTACATGTAGGCTAACAGTACTGTATGGATTTTTCACTTTTGCTATTTTGAGAGAAATATTAGAATGTTAGTGGATTTCAAGGGGTGAGTGAGAAAAAACTACCTTGCTAGAACCTTGCAGAAAGAAGTCAAACTCAATGGGTGTACATGCATAGTCTATTAGAGTTTAATCAGTCTCATCATACTCCCCATAATCATGGTATGGAGGGCTACTTTCAATCTCGACACAGCAGAATTTTTGGTAAAGACAAGAGGATATGAAAAAAAAAAAATAATGCATTGCAACTGGAGGCGGGAGGGTATGCAAGGCTGTCATGGACACGCGATGTGATCAGCAAGACTCCTCCCTTGTCAATTTGTCAGTCAGTTGCAAGACTCCTCCCTGTTCTCCACACATGTTGTACTACATTTCTTATACCTCTCTCCATGTGACCGATTTCCAAGAATATCTCAGAAAGAAAACATTAACTACCGAATACTGCATTTCCTATCAGGTCTACAAGAAAATTGCAAAGAATTCCAAACAAATGCAACTACTGGCCTCTTATTTGCGTCCAATATCTGCTGATTGTATTGGAAGCACCTGAGGGGGAAAAATGAAATGGCTGATATTTTGATTTGATTTGTTTTGATTTCTATATTCCGTTTTGCACAAGAATATAACAGAAAGCCAATCGAACAAAGTTCTTGAGCAATATCTTAACAGGGAATTACAATTAGTACATTGGTTGATGAATAAAATGCAGTGAATAAAACTGTTTTTCTTAAAGAGTGCAAAACGATTTCGAGCAAGTGTCTTTACATACTAGTATTAGATAAAATTACAATTTTACGTACCAGCTGTTAAAACAAGACAATTACACATATCTATGAGCAATAAGAATGCAGGTGACCATTATCGTAAGCACAGAGGACAATAGAATCGCTTTGTGTTGGATATCTCTGCCATTTCAAAACCAATTTTCATCAAATAAGCATTGAATTCCTCTTCGAATTATATAGGCCCCCTACCTTCATTTTCTTTAGAGGTTCGTCATTACGTAATACCAGGGAGGTATTACCTCTCACCTCCCTGGTAAATACACACACGCATACTCACACACGGAGAACTGAAGCCCCATCGCATACAAAACCCTATCATCCACATATGATTTACTTTATTCTAGTATACAGGTTTAGATGCACACTGTCAGTGAAGGAAAAAAAATAGAAAGGTTGCTCTAACAGGTGGGATACCTCCTAATTGGTCTGTAGTGCATCATGACGATGTGAGACATCACACGGCTAGCGGGAAAAAGATTATTAACATTCAAAATCATTATCCATGGTTCATTTCCTTCATATGGCATGTAGGCCTATAAATATACTGTATATCAGTATATCTTGCGATGTCCTTGTAATCCTCAGATGTTTGCACTTTTAGACGGGTTGTATAGAAGTAAGCGCATGCATCTTTCATTCTAATCCAGACAGGTTTGGCATGATCCCTGATCAATTCTTCCATAATGTACTGGTGCTGGTAAAAAGAAATGATTACACAAGGAAAACAAATCAGTTGGCTTTGCAATACAATGGACTTAACTGCTCCCATAGATTCTGAAAATGAATGGATAGCAAAGAAGTTGACTGAATCCATAAGCAAGTTCAAATTAAAAGGAATGACAGAGTCCCTTCATCACATTAGCCCTTGATGTCTTGCGTCAGTTTTTACTTACTTTGCTGAATTTTCTGGAAATAATTCAAGTCTTTTTTGTTGTTGTTGTTGTTGCTTCTTTCTTATTCATTACCATTATCATTATCAAGCAGAGTTACGACCATTACTGTATCCTTTGTCTCTTGGATGAAGATTTTCACATTTGTAATTTACACTTTCAACAATATTTGCAATAAATCAATTTTCCATATTCATTTTAGCTAATGGATTGGATTCGGGAGTCGGGAGTAGGTAATCCCCCCCCCCCCCCAAAAAAAAAACAAAAAAAAACAACAACAACAACAACAACAACAACAACCAACCAAACAAACAAACAGAAGAACTTAAAGCATCTAAAATCTGCATTTTATAGAAACTCATTTACATGCCTTTTCATTGATTTGGCTCTGCAATTTTGAGTACTTACCGTACTTGATTTCCACTTTCCACATGGGTAGTATACAGTGATGTTCTATCCCCAGTTGATGTAATACTCCGCTGACTGCACCATGCCTCGTTCTCTGCCATCAGAGGTAATGATGTCTTGCAGAATTTATACAGTCGTCAGGACATCACGTCACCCACTTTGGTGCCATCGGCATCCCTTTCCAAGACATCCTAATGGGCTTTACATTCAATTTTCACCACCTGTTGAGTTATGAAGAATTTACAGGGAATAAAACTGAATTTCACTCAAAATATAGATCTAGTCACTAACCCATCGTCATTCACATTAAAGATACTTCATAACCTCGTAAATACAGTGAGTTTACCCGCTAGGCCGAGTTTACCCATAACTACGGTACCGGTAAGCTGTAGAGTGTAGCGTTAGGCCTATTGTATTAACGTTAACAACACTAACACGTTACAGTTAGAGCGTTCCTCGTTCAAACGTTAGATTTAGAAATAGAAAACTAAAACAAACGAACAAAATCTTCAGGGCGTAGCCTATTTCTACGCCTACTACAGTTTTACATTAAACGAGGGCAATTTTGCAATAAATCTTGTTATTCACCGACTGAGCAGACTTAAAGCTTTCAAAGTTTCATGCAGGCCGGCCAGGCTAGAACTTCTTTATCGCTTCGACGCCATCTTAGCTAGATCCGTTCGTTTAGCTTTACATATACAGTAATGCAGTACAACAGTATACAGTCAGTGCATGCATGCAGTCGATCGAGTCGTAAGTACAGTGTAGTGGACGATACCAAGCCTAGAAAGAATGCGCACGTACTGTAGGCCTACGCACATCACGCTGCTAGGGCAGCACCAGCCAGCCAATCAGACATATCCATCCGTACAGGTACCTACGCGCACATCTCCTTTCCCGCCAATTGTGCATTGATTATGGTCATAATTATGCATAGCACAAGTGTGCGCTAGAAGCGCACGCACAGGGCACCACTGCGTGCGTTGTGGCCGCGGCCGTCATGTCACATGCGCTGCTGACTTGTAGAGTACACGTATCACAGTGTTTATGTTAAACATGTGCGGTGTTTAGAACGTGTTTACGAGGCGTTCTAAATGTAAACGCGTCTGTTTCAGTTTACCCTGACAGTAGAAGTGTTTAGGCCTAACCAACAAACATTTGGGTAATGCCCTAAACCATGAACGAAATCATTACCAAAGGCAACTCCCATTTTTTTCTAGCAGTTAAAATATAGGACTGTACATGCGAAACCAAAATATAAATTTATTACAGTTTTATTACATATATTTAGGTTATCCTTTATCTTTTTTGCTTAGGCATTTCCATGAAAGGCCTAAAACATGAATTATTTCATAGTGCCTCTTGATGTCGTAACAGTTTCCACTTTCTCGTGATAAAAGGAAACTAGAAATTGCAATTTACACACCATTTCCAACACTTCTCCATATATACATGGACATATTGAGATTAACATAGCGTGACCAGAATAAACACTTCAACTAAACACTCCAAGCTAAACACTTTAACTCTAAATACTTTACACGTGCTATACACACCGGGTGTTTAAATGTTAAACAAAGTGTTTAGGTTTTAACACTGTGTTTAGTTCATAAACATGTCGCATGTCGCATTTTTTACAGTGATATACTTCAGAATTATATCTACAGGGAAACACTTCTAGAAGAATGCATCCAATCATGGTTCTCTTTTTTACTGGGGGAAGGGAGGCAGAAACATTTCAAATTTATTAAATGAAAGGACTACCTTCCATAATCCATGCAGACATTCAGATCAAATTAAGATTCCTAGAAACCGCGAGTAAAATAATCAATCCCTTTCCTTTTCCAACCCAACCCCTCCCACCCCCAAAAAGTAATAGTAATAATAAATAGATACATGAATAAATAAATAAATAGATAAATAATGGTGATGCAACATAAATTAACAATGTCTGATCGAAACTTTCCGAGAATTATTGAATAATTATAGCAATAACTATAGGAAATGCAATAAAAAATACATCACGTTTGGTCATGTGCCGTGATTTCTCGAAAGAGAGGATAACGTGAATTGCTAATTAACTTATCACACACTATGTCTCAAAAAAAGTTTAACAGAAATGCCTGACATACAAAGCTCAAGTGTATCGTTTCAAATTTCTGCATTGCTCCTTGAACTCTAGCTATTTCACTTGCATGTACGTTTCCTCGTCTGACATAACCATGTTCTCAGAAAGAACATTACAGTTTGGCATGAACAGCATTGTCCATTTCTTAACCATCATTAATTGGAAGTTTTATTGTAAAGCTTTACACATTTTCATCGAACGGCCGTTGTTATCGAGCATTACGTCTGTGTTTCTTGTCAACGCTTCGTACTGTAAAATGACTTAATGTATCAGACATGTTATCATCATGAGAACCACATTTCATTGAACGTGTAATGCGTTTGATATTGTTGCATTTGAAATGCATGGAAGTGCAAGTTGGCATTTGATATTAATTACTTGCAGGATGCCAAGGTAAACGAACTGCGGCAGAACTATGTGAGAGAGATAGAGGGAGAGGGAGAAAGGTTAAGAGAAGCTATTTGTGTTTTTGCGTGGGTGTTTTTTTTTTTTTCATTTCTGTATATTTCTGTCTCTCTTCCATGAACAGTATCCATTTTGAAGTTTGGTTCAACTTTTAGATATGAAAAAAGAAATATGCATTTTCATGTTTTCTATTTTGTCTTCACCATTTAGTATTGATACTAATGTAATGTTCATTAATTGTTATAATGGCGCAGGTACATAAAGCACATGCATTTTCTCGGTAATTTTGTTAAGCACATGCATGTAAATTGTCTAATATGTTGATGTAATTATATATATTTTTTTAATGATACTGATGGCCGGGTACATTGTGATGACCTTTTTTTTTTTTTGCAAAATAATTATGGTTTTGTTGCTCCAGGTTCCGTTAATTCGGCTATTAACGTAAACGATTTTAACTTGGCTGCAGGAGACTAATAGGAGCAATAACCTACTGGCATTATGACATCTGATTTGGCGTCATTGTTTCAATGACGAAAGATTTGTCAGCACTCTTCTGATAAAAATGATACATATACGATTATGACTGTGATGATATTTTTATGTTGATGTAATTATGCACGTGTACAGAGAGAGAGAGAGAGAGAGAGAGAGAGAGATTTTCGGCATCTTCTTAGTTTAGGATTTGTATATAATTACGCTAGTGTTTGTCAGTATATTTTACGCAGAGGTGGATCAGTCCAGGAGCCAGATTTTATTTGCACGTACTTCATTTCCTTTTATCTCATTTCCAGAAAATAACATTCACATACACATATCCAAATATAAATACAATGAAAAAAAAAATCAAATTCAAAGGGCTATTTATGCACCGTTATACTCTTAAAGATTGGTGAAGGAAGTGATCACTACCAAATTGGCATACAAATGCAAAGAAAAATAAATAAAAATGTTGCATATACTGCTATACAAATGCTAAACCTTGACAGTAGTATTTGTCAGGTTATTTGACTCTTTTCTTCTTGTTGTAGTGTGACATAATGATGCAAAATCTGTCGTTCAACCATCACAAAAATAGTCATATATGCTAAAAAAGAACTTCATTTAGTGTAATGTGTGTATTTTCGCGTATTAAAATACAACATGAATGTTTTTTTTCTGTTCTTTTCACGTAGGACAATTATGTTTACTTAAGACACCTTTATCCATTGCCTGCTTACTCTTGTATGATCTCATCAAAACTTGTATAAAGTATCGTGTAATCAATAAAGTTTATTATTCTTTCTCATGATCGAGTGATACCTATACGTGAAGACGTACTCGCAGTCTACTTGTATTTGTCATTAAAAGTGGCTTGACAGAATCACAGTATGGCAAAACAGGATCATTTGTTTTATGAGCTTGAAAAAGATTGCAATTCGACAGGAAGGTGCGAAATAACATCCGGCGTCACTTACTTGATACATGTGTATAAAATGTCCACATTTTACATAGTATGGCGTAAACTCCAAGAAACAAAATGGTATGAAGTTAATGTTGTCACTCTTCCAACCAATTGCTTTATGTTAAATTTGATTTTTCAAAAAGGTTAATAGCTTGGCAGCTTTTTCCACTTCAAAAGAAAAAAAAATAATATTGTCACAAAAGAACAATTAATTATTAGGACTTAGCCACACAAATGAACAAAAATAGTAGTTATACATCCTGTATCATTGAGCATGCTTTTTGTGTGCGAATGTGGAAAGGAAATGGGAATAAATCAACAAAAGACTTATGATTTAACTCCAAATCAAGTTCTACTGAGACGAACAGAGAGGGTAAAAGAAGTATGTCATCTTTTAAAACATGAAAGAAAGAATAAAACAGAATCGGAATAAGCATCCTTTCTTAAGCATTGTGAAGGCGTTTTAACCTGAATAATGATCAAGGTTGGACGGGACCTTTTCACGAAAGGTAACTTAATACAGATGATAATCTGGAAAGGATTTTGCCCTAAGAAAACCAAAGTCGGGGCCCAACTCGTCTGTGGCGTGACGGGGAGGAGACACAAGGCGCTTGCACGTGCAGAGAACGCGTCGATTAACGGGGCGTCGAGGAATCAGCGAACGACGTTATCACAGGTCGGCCTGCAGGTCCTCGACGATGCTGGACAGAATACCGCTAGGTGCTGGTTGCCATTCACACTGCCTCGACGCCCTGGGTCGACGTCTGCGTGGCTCCCCATGGTTGCCGTGTAGCAGGTAGAAGTTGGCTCGAGACCGCCTGGTGGTTTGCCTGGCCAAGTCGACGAAAACTTTTGTCGCCGTCGTCGTCGAAGGTAAACAGGCTAGAAACGGGTTCGTATCTCCAGAATTATCCTTCTCTTTAGCACTTTAACTAAGCAGAACAATTGTCTTAAAGAAAGCAATTTCTGTCAAGACCGTGGACGGGAATGACAAGAAGGCTACAACGGTCCTCTCTAACCAGAGTCTGACTGTCGACTGACGTGACCAATGTAGTTTAGGATGAGTTAACTCCCAATCCAACACTCACATTCATGGAAAGTCCCATCACCTACGCCAAGCTAATGTATTCATTACATTAAACACAAACTTTGTTAAGAGTCAAGGCGCTAATTCCTGTACGGGCCTTAATTAAGGAGTTCGTTCAACCCACCCCGCAGAAAAGGTTTGACCACACAGAGTGGTAGATGGGACCTCCAAGAACACCCCCAGATAGTATGTGATTCGAAATTGTGGTATCAATAAAATTTTACAGGCCATTTTAGTTGCGACAAGACCTTATTGCTCAAAAAAGAGTCTGCGCACGCTAAGACTACTACACGCACCACTAGCACTGCTACAAGCGCTAGTGCCAGTGGTGCGTGAAGTAGTCTTAGCGCACGCAGACTTTTTCCTCGGCAAACAAGGGTTTTTGCCAGCAAACTCACTAGCTGAGGTCAGTGTAGTTTAGTTTCTAGCCGTTTTTATTTCGTGTATATTTTTTCCCAGTTGCAGCAAGCCGAGTGAGGTTACATCCCCAGTGATTGTGACCCCAAACCGTTCGGGCGTCGCAATCACTTGGTATGCGCCTTCGCTCGGCTTAGCACAATAAAGTGGGCTTCTACACATGCGCAAGCTGCAACTCGGAGAGATGAAAACGAAATAAAAACAACTAGAAACTAGACTGGGGTCGGTTACGGCTGGCACTGAAAATCACAACATAATCACAGTTTTTTGCAGATATTTCATGAATAATTCCTCAAAACTCCGTAAAACCATGTATATATATGTTGCTAGAGATGTCAGCAAAACAATAGGATACATTGTATTTTAAAGTTAAAATATTGTGCATGGTTACCATGGTAACCAGATGCATACAGGTGATTGATAATCCAAAAAATGCCTCCAACTGCTGCAAATTTTGGTATTTTTTGCTTAGTTTTTTTTTTGTAGATTTAAAACAAACATTTCTATTGATTATTTTTCAAAAAAAGTTTTTTTTTTCCTGTTGCCATGGCAACCAGTAATATCCAATCAGGATTCAGCTGTCAATACTTGAGAACTAATGCCCATATTTTCAAAAAGCTCAATAAGCATGTCATTCTGCATAATTGTACCATTTACCGTACTTTTAACACATATTTGACTTCAAATTACAGGCAAATGTTGTTTCCAGCAATGTATGGACACAAAATTCCCTTCAAAATCTATGTTAATACAGAGAGCAAGGCCGACGATATTCTGATATTAGCTTTTTAAAGTATATATTTACAGAGAAATGGTTATTCGAAACAACCTCGGAAAAGAGCAGAAGAAAGCAATTGATTGTTCTTGTTCTTAAAGGAAATTTATTCAAGAATGCAGATAAATTCCTTTCTAAAGAAGGAATATACAAGTACACTGCATTATCCATCAATGGAATTAAAAGCGTACTTTTTCGTTGGTAAGCTAGGGTTGAAAATTAAAAAGAAAAAATGAATAGTCATGACATGTAAATTTGTATTAAAACGTGCAGTAATGAATTATGCTATTAAGGAGAGAATGAAGGAAAATCATAGGGGTCCTATCCGTTTTATCCAGGTTAACTTTGTAGCGTTGAGGTGGGTAGTTTAACCCTATAAAGCCCAAGGGGGAGGGGGGCCCTACCATATCTTCATTTGCCGCTCCTAAACCCTTTACCCGATTTCAACCAAATTTGGTGGCTTTTCCTAATATCTTATTACAAACATTTTGATATATAATTTAGGTATGTCCGATATTCTTGTTTGCTATGACAACCGTAAACTGACAACCATGTTAGTCAGATTTTGTATGATTTTCTGTTTCAATTTCAGTTAACAATATAATTATGGATGAAATTGGGGTTTTCTTGGCCATACTTTGCTAAAGGTAAAAAAAATGTGAAGTAATTATGGTTGAGAATTACCCTGAAATGGTCTTCTTATTATTTCCTTTATTTTCTATATAACATAGGCATCAAACAATATAGATATAATAGAAATAATCGAAAATACAGCATTTTTCAAAGATTACCTTTTCATTTTATGTTATCTTCACGCAAGCTTTGCGTGGAATATCATTTGTTTATCATAATGTCAATCTGCATAAACTTAAAATTTCAGTATTTTGGAAATATGAAATGTGATACAAATATATGCGCCCATTCCAAGCAATACGTAATAGGTTTCATATATTTCTTTATATTGTAATGAATTACGCCCCCACATGTTGACCTTGAGAAATTTCAACCATAATAACTAGTGAACGTTGACTTGCTCTTACTTTGTAGTAAATATAGACATGATTAATATAAAATAACAACATATTTACTGGGGATAAAGAAATATAACGAAAAAACATGATTTTAGCATATTTTCTATGTATTTTTTTATATTTTGGGAAATAGTGCCCTCAGTGGGTAACCTTGAGAAATGTTGGGTCATGTAGAGCATGAGTTGCTCTACCCATGTGCCAAATATGACGATCATACATCATATAATAAAGAAGTTATGTAGGGGGCACAATGTGCCGCCACCCCCCCCCCCCCCTTGGGCCTGGAAGGGGTCAAAATAGCTTGGGCTTTATAGAGTTTGGGTGATCATGAGCACGAAAGGCAAAATAAACAAACGTGTCTGGATTCCAGATTTTTTTTCTCACTTTATTCAAAATTCAAATTCAAATTCAAAACTTTATTTTCACTCTTTTTTCCAACAGAATGTACAAAAAACTTTAAGCTTTAAAATGATGTATAACTCAAATCAAATGGACTCTCTTAGCCTATCTAAATATTGGAAAGAAAGCACAAACTCAGGAAAAGTGTGAACTGAGAAAAGAGGCTCTGAAGTACAGTGTCTACTCAAACGCATAATCTTTACCAAACCGTCCCGGCTGTGCGATGAATGGGACAAAAACAGTAAGTAAACCACCAGAGTAACAACAATGAAGGGATTATCAGATCAAATTGAAATTAAGCATGCCTCATTAACACATTCTGTCCATAATTAATGCCAACTTTCAAAGCAGTAGCACTATCCTTTCAAAAGTTATTAGAGTTGAAATTGAAGAGTGTGGACAAGGTTTTTCAGAAATGAAAAAGGGATTCTAAAGACACACCTAATCACACTATTCTACCAAAAATGTTCGAGATAAACTGCTAAAAAAACACACTTTCATGCCCATTTGATGATACCAAATTTTAGCATAGTGTAAAAGAAGACCCGTTCTTTCAGAAAATATGAAAAAGTCAAGTTCGGCTAGGTTGACCCATTTCACTTATTTTCAGTCCTCACGCAAAATCAGTGTGTGCGACTTTATGTTCGTTTTGAGGTGCACGGTCACATTAATACACAAAAAAGTGGAGGTATCCACTCAAAAGACTATGCTTGTAACATGTGGGTACCTCTGAGGGAAAAGGGGGAAAGAGGGGAAGTAAAGGGGGTGAAAAACTTACAACTACAAAGAGTGCGGGAAACTGGGAAAGTCGGGAATAAAAGAAAAGAAAGAAAGAAAGAAGAAAAAGAAAGCAAAAGTGTGAAAATAGGGAACAGAAAATGGGGAGAAGAGGAAGAGAGAGAGAAAGAGAGAGAGAAAACCTAACTTATTTTGATGCATACACCACGGGGCGAAGCCCACAGAGACAAATAGCCACGCGTTTTCGAGAGTGAAACAGTGTTGAGCTGCTTTCCAGCGGAACGGACTGTAACCGTTAGGGCACGTGGGGAATACAAAAATACTAAACGCGGTAAAAAAATGGTCGATGCCTCAAGAGAACGCTGCCTATAGTGAAAGAAGATACATTACATAATTATATCTATTCGGTTGCATTATAAGACTTCAAAAGAAAACTCTTCAATCACTTTTTAAAAGAAAACAAAGATGGTGCATTTTTTATGTCCATGGGAAGGGAGTTCCAGAATCTTGGACCTACATAAATGAAAGTCTGTTAAGCAAGTACGGTTCTTAATAAAGGTAAATGAAATTCATTTGACTGTCTGGTTGGATATCCATGATATGTCCGGTTGCGCATGAACATGGAGTTAAAAAAAGACGGAAGACAGTTATTATTATAAGTACACATAAATTGCCCGAGTTGAAACAAAAACAAATCTTTAATTTTTAGAATCTTATTATGAAAAAAACAAAGGATCTGTATGAGAATACGGAACGGTGTTACAAATGATGCGAAGAGCCTTCTTTTGTAGCAGTAAAACCCTATCCAATAATATTTGATGAGTGTTTCCCCATACTAAAATTCCATAACGAATGTTGAGGAATAAAAAATTTTAGTCTATTAATAACACCTATGTTACGTGAAATTTTCTTACAGACATTATCAATATGAAATTTCCAGGAGAGTTTATTATCGACTGTAATTCCGAGAAACTTAATATGGGAAACACTTTCTAAACAGCATCACCAAAATAAATATCCATATTCAAATTATCTAAAGTATTACAGAAAAGCATATATTTAGTTTTTTGGATATTTAAAGACAACTTATTTGCTCGTATCCACTCACATACTTTTTTAACTCAAAATTAACTGTCTGCACAAGGGTGTTTGGGTCTTCATGCGAATAAAATACATTTGAATCGTCGGCAAAAAGTATGAAAGATAAAACATCGGAAGAAACACAAAAATCATTAATGTAAACAATAAACAACAGCGGGCCCAACAAACTACCTTGTGGGACGCCACACTTAAATTCTCTCATATCAGAGTTATGATTATTCAAAAAAAAAAACATATTGTTTGCGATCAGTTAAATAACTCCTGAACCACTCCAAGGCCTTCCCACGTATACCATAATGAGACAACTTGTATAGTAAAATATCATGATTTATAGTGTCGAAGGCCTTGGAGAAGTCCAGGAAGATACCAATCATATGAGAGTGATTATCTAAAGCATGTGCTACTTTATCAACAAAATTTAACAAAGCGTGACAGGTGCTATGCTTTTCTCGGAACCCAAACTGCGAATTCGTAAAAACACCACACATATTCAAAAAATTCAACGTTCTTTTATATATAATTTTCTCTAAAATCTTGGACAAACAAGATAATAAAGAGATAGGCCTGTAATTACTTATATCTAACTTATCTCCATTCTTATATATAGGAATAACTTTAGCTACTTTCATTTGTTCTGGAAACACACCCGTTGACATTGACAAATTAAAGATATGTGCCAGAGGATCCGCAACAGAAGATATAACATCTTTCAAAATCATATTGCTTATGTCATCATACCCTGAACTTTTTTTGTTTTTCAAACCAGATACAATATCAATAACCTCATATCTAGTGGTAGGAGTAAAAAATATTGAATGCATATTATACTGATTTAAAAAATCAGAAAAATGTTTATTAGTATCATGAATTTCTTGAGCAATGTTTTCTCCAAATGTTGTAAAATATGTGTTGAAAATATTTGCTATATCCACAGAATTATCAATAATTTCATCATTATATCTTATTTTCGATATACCAGACTTTTCATTTGATACATTCATTGCTTGTTTTAATACATTTCATGTACTTTTTATATCACATCTATATCTTTCTAATTGCTTATGATAATATTTTTTTCTTTTCTATACGTATTATCTTAATAAGGGTATTCTTATATGAGGATTATTTCAATCGTGCTTGTTCAGTTTTTTTTTTTCATTTTAAATACATAAAACAATTTATTTTTTCTATTTATCCTACTTTGTTGTGGCAAACTTATTAATGACTGTGGAAAATAGAAAGTTATCTGAGCCCGAAATGTCCTTAAAATACCCTGATCCACAAATAAGATTGTTGAACAAAAAAGTTACAAAACTTGTACTGTAATGTATAACAAAGTGCTGAAAGCCAGTCACACTGTGAGCTATAGTAACAGGCATAACAAAAAATTCATATCTAACAAAGAACTGACGATTCGAACTTGGTTATGAAATATCACCATAAGTTGTCCAAATAATGATACCCTATATCGACAGAATGAATCAAATTTCGTGCACTTACAGTCCACGAAAAACACACAAAAAAATGTATCTACATTTTAGATATAGCCTATAACAAACAGAATGATTCAAATTTTTTGCACTTACGGTCCACGAAAAGCACGAAAAAGTATTTACACTCGAGATATTTTTTTTTCACTTTTATCGCATGCTGGTGTGGTACAAACATAAATGCTGATGGTATATTTGAGACAGAAAGTTGTCTGATTGTATGAATTGTTTGACCCTGAGACGTCCTTAAAATACCCTGATTCACAAATACCTCGATCCACAAATAAACTTGTTGAATATAAAGCTAAAATACTTGTATATATATATATATATATGAAGAGTTTGTTTGCAAAAACCGATAAGTCCATATTTGCCAAATGGAGATATTTGCGATTAAAGGTCAAGAAAAATAAAGAGAATAATAAGAAAAAATTTGCTTCTTTTGACCATAACTTCAAAAATATACCTTTATATGTAGTGACCAATATATCATTTAAAAGGTGTTATTTTGTACTTTATGACAGAGATCGTACTTCAAAATTTTCAAAAATGGACTTATCGGTTTTTGCAAACAAACCCTTCATATGTATAACGAAGTACTGAAAGTCAATCCATCACACTGTGAGCTCTAGTAACAGGCTTAACAAGAAATGAAAAATTGAATTCATATTTAACAAAGAATTGATAATTCGAACTTGATTATGAAATATCCCCACAAGTTGTCCAAATATATATAGCTTACCAACGAAAAGTACGCTTTTAATTCCATTGATGGATAATGCAGTGTACGTGTATATTCCTTCTTTACAAAGGAATTTATCTGCATTCTTGAATAAATTTCCTTTAAGAACAAGAACAATCAAGTGCTTTCTTCTGCTCTTTTCCAAGGTTGTTTCGAATAACCATTTCTCTGTAAATATATACAAATGTACTCTAAAAAGCTATTATCAGAATATCGTCGACTTTGCTCTCTGTATTAACATAGATTTTGAAGGGAATTTTGTGTCCATACATTGCTGGAAACAACATTTGCCTGTAATTTGAAGTCAAATATGTGTTAAAAGTACGGTAAATGGTACAATTATGCAGAATGAGATGCTTATTGAGCTTTTTGAAAATATGGGCATTAGTTCTTAATTATTGACAGCTGAATCCTGATTGGATATTACTGGTTGCCATGGCAACAGGAACAAAAACTTTTTTGAACAATAATCAACAGAAGTGTTTGTTTTTAATTCACCTATGTACAACAAAAAAGCTAAACAAAAAATACCAAAGTTTGCAGCAGTTGGAGGCATTTTTTTATTATCAATCACCTGTATACATCTGATTACCATGGTAACCATGCACAATATTTTAACTTACAATGTATCCCATTGTTTTGCTGACATCTCTAGCAACATATATATACATGGTTTTACGGTGTTTTGAGGAATTATTAATGAAATAACTGCAAAAGACTGTGATTATGTTGTGATTTTCAGTGCCAGCCGTAACCGACTCCAGTCTACTTTCTAGTCGTTTTTATTTCGTTTTCATCTCTCCGAGTTGCAGCTTGCGCATGTGTAGAAGCCCACTTTATTGTGCTAAGCCGAGCGGAGGCGCATACCAAGTGATTGCGACGCCTGAACGGTTTGGGGTAACAATCACTGGGTATGTAACCTCACTCGGCTTGCTGCAACTGGGAAAAAATATACACGAAATAAAAAAGGCTAGAAACTAAACTACACTGACCTCAGCTTGTGAGTTTGCTGGCAAAAACCCTTGTTTGCCGAGGAAAAAGTCTGCGTGCGCTAAGACTACTACACGCACCACTGGCACTGGCGCCTGTAGCAGTGCTAATTTTGCGTGTAGTAGTCTTAGCATGCGCAGACTCTTTTTCGAAAAATAAGGTCTTGTCGCAACTAAAATGGCCTGTAAAATTTTATTGATTCCACAATTTCGAATCACATACTACCTAGGGGTGTTCCAGAGAGTCCAACCGACCACCCTATGTAGTCAAAACTTTTCTGCGGGGTGGGTTGAACGAAGTCATTTTTTCTGGGTCCCTGCGCCTGGACTATAAGTGGAGACCTATGAGACTGCGGTTACAAACGAATACTGAGAACAACTCAACATTAAGATTACGTAACTGGTGATACAAAAGCTGTAGTGTTTACAAACATTCGTGATCGCACACGTGTATCAGCTAATTACGCACAATCCCTTGATCCTTAGACATGATTACTGCCGTCACAAAACTACATAATTATTAAAGGGGACAAATTCGTAACACTATCATCCAACACTTTTTAATAGTTTACAACAACTGTAGATTCGCAAGGTACTTACCTACAGCTCTTTATTGTAAAGGTGAATGGAAGAAGTGAGGACGATCTTACCACTGTGCAGTAATTACCAAGCGATGTCGTGCTGCGACTTGGCAGCATGGCTAAAAACATCCCGTTGCAGTAGCAGTGGAACTACCTAAAGATTAGTTGTAATTTAGGTTTCACTGAATCTCTATACACACTCTTAGATTGTATTTCCTATAATAATTTTGCGTCACATTTCCCGTGCGTTTGCACCTCTATACCAACACGACATCCCAGCGGACGAAACACAAAGATGAAAGAATACCAGAAATACATTTCGTACTACAACGTACTACCCACTTTGCGCACCAAAAACAATAGATTTCTGCGCAAAGCCGTTCATGAAGATTTAATAGGGGCATCCCACGAGACCGACACCCACGAGTCATACGGTCCACGAGACCGACATCAATACTAGGTCCATGGGTCATACAACCCACGAGTTATACGGCTCAGGAGTCATACAGCCCATGAGTTCGACACTACGCACAAAAGGCTCATGAGACCGACACTACGCAAACACAGCCCACGAGACCGACACTAAAGCCCCCGTCACACTAGAGCGGATTGAGCCAACGAATGCCCAGCGGAGCCGCAAATTTGGAGATACGCTCACATCCGTTGCTCGTCGTTCGCGACCCGCTTGACGTTCGCTGTATCCGCTAGCTGTTCGCAGAGATCCGCCGGAGCCAAATTTTGATTTTGACATGTCCAAAATCTTGAGCGGATGACGAACGGAATGACAATCCGCTCTGTATTCGATGAGCATCCGCTGATCGAAAGTTTGGGTCGCTCTGCGTTCGTTTCCTATTCGTCCGCCGTTCGTCCAAATTCGTCCAGCAAATCAGCACAGTAACACACGTTAATTAATCGTAGCAGGAAAAACAAATAGATATTCATAGCTCACATGATAATGATAATGATAATGATAATGATAATGATAATGATAATGATAATAATAACAATAATAAGAAAAAGGTCTTATCTACCCAGGGTAAACCTCTTCAGTGTTCCCACTGCTCTACCAGAGGGTCCTGCTATTATTATAAGCCAGTTCGGGGTTCCAGTTTGAGCATGAGCAGAAAAAAAGTTCATTTTTACCGAGAGACAGGTTGGTTTTTAATTTCACTGAGATAACCATCTGTAATGCTATGATTATTCATGGAATCCTTATAAATGGTGCCAGCCAGTACATAAACCTGACAAAAAGCCTAGTATTTGGCAATGTTAACAGAAAAGTTTGTTAATGTATTCAAAACAGCACAATGAAATAGATGCTTCCCAAAGTGTTGATTGACGAAACATTCCGGTCACTTCATCTACACAGGTTCATTCTTATGTGAGAATACGAGTTCCATAAATTGCTATGTTGAGCAAGCTGCTGCATTATGCTGCTTTGAAATGAGTGAAGTGCCTAACCAACTGAGAAAAATGAAAGGTCATTTGTATCTATGTGCACATGAGCTATCTCCGAACTGGCTTATTACCCCAACGTTGCCAGGTACCCATTTACACCTGGGTCGAGAAGGATATCGTAGGTAAAATATCTTGCCCTAGGATGTAAGCACATTGGCGGTATTCGAACCAGGGTCCTCGGTTCGGGAGTCGGGAGTCTTATCCACTATGGCACACCCCCTACATGACATTTCATTATACGTATTCTGGCATGAAGTAATAAATGGTAGATAATAACTGCACTTGCAGTGCTTTTATCGAAAATATTATTCTAAACCGCTGCTATAAAAGTCAACCTGTAGTAACTTGGAATCTCTGCATGGAAATTTGGAATTGTGAAAGTTCGACTCCAGTTGGAGGCACCAGACGCAATGGAGGATGTTGTGAGTTGGACTACCAACATCATGCGTCAACGTGATCATCAGAAGGAAGTGCACTTTATTAGGGGAATCTTGAGGACTGTCGAGGGTAGTGACATCAGGAGTACAATACTAGTACTTGCTGGTGACTTCTGCTTCCTTCTTTTTAGGGCCATTTTCACAGTCACAACATTTACTTGACACTGTCACTGCTCAAAATGATTTGGTGAAGTGTGCGTCAGCCGAGATCCGTCACGTGATCGCCGCAGTATTGCTCGGCATATGTTGGGCATTCGCTGATCATTCGATTTGTCCGCTCAGCATCCGTTGGATGGAAAGTACGCATTTGCTTTCATTCGTTACTTTATCCGCTAGTAAGACGGTTAGCATATGCTCATCATTCGTTAGGCGAACGTTCGAAAACCACATTTTGCTTGCGAATTCGAGCGGATTTGAGCGTATCTGGACTTTGCCAAATTTTGTCCATCCGCTAGGCATTCGTTGATTTATACTCTGTAGTGTGACGGGGCCTTAAGCAAGAAAGGCTCATGGGACCGACACTAAGCAAAGAAAGCCCACGAGACCGACAGTAGGCAAAGAAGGCCCACGAGACCGACAGGATAAACAGCGCCATCTACATGTCTATAACCTGTACAGGGTGTTCCATGAACGGAAAAATAACATACTGGCGGGTATAATTTCGTAACACTATCAATTGAAGGATGGTGACCATCTACATAATTATGAACGTCATCAAATATGTATTTCTACATACTTCTGGAGAGGGGGGCAAGTGTGTCAGGGAGCGACATTGTTATCAAGTTGAAAAATTGAATTGTATTCTTCATGCCCCCGCTCCCCCAAAAACGAACTAGTACTCTTCATCCCCCAAAAAAGAGACCAAAAAAAAAAACACAAATGATTTAAAAAGAGGAAATTAACGATGTATGGATAATTTTAGAGCTTTCATAATGCCATCGTGCTATTTTCAATAGGCTTTCCCAGTTTTTAGCTAGAAGATGGAGAAGATATAAATGTTACCTCTTCTCTTTCCCGATTCACTAGTTGCTGATTCTATTTTAGATATTCTACCCTCCTGATTTGACGTTTTGCGGTAAGATCTATTTGTAATTTTCTCTGTAACTATAATGTAATTCTACTGATTAAAACGTTTATATCGCAGGGATTCACCTCAATTTTGTGGCTTGTGTTATTCTCCTCCGAACAGTACATTTTATCGTGAAATACAATAGCTGTTTTCATGGATGCATCTGTTTTTTCCAAATCCCTAACGCTACCGTAATAGACGATTACGTAATTTTTTTATTTTTTATTAATACTAAGTCAACACCCTCGCAGGTTTATTGTGGAAAGATCTGTTACGTACTTTTACTGTACTTTGTTCATTTTTTTTTCCACAAACACATCCCCATGCAAGCACAATCAAAGATCTTGATCATTTGGGGGGGGGGGGGGGCAACTGATGGGGTAACACCCTGCCGGAGATGGCAACTCTTCTTTTCCATCTCTCATATCTTCCTATGCTATTATCAGGACATCCTATACAATGCATTGGTCTATAGGTGGCGCTGTACATCCTGTCGGTCTCGTGGGCCTTCTTTGCTTAGTGTCGGTCTGGTGAACCTCTTTTGCGTCATGTCGGTCTCGTGAGCCTTGTATGCCTAGCATCCGGCTCGTGGACCTTTTAAGTGTAGTGTGGGTCTCGTGGGCTTTGTTTGCTTACTGTCGGTCTCATGAACCTTTTGTGCGTAGTGTCGGTCTCGTGAGCCGTATAACTCCTGGGCTTATTTTACTTGATGTCGAACTCGTGGGCTTTATTTACTCAGTGTCGAACTCGTGGGCTGTATAACTGGTGGGCTGTATGACTTGTGAGCTGTATAACTTGTGGGCTGTATGACTCGTGGGTGTCGGTCTCGTGACGTGCACCTGATTTAATTACCTCACGTAAGTTTTGGCTCAGCAATTAACCCTTGATTGAAGTCGTCCATTATTGTCTCATTTATGTATTTGAAAGTGCTACCAACATCAATGTCTCAAAGAAATATCTGTAAGTTCCAAAAAAAAATGTCCTCATCCCTTCAAGTTTGAAATGCTCAAGAAAATCGATGACACATAAAGGGCTTTATCAGGAGTGTCTTATATTTTGCAATTTTGGCACTTTGTCCTTGTGTCAATAAAGATTCCATCATGTGTAGGCTATTCCAGTTGACAAAAGTGTTTGATATCATTTGATTATACACGAACTTTTGAGCTTGAGATTTCTGCCAATTAGATGTATTCTTTTACATCTGGAGGTATTCATTACGTGCGTGGAATTATTAGAACTACAGTCTACGGTACATTTAAGGAAGCGTGCTAATTATCAAACCGACACTAACAATATTTGTTGCAATGGGCACAGAAAACCAGGTGGGATTTTGATAATCATAACAAAGTCATCTAAAGTCATGCAGGTAAAATCTTTTTTGTCATAGATCTTTGTTTTTCTTTATTATTTATTTGTTCGTTTGTTTGATTGAGTTTTTGTTTGTTTGTTTGTTTCTTTCTTTTTGTAGAAAAAAAAATCAGGTCGTCGATGGCTTCGTTTGTTTTGAGAGTGAGAGTGAGGACGGGAACGTACAGTTGAATCTCATTAGGATCAGAGCCCTATTTGATGTCATGACTTTAAGCTTTCCTGAAGCTGTGAGTCACTAGAATTAATGCTTAGTACATCGGTGAACTGGGGTAATGTTAGGTAAAATGAATCCCTGCTCCTTGAGAAAGGTAATGTTCATGATAGATATTGGAGTTGAGGGTAGGTATTTCTTGATAGCTACTGATCATTAACGATTTCCCCGGGAGCTTCTTCGATCACAAGGTAACCGTTTTCATCAACCTCGGGATTTTCGCTTGGCTTGTTTGTGTAGATGGATGTAGAATAATGCAGATCATGCCCTCTTGTCGCAATGTTGTTTTCAGTCTTATCGATATTCATTACCTCAGTGCCATAGTTTGGTTCTTGGAAGGTCGTAAACTGGTCAGAAGTGGTGGGGATATCTTGGTAAACTAGTGTTTTAGGAATCCTAGAATTAGTAGATACGTCTGTAGCTCTAGAGATTAAATATCCGTCTTCATCAGTGTCCCTCTTGTCTATCTCGGTAGCTGTGGAGTGGGTAAATCTGAAATCGGACGTTTCTCCTGGTTTGCTTGTGTAGATGGATGTAGAATAAAGCGGATCGTGCACACTCATTGTAAAACAGCTGTGTTTTTTAGTCTTATCGATATTCATTCGTTCGGTACCATAATGTGGCTCTTGGAAGGTAGCGGAATGGTGAGAAGTAGCGGGAATTTCTTCGTAAACTGGTGACTGAAGGATCATAGATCCGCCATAGTCGTCCGCTACAGCAGTGGCGCGCAAGTATCCTTCTTCGTCGATTGCGTTTTCTTCTACCTTGTCATCTGTAGACTTTACAGTCTTTACAGTACATGGCATGTTGATGAATTGTACATTTTGGCCATCGATAACGTCTTCGTCGTTTTGGCTCCTGGAGTCCGGGAGAGGCAACGACCTATCGTTGATTGGCATTCTCATTTTTCGTCTGCGGGTGTGATCCTGCAATAATAAATACAGAGAAAACTACTTGTAAGTTTCGTTGTCATGCCTAGCAGGGCAACGTTACTAATACATTCACACGTCGGCAAGGACTGCCCACGTTGACAACCTCAAATGTTTCCATTAAAAAAATAGCATAACAAAGAAACAAAAATCTCGGCAATATAAAGCCTTTTTTATGTGTCCCACCGATTCCATGAGGATATTGTTATTTTCATGCAAGACCTATGTCTGATTCTTTGTTTGTCCATGATATTCTCTCAAAATTTGAACGATGCATCTGATTTCTTTCTCACACAATGTAGTGACATGCGTTATTGAAAAGAACAAGCTTAGCTCATGTACATTGTATGGCGACATCCGCGTGGCTGAATATTAAGTATACTTAATTGAAACAAACAAAATAATTCTCAGCTACATTTACTCAAGGTTCTTACCGTTGTACACAAAAAGCGTTTATTGGTACATATTCGGTGAATGCCATAGACTCCATTATTGCAAGAAATAATCCCACAGCTATCCCAGATGTAAGCGCCGTTATTCCGTCCCTTGCTGCAGCATACATGACAAATTAGATATCGTAAATTCTTCATAAACCAACTAATAAACACAGAGACAAAGGTTTAGAAAGCAAAGCCCAAGTTTACATCCATGAAACGTAACGGAACACTACGATTCCCTTCATTACCTTGCATCACAGATTGAAAAATAATCATGTTTTTGTTTAGTACGCAGCTGCTTTTTTTTTTTTTGGTAACACACACACACACACACACATAATAATGTTTGTTAATGTGTTTGGGAACACTTGAAAAGTTTCGTAATCACATACTTCTTTGTAAAAAGGGCATTGCAAATCAGAAATATGCATTTTTAATTAGAGTAGTTATTACCTAATCACGACATAGTGGCAAGAGAATGATGGAGAACATGTAAAACACACGTTTGTTCCTGTTTTCTCTAGCGAAAAAAAAAAACATGCACAGGGTTCAGATGTTTCCACCTAAAATTGAAAAAGATAATTAACTTATTCCCATTTGCTGAAAATTTGAGAGTATTGATAGCAACAACCCACAACTGTTTCATTGGTCTATGAGCAAACACAAACCAAACGAATGATTCTCTAATAATTGAAATTAAAAAAAAAAGAGATGAATAGCTTTACATTTTTTTGTGTATTTATCTCAGTATTCCCATCTCGTTCAAAACCAACATGTGTAAACAGGATATGAAGGGCGACAAAGATTTTCCCTTTGTTTTTATTAAGCACAAATTATATCTTTTTATCACATGCTATTTTACTGTTCAAGTCCGAAGGAATAACACGTCTGCAGCTTTCTGGCGTCGGGAAAAAAATCAACAGGTCCGAAATATTTGGAAGCCTTCGTGCAAAAATAACTCCAAAGAGTGAACATCTATAATGTATTTCTCTGTGTAACTCAAGTACAGTAAGACCAGTTGATTTGTAATGACACAAGAAAGTCACCCGTCAGTCGGGGTATATTGTAGATTCACTTGTTCATTTTTCTTTTCAATTTGTGAACTAATGGGGGGGGGGGATATATAAGTGATTTTCATGCGATGCTCAGGAGGTGTCAATGGTTGATTCCCGTACCTTCGACTGCTTGGCAAGATGGCGTTGATGCATTCCAAACCAGGTAGTGTGTCGACTGGTTATGGCCAGATGACTTCACACAAAGCAATGTTGCACTACCATTGAGGACATAACCTTCATCACACTCCAAGTTGACGGTGGATCCAAGCAGTGTGTTGCTCACATTCCATTTTCCATGAGAGACATCAACGGGATGATCGCAGTTTGTCTCGTTGCCTGGAAATAATAAAGATATTTAACGAAAAAAAAAGAATGATTTTATTCATGATGACTGCAAGGGAGACAAGATAAGTCTTCTACGATGTACGATAACTCCACTTTGCTGCAGAATATAGATTGGCTCCAAATGATTTCATATTTTTTTTTGTCTTTGTCATTTGCTTTTTTAAAGGACAAGTTCACCTTCAGAGACATGTGGGTTGAGTGAATGCAGCAATATTAGTAAAGCACATCATTGAGAGTGTGAGGAAAATCGGACAATCCGTTCAAAAATTATGAATTTTTAAAGTTTCTGCTCACTCACGGCTGGATGAGAAGACTACTATAGCTTGTGATGTCACATGAGTACAACGATATAAAGAAAGAATAAAGAAAATTCAAAATATTATCACTTTTCTGGCATAAGAAAAGAATACTTGACTTCTCTCATTCAGAAGGCAGGGGGAATAATATTACCCTTAACATAGGCCTATGTCAGTAACAAGTCGAAGAAATGTGCACTTAACTCAGAAAGTAAAGTTTTGTGAAATTCTCTTATTTTGTTCATATGGTTGTACGCATATGACATCATACACTATAGTAGTCTTCTCATCCAGCAGTTTACTGCTAGACATTTTGAGCGGGAGAGGAAAGGGGTTGCTTGGATGAAAAAACAACAACCTGCAAATACTGTATTTTGGTTTTAATTATTACCAACATGGCTGTCATTGATGTGCCTTTCTTTAGCGGTCTATAGATTTTGGTTTCATCTGTCTGTTCCTGCATGTGGCATTGTGTTGTTTTTATAATTACCTGCCTGATATTCGATACCGTGCTCGCATGCCTGCTTTGTTGACGGCATTAGCGCAATTATTGATTGGGAAAAGCATTCGCTCTCAGGGCAATTAAGTTTTGCTTCTCAAAATCATTAGATATTCATTACGTGGTGGCTGGAAATTTTTACTTTTTGCATTTTTTTCACTGGCTGTTTAGCTGAAGAGCAAAGTCAACTGCAAACATGTGGACGTCAATATCATTTCATTCCCGCAACCACTGATGAAGCCCATGATTTCAACACGAAGCAAAAGAGGCTCACGAGACCGAAACTAGGGAAAGGAGACACTTAGGTTCACCACTTAGTTAAAAACGCTCAACGAGGCTGACACTATAGGGCCCTGCAACACCTTTTTGGGCAAGCCTTGCAATTTGCGAAGAACAAATTTTGCTACACGAAGTACCCCACAGATGACCAGCACATGAGAGTACCTAACACGTATCTCACCCGTAGTTACCCGGAATTGCGCACGCGAGTCCTCTTTTAATACCCGGAACCATGTTTTGGCCTTGTCACTCCTTTCCGGGCAAGATGCGCGGGCTTGATGCGTGTGGGGATTTTCCAGCACACATTACAATTTTTGCAGGCGAACAAGGAATTGGGAGAGTTTCGCATGCGTCTTCATACCTGCTGGACCCATGCTACTTACGTTTTACTTATATACGTCCATTTCAAGCCGGTCAACTGGCTTTGACTTGCGGCATCTACGGGCATCCTACTTGTGTTCTTCGTTGACCTGTGCGGGCAATCCCTGCGACTTACCCGTAAAAGTTTTGGTCATGCTCAAATCGGACTATTGAAACGATTTGCGCGTATGAGTGTGCTATTCAACGAAAGGGCACAAAATGTTAGCAACTTTTTGGTTTTAATTATGTAGTCTCCTTGATTTGAAGCAGTTTATTTCATTATCTTTGTTTTATTTTCCGGAATAAGTGTATGTTCCCAGGAAATGGACGACACTTATCTTCTTCAATAATAAAAAGGACGAGAGAGGTACGTGTTTTATTTTATAAGATTACTCTTATAGAACTAGTATAAGTATATTGCATTGAATCAACATTTAAACCTTTTAATATTGAATGATCAAAGAAGAAAAATATATTGATAAGTGACATGATTATTTTGAACACTAAAGACATAGGCATGTAGACATGGGCGTCAATCCATTGGGGACAGGACATTCCACCAGCCCTCCAATAATATGCACGCTTTGCCAGTAGTTTGCATGTTCCTGAATGTTATGGGATTATAATACATCAAATTCATGTCTGTAGCTCCCCATTCTCATTGTGCAACCAACTCTGTGCAAATCTGTCAGTTCTGTATAGAACTGAAGAAACTTCCGAGAAGCATGGTGTGCAAGAATTTATAATTTAGCAGTCATTGTGTTTTACTATGCAAAACAAAGATGGGCCTCCACTGGAGATAGAGGAAGTATGCCAAAAGAAAAAGTGTGGTATTCAACTTTTACTGTAAAATGCCCCTAGCAATCATTTTTAATTTTTATTTTTCTTTCGTAGAACTCACTACACTGTAATAAACAAAGTCATATTCAGATCCCCCCCTGGGAATTAGAACAATAAAGATACTATTAAAAAGGTCAAAGACTAAACACACCAGCGAGGTTGCTTTTGGATTTTTTTTTTTTAATTGAACTGGGAAGATCTGGTGCACAATTTTAGTGAATGTTACCATTTTTTTTTACACACACAAACACACACTCACACGCACACACGCACACATATAAAACCCATAAAATTTGGGGTGGGAGGATGAAGGGCAAGTGGTTCGTTAACACTTTCAGCGTCCGTTACAGTTAAGAAATGCTCCTCTCTCATCACTAGTTCCTCCTCATGCAAATGTCGAGACACCCAGTACGATACACACTCTTTATTGGTTTATAGACAACACTAGTCATCATGCTGACTTTTTGTTTTGGCCGTGTCACACCTTTCCGGGCAAGCTACGCGGGCATGTTGCGAGTAAGAATTTTCCAGCATCCATAAGAATTTTCTGCAGGCGGTCAAGAATGTTTGCGAGTTTCGCACTTGTGTTTTACCTGCAAGACGCGTGCTACACTTACCCTCTATTTCCGTGTATTCTGTGTGACCTGCGTGAGAGCTTTAAACTGATCTGTTTTCTGTTACGAGCGACTTCCGGGTACTACCAAGTACCTTGTTGGAGTTGCCTTCGAGGTGTGGCCGGTAAGCGTCTCCTACTGGTATTCTGTGTGTACCTCTGCGGGCAAAACTCTGCGGGCAAAAACACTGGTACTTCGCATTCCCCGTATGCGGCCAAGAAAATGGCATTCTGTGGGACTTCTGTCATTCCTTCACTGAGTTGTCAGCCCCACGCGCCTGTTTTAGTAGACACCCAGATACCTAGGTCGTTCCTGGACAGGGATCTCAAAAATAATGTTATTCTTTGTTGACGTCATAGAGAAGCTGTGAGCAATTCCGCGGGATATAATGGGAAACGAGGGCTCTAGTCCGGTTACAGGGTCATCGGGGATTTGTCGGACTGAAAAGAGGGGCGTTCCTGTAAAACTGTTATTGAACAATTGTCTGATGGGATCAAGATATCCATTAGATACGCATCATTGGAAGACTGGCTACAAGAACCGGAGAGTAATTGCAATCACATTCTGTTGGATTCCAGGTTCGATTTCGCATTAAAAAAAGTTCTACTTACAGGCTCCAAAGATCCTCTCTATAATGTAGCTGAAAATGCGACACTGCCTCCCAAAATTAGTATGCACAATATGGTCACAAACAATCTATCGAGAAAAGGGTGCAACAACTCAGTTCATGGTTCAACAGTTAATACAATACTGTACAATATTGTTAGTATTATCTCATTTTTTTCATACGCTGTGAGCTTAGAAACTAAGTAGATCTCAAAACAAAGAGGAAAAACATATTCGGGGCATGAACTGTTTCTATCTTTTTTTTTGCGAACATTTTCACAGTAGGTTGAGAATCAAAAGAAATAACCCTTTATATTGCATATGTCATATACATTTTTCGTAATTATTTGCCTCCCTCTCTCTCTCTCTCCCCCACGATGTTTTCTGTACTTAACATTCATAAAGCCTCTCAAGCAGCAATCCTTCTCTCCTAGATTACAGTTCTCAACGAAAATAATAATCATCGCTTCTTTTCAACTCGATGTCACTGAAGAATATAAAAAAATACATAAGATGTTTAAAATAAACCACAAGAATTGGTTTCATTACAAGACCAATCTCTGCATCTGATACAGATATTACAACGTAATGATAATGAAAGCAAAGCGATGAAGAGCCCTAAGAACTGTGGGAAAAATCAGTCAATAGTGAACAGCGTCTGTAGGGGAATTCAAAAGCACCAGATCTTATATATATATATATATATATATATATATATATATACTCGAAAAGAAATTATTGCGATAGGAACTTCAGTGAAACTATTCTAATTCAGTAAATAAGGCTTCGGACGGTTCGTTTCTCCAGGCAGCAACACTTTAACCTTACGGTAGCTTAATTTATTTGGTCACTTTATCTATTTTATTTGTTTTCTTGGGGGTGGGGGTATTCAGAGAGAATTTGAAGCTGAGAGGTCTTATAAACCAACTTAAAGACCATGTATATTTGATTTTGAAATATATAATCTATAAGTTGCCCTGATATTTACATACTCACCTGCATTTAACGCGTAAAAAAAAAGGAGGGGGGAAAGAAACTCAGCGAATCTATAATGGAATCTCTTGGAGTATTCATCAACCTTTGGAGACAACAAAATAGGTACCTTTCTCTGTTCTAATTCACTATGAAGTTAAACATCTTACGCGACAAAAGATGTCATGATGTCCTCTCTCAATCTACCATTGACTGCTTGGCAAGATGATGTTCAATCGTTCCAAACTTGTGAATTTGGTGATTTATCATCGTCCCTTGACGCCGTGGAAAGCAATTTGGGCAAACAATTTAGGCGAAAACCTAAATTATTATTTCAGGGTAAGTAAGTATCCAATCAACGTGGTGCCTGTATTATAATATTGTCCGTGCGATTAGGGTGACCACACTTCGTCACATTTCCAGAAACTGAGACTTTGCGAAATGTGTGATTGATTAGGCCTACCGATGTAAACCCCTCAAAAATTAATGCAATTCCAATTTGATCTATTACATTTCTCTTAAAACTACATGATTTCATCCAAATATGACATCATAAAAAAGCCTGAATAATTTTCTTTGCAACGACAATCAATTTGTTTACATTATGCGTTCATGGAATGCGCAGCACGACTGAATATGAGGAAAGGACAAATTTGAAATAGAGCAAACTTGTTATGTCAAACAGTATAATTCCTATTTGTTTGTCGTTTCAGTGAAGGAATCGTGTGCTTGACAATAATGCATTGTGGGATTATCATTACGTTCAAGGCGTCATCCACAAATTAAAAACTGCAGTAGTATCTGCAGATTAAAGTTACATATAAAGGATGACAAAACAGTCAGGTAATGTTTAGGAAATTTGAGTTTTTGAAAGTGCTATCATTTCAGCATTGCTTATTCCAGTGCATTTTTTCATCAATCTGTACCCTATCAATAGCAGCATTGTTGGGACTTTTCAATATTGATTTGTCCCCATACTCAGCTGTTTTGCACATTCCAAGAATACGCAATAATTGCAAGTGAGGTGTCATTTTAAAGATAATTATTCAGGCTTTTTTTATGTCATATTCAATGGAGATGATGTGGCTATAAGAGTAATATGATAGATCAAACTCTAAATACAGGACTTGTTTTGAGGAGTTTATATTCAAAAGACGTCTCGATCATTGACATCGACAGATCCTGACGGTCCACGAACATAATATTATCAACCCTTACAGCACTTTCCGTTATTTACATTTCCACCATTTTTAAGCAGCCATGTAAGTGACAAATTCTTATGCACTAAACAGACCGAAACTCAGCGGTAAGATAAACAATGATTTAACCATGAATGGCTTTCAATGTTTTAAATGGCAATACATGCTATCCTTTGAGATGCAGTATAGTACTATTTGCACTATTGTCACGCATTCCCTGGCAAAGTCTCACTTCTACTGGCTTTAAAAAGAAGTCCAGAAGTTTATTAAAGGTATACGTCATATCCAGCCATGGGTCTCTCTCTCTCTCTCTCTCTCTCTATGTATATATTTTTTTCTTTCTTCCTCTCTCTTTCTTATGCTTGCTGTACGTAACTAAATACTTGCATGTGGACGGAACCTCCTGTGATCATTTCAGTTCCCTCTTTTTAAGTACCTTAGAACAGTTGTAATTTCCTGGGTAACGACGGTTATTCCTTGATGCATGGTACTTCATCCTAATTTCCTGCAGCCCTTCACTTGACATAATAAAAGCCTATAGACAGTGGCCAAAAATGAGTTCATAAAACTTAACAAAGTTACCACCATCTATTAACTAGTCTACCTCTTCGAGACGGCAAATATGGTTTTGCTACACTTGACAATTTTATGAACGTTGGATGCAGAAATTTCCTCTTTTTAAAAATTGCTCCTAACTGACAACAAAATCGTAAATGAATAATAGCATAAAATAAGACTCTTTGGTACCTCTGGGTCAGTGAAAGATCATTTCGTTTTTGATATTGCAAATCCAAATGTACCTCAATATATTGCAAGTACCTTAAAACCTCTCCGTATTACCAGAAAGTAGCCTCGCCTAACACACCATAAATCTTTACCAAGTATAGGCCTACATGTTGAACACGAGCATGCTTCTCAGTAGATGTTACCATTCCTCTCCCACCATTACCATCTGTCTACTCCATTATCGTCATCATCAAGGTCATCATGGTCATCACCATCACCATTATGAGCATCATGATCATCAATATCGATCATCTCTATCATCATCGTACCTGACACGGTTGATTTAGCAATTTCACAAAACATTACAATTTACAGTATCCTATTCAGTCAGTTTTATCTCGATTTCTAATTGAAAAGTAAAAAAAAAAACCGACTTGGTCAATCACGATACAAGATAGATAAAATGTGGGTATAATCTCATTTGCCCCCCCCCCCCAAAAAAAAAAAAAAACACAAACAAACAAACAAACAAGAACAATGAAACAGGGATTTCATCTCTATTTTCAACAAACTTTCTTACTTGTTCTGTAATGTGCTCAATAACATTTGACGATGCCGAAATTCCGTCAAGTCACTCACACTGATATTAAGAACAAAGTAAAAATCAACCGTCATGGGCAAACGATTATCTTAGAATTAACAAACATTAAAAGAATACGGGGTGATATGAATTATGCAAAGCTTTTTTTTTTCATTTTTCTCATTTGATATCTAATCACATTGGAATTAACATGTTCAATATTTACTTTCACGTATGTGACAAGATGGGGTCGATGCGTTCCAAGCTGGTTGTTGCAGAGAGCCAACACAGAGCAAAGTTGCACTACCATTGAGCAGGTAACCGTCATCACACACCAAGATTATTATGGAGCCGGGTCTTGTGGTGTTTAAATTCCATGTTCCATGCGAGACGTCACCGGGGTGATCACAGCTTGACTCATTTACTGGAATAAAGAAAATTAGTGTTAAAGACACGTCCCCAACCAAGATACCTTCATGTAGGGTGGGGTAAGGCTGGATTGTCATTCTCTGTTGCCTCGATTTTCTTTCTGCATATCGCGTCTCCCCATTATCAATTACATAATTTATTTCCCATATAATCTATTTAACTTACTGAAACTGAAACTTATCAGCTTGAGAGGGGAGAAGACCGAAGATAGTTTGGCGATAATGATTGTTATTCGGAAGGTTTGTTGATTCTAAAATAAAACGAGTTTAATAATTCCAAAACTTTCATATTCTGATAAAGACAAAGAAATCCATGTGCCAAATATTCGTCACTCCGAAAATGAGAAAAAAAAGTTTGTAAATCCAAACATCTGTGGCGTAATTCCGAAGATTCAAAAAATGAACCATCGCTACTTTTGTGTTTCAGTGCAATGATTTTATTCTGTTTTTTTTTTTTAAATATCAATCATATTGGTAGCACATGGAGGCGGGCAAGTTATTCTTAGTCTAGATAAAAATACATTTTAATGTCGTACACTATAGCCATGGTTGTCCGCTGATATTACTGGCAGAAAGTTGATTCCGAAGTTCTTGTTTTTAGTGGGCGCATACATATAGGGATTATAGTCAGAAGAAAACTGGTTGAGTTGACTGTCCCACGTATGTATAATAATATTATATATTTTTTTATTCATGTTCCATATTCCACATTTCATACAAGTTTTATATTCCATTTGATTTGAAGCATTAATGTTTTTCACACAATGGTCAGTTTGAACCAATAATGCACAAATGTATAAGGACATATAATTGACGTGTAATATGAGGAACCCACTAAAAATCAAAGCTTGTAGGATGTGGGTTCCAAAAATATAACATAGGGTTTTAGTACATTATATCAAAGTCAGAAGTGACGTAACATGCAAAATTCAAAATATCAAGAATATTACAATGTTGACGGGATGTACAAAGTATAGTATATAATGTTTTATGATTAACTTATGGTATAAATGCTTAAAAAAGTAGCAAGTTAATAAAACTGGTGAGGTCATCCGAGCGAGGCATCATCTAAGTATAATCTTTATTCCAAAAAAAAAAAAAATAAGCGATTACGGCAAAATAATTACACATAGGATTTTAGAAAATAGGCTTTGAGATTTTTCTTAAAGGAGCTTAAAGAACTTGAGTGCAACCGAACCGAATCTAACTCATTCCAGAAAGAAGGGCCAGTAGATGTAATTGTCTTAAGGGCTAAAACTGTACGAACAGGGGAAAAATGTTAGGATTCACTGTGTCTTGCAGGGTAAGTATGAATATCACTGTTTTTCACAAACATTGAGGAAAATATACTAGGAAGGTCACCAGTATTCAACTTATACATGAAAATACCAACATGATATAAATACAAATCAGAAATTTTCAACAATTTACTTGAAACAAACAATTCATCAGTATGATCAAAAAATTGTGCTCGATTTATAATCCGCAAGGCCTTTTTCTGAACCAAAAGTAACGAATCAATGTTAGTCTTTGAGCAATTCCCCCAGGCTAATATTCCGTAATTCAAGTAAGGTAATAATAAAGATGTATAAAGAGAATGCAATATTGGCTTTGATGAAAAGTGGTTTACTAATTAAATGTTAATTCCACCATGATATATCTATTCTACTTTTCTTTTGGTATTTAAAGAACTGATTTTTTTTCTTGAAAGTAGACTATAAATTCCTATTACAATGGTTGTTTGCAATAATCGTATGCTCTTTTACATTTTCATAAAGTGGCTTTCTAAATATCTCTAATAAAGTTAAAAGCTGAAATCTCACCCTTAACCAATGCTATCATCTCATGTCTTTAAATATGTTTCAACTCTAAACATTTGAAGAGTTTGTTCGCAAAAACCGATAAGTCAATTTTTGAAGATTTTGAAGTACGGTCTCTGTCATAAAGTACAAAAAAACCTTTTAAATGATATATTGATCATTACATTTAAAGGTACATTTTGGAAGTTATGGTCAAAAGAAGCAAAATTGTTCTTATTACTTTCTTTATTTTGCTTGACCTTTAATCGCAAATATCTCTTGGAAAATATGGACTTATTGGTTTTTGCGAAAAAAACTCTTCATTTATAATTATTAGTATTTGTGTGTGTGTGGGGGGGGGGCGGGGGTACCGTCATTCTGTCTATGCCCTTGTAACGATAGGATAAACCTTAATTCGATTGACCGGATTAGATGGACTCTGCTTAATCCCTCGAAAATAATTTATTGTTTGCATTATGGTATTTTTTTGTTTAGTGATTCTAGTAATGTTTTAAATGACATTTCATGCATACTATTGATGCATGAAATATAAACATATCGGTAAAACATGTGTACATACGCTAAGCAAATAAAGTAAGCACTTTTTCAGGTCGATATCTCACAGATTACTTTAATAGCTAAGAATATAGGGGTGTAACATATTAAACGTAATTATTCGCATTGGCTCTCTAACTGGTAGGTCAATCTGTGTAAAAAGTGAAACTGCGTGCATCAGCAAACACTGTCGTGAAGAGTTTGTTCGCAAAAACCGATAAGTCCATATTTGCCAAATGGAGATATTTGCGATTAAAGGTCAAGAAAAATAAGGAGGATAATTAAAAAAAATGCTTCTTTCGACCATAACTTCAAAAATATACCTTTACAGGTAGTGACCAATATATCATTCAAAAGGTATTATTTTGTACTTTATGACAGAGACCGTACTTCAAAATCTTCAAAAATGGACTTATCGGTTTTTACGAAGAAACTCTTCACATATTTTCTTCCACATCACAAAAGTACAATTTGCCAAACGAAACAAAAAATATGAACAAGTTGTCATACTTGTGTCAGTGTTCTTTCAGAAAACAAGAGACGGATTCAACACAAAAAGAATGTATTGCAAAAATAAACTAATGATCTCTTACATGTTCAGTAATATAAGAAAAAGATGATACATGAAGTTCCAAAAACAGACAACGGCAGTAGCAAGGACAAAAAAAAAAAAAATAGGGAACAGAGTCAGAGACAAGCATAAACTCTTAGGAGCACTGCTATCCCACTACCTGTTGACATTAGGAACAGTACAACATTTTTTAGGTTCAAAGTTCAGAGTTAAAAATATCTATTAAACAATTTCAAATAAATTTGTTAAACTACATGTAAAACATTTATTTGATGTTATGTAGATTGGCCAGCCTACTTTAGTTTTGAGTGCTCTGTGTGGTGTGGTTGTGTATGGGCGTGTGAGGGTGTGGGTGTGTGTGTGTTAGTGTTAGTGTGTTTATGGTCTCCTTTTTTAAGTAGGTTAATATGTTGCCATTGTATATAGGACCTACATTATGATTGTTCTGATCCACTTGCCACGTCGTAGTGTTAGTGTGTGAACTTACGTGGCACCTTGGTCTGCTGTCGGTGGTTTCAGTGACTGATCTGAATATTTTCTCAACTGATTATTATGATGGGGAAGTTCACTTTACATCATTGACGGTTGTTTGTACCTTGCATAGAGCCCAACTCACAAGCCTTGCTTCTTTCGGGGTCCTAAAAACCATGTAAATTTTTGTATCAGTGATTTGTGTTATCTCGTTATTTATGTTTGGTTTTTGAATAAATTGACATTCATTCATTCATTTATTCATTCATTCATTCATTCATTCATTCATTCATTCATTTATTCATTTATCCACGGACGTGAATACGGAATTCCGGTCCTTAATAATGACATGAAGGATGATCAGGCCCTGACGCTCCTACGAACATGACGATCTGATATGTATACGATATATTGCACTATATATGGCATCATCCATTTATATTGTATTTCTCTCTCAGAGATGTTTCGATGCTAGAATGCAATCATAAGATTTAAAGAAAAAGATACATTCAGTAAGGAGGAGACGTGCCTATAAAGCATGGTTTAGATTTGTATATCATCTTTAATGTAATTGTAAATCATATTATAATCTCCATTTCCTACAGACGTTGGAGCCTCGGACTGTACACATTACATATGTAATTATATCTTTATCATTTAAACAAGTGAGGTACGAAAACACTCTTTCACCGGACGTGCACTATTCGGGGCTGCACGCAGTATAAACCGAAACTGCATTATATCATATGAGGTTGGACTTTGCCCGCGGGGAAAAAATAACAATAACGTGCTAAAGGTATATATAATTTACAATATGCAGAGAAAACAAAAACCCAGCACTAGTGCTTTAAAATAGTTCTAAAATGTGAATTACGGAAAGAAACAACCACTGTAAAAATTTGAATCCGTTCAATCGATGAAAAGTATTGTTAAATATATACAAAATGTGAACAATAAGTTATGATAAGATGTTTCCAGACTAAACCGTCTGCAGTTATACGGTTTAATGAGAAAAATACAGATACAGTATTTCCCTATATTTAAGCCTTTATTGCAACAACAAAAAAATGTATATGGTAGGATATTTTGTGATACAGCAGACCTACACATATCAATGAAACATGATATCTTAAACATTGTTTTTAAATCCCTGTTAACAAAGGTTAATGGACCTTTAAACAAGAATTGGTTGTGATACGAGCATTATTCCAATCCGCGATCGAAAGTTACATGCGATCAAACACATGTTTTTTTTTTCCTACTTGAACTTTGGACTATAGACACTTTCCTATGAAACGCCAATGCCAACTGCATGTTGCACGTCACCTGATCTGCAAGATAAATTTACCTCGACATAGTAACACGCACACTCTGCTTTCTCTGCTTCCTCTTTGCAGGGAGGAGCGCCATGTTAATGCTGCGTTTCTTCAAGACTCATGTTTGTCTCAAGTTGATTGAATAGAATTCCTTAAAATCAGTAAGAAATTATTTTATCTTATGTCATCGCGCTAAGGATGCATTAGATGCTATGATAAGTACACACTATACGACTTTTAGTCCTCTCCGAAGAATTTTTCAATGAGAATAAGGGGCCTTGCCCAGGGATTTGTAACCTGTTGTCTTATCTACTGAGCGTCAACTCCTATATGAAATGCTAACGGTGCTTTGTAAGTGATGTGACGAATTTTTGCCATTTCCGGTGAACTGTTTTACAATGATTATTTTTCAGGCTTCCTAGACTTTTGGAACGAAACTTGCACTCACTTTTCTAATAAATATATCAGTCCTTAACTACCTGTGATGGGTAGAAGGTACGATCTCATTCTAATTCGAACATTGACCGTGTCAGCGTGTTGTGGCCCTATTACAAAAGGTAGGAATAACTCTTATTCTCAATTATTCATTTACTGATGTCATGTACCGCAGTTTCCAATCATTTATAAAATGTACAATACTTATAACTAAAGAAAACAACTGAGGACATGACATCATAAAATTTCTTAACATAATACAGTTTATTCAATTTTCATTACTTTTGTTCTTAATCCACAGAACTAATATAATTATTACAAAAAAAAAATACCCAAGATCCTGAGTACACAACAGTTGGCTGTATGATAAAAATAAGAAATGGTTCTAATTTACGAAGTGACAGCATATTTACATCGGTTCAAACGCAATTAGTCATTTTTTTTTTTTGGTGAATTTGATACTTTTGTCATTTAAATTCATTTAATGTGCATTCAAATTCACACAGCGCAGGCACACGAAAATATTCAGGGAATTCAAATTAAGATTACGAGTGATCACTTTCATTAAATGGGCGTTCTATTTCGCTTGAAATTCACGCTTTGGCGTTCAATTGCCAAATGCGAGCATTGCATTTCCTACTCGCGAATTAACTTCATTCAAGGGATAGTCACGACTGTGATAGTCCCGATGAGCTTGTTTGGAGGGTTCAATTTGTCGTCAGCTTGACATGAATATGAATGCTCCGAGAGTGAATGTGAATGTTTCGATAGTGAATTCGAATGACCGAATTTTGAATTTGTTTGCTAATTCAATGCTACAAGCATGGAAAGGGTGAAATCGAATTCTCTAAATAGGAACTTGAATGACAAAAGTATGAAATTGACCGGGAAAAGCTTTGATGGGGATCCCTCCGAATTTCATCAGTTTTGGGTTCGATTTAACGATGGGATGATTCAAGTTTTTGTGTATTTGAATGATCACTGAGATCAACATACCAGAAGGTAACTATGTACTTCATTAAACTTAATTTCATGAGCATGTGAGTTTATCAAATAAAAGTGAAAAAAGGGAGTTCAATGCAAAATGCATGTAAAATTCATTCAAAGTCGCATCGACATCGCCGTGAAGAACATAAAGGAATTAGAATTCACAAGGAAAATAAATGTACATCCAATGGGCATATTTTGATGTTGTTGTTGTTGTTGGTTATATTCTTTGTCGTTACTCATATTCTTTAAATCAGAAAATTCAATTTACCTCGAAATGAGATTTTTGCCTTATACTAAAGCTATACCTCGTATAACTCCACTTACAAACACATTATATGTATACAGTTTATTCCTACACGACATTTGCCCTGCTACGGTGGAGTATAGTGGTTATCTTGAGTCCGGGACAGGAATACCGGGTGAAACATTTTCCAACCAGCTAGACTACAATTTATAGCGATTTCTCTTGTATTGAAAAAAGTACATGTATACAGCTGAGTTGTAGCAACTTGTGATATGAACAAGGGGAATGGGTAAGAATGTGGACGTGGACAAAGAAATTCTTGGTATGGCCATCCCAACTGTTACATGGAGTAGTTAGCTTAACAATGCTGAATTTTGAACTTAGTATTTGAGAAAATTGACTGACATATCATTATTCTGTACATTCATATTACCCACTCTACCTCTTGAGTAGTTCAGATTCTGAACGTTTTTTGATCGGGTTCTCTCCTTGTATACCGCATGTCGCACACAACGCCATTTCTTGAGTAGTCTGCTGCCCTCTGCGACAAGGTTTGTAGAACAATATGGTGTCTGGATTGTGTTATACGAACTTGTGGGAGTTGAATGAAGATAAACAGTCAGTGTAAGCTGAGGATTGTTTTGTTTGTTTGTTTGTTGATTTTTTTTTGTTCACCCATTCCAACAAAATGAAAATAATTGCTTAAATAACATTGAAATTAATTGTATAGTTTGTTAGATTTAATTTGGTGTGAGAAGTAGATCAAAATTTATCTGTAAATTGACTGGATCAGGGACGGTGGAACAGCTGCTGAGCCCAGCCCACGGGGCCCGATTGCCTCCCAACCCACTTATTTTGCACCCGTAAAAACTTTGGGAAACGTGGCGCCGGCCATGTGGATTATTTGAAGAGTTTGTTCGCACGAACCAATAAGTCCATTGTTCATGAAAATCAATCAACATACTATACACTGTGAGTTAATGAACAGTTTGACCTATCAAAGGATATTATAATCAGTTTTTAACAAAACAGAACATAACACTGATAATTTCCGTCTAAAATCAGTGTTTTGTTGCAAAAACCGATAAGTCCATATTCAGCAATCATCGTGTCATGTGTCAGGTGATTTTACTTAATTACGTTGTATGTATTAGTATGCATGCTGAACAGTTATGTAGGACTAAAAGCCATACACTCAACGATAAGCGTCGAGGCTAAAACTGCGTGCTGGTTTAAATCATCGTGTGTGACAGAAAGCTTCTAGAGGCTGCCCAGTCTGCTTTCGTCCAACCCGGGACAAAAACGGAGCGCTGGAAATAAAATACACCATTATATTGGCAACGCAGTCCATTCCACACATTCAAAACATAGACCAGGGCTGGCTTCTTATACTTCCCTATAATTGTGACCGTGCACCTCAAAACGAACATAAAGTCGCACACACTGATTTTGCGTGAGGACGGACAATAAGTAAAATTGTTCAACCTAGCCGAACTTGACTTTTTCATATTTTCTGAAAGAGCGGGTCTTCTTTAACATTATGCTAAAATTTGGTATCATAAAACGGGCAGGAAAGTATGTTTTTTAGCAGTTTATCTTGAACATTTTTGGTAGAATAGTGTGATTAGGTGTGTCTTTAGAATCCCTTTTTCATTTTTGAAAAACCTTGTCCACACTCTTCACTTTCAACTCTAATAACTTTTGAAAGGATAGTGCTACTGCTTTGAAAGTTGACATTAATTATGGACAGAATGTGTTAATGAGGCATGCTTAATTTCAGATTAATCTGATAATACCTTCATTGTTGTTACTCAGGTAGTTTACTTCCTGTTTTTTTTTTTTTTTTGTCCCATTCATCGCACAGCCAGCACGATTTGGTAAAGATTTATCGCTTGAATAGACACTGTACTTCAGAGCCTCTTTTCTCAGTTCACACTTTTCCTGAGTTTGTGCTTTCTTTCCAATATTAAGATAGGTTAGGAGAGTCCATTTGATTTGAGTTATACATCATTTTAAAGCTTAAAGTCTGCTCTTTCAGAATTTGGTCTTAACTAAAAATTCATGTCTGGCTACTTTTTGTTTGTTTTGAGGTGCAGGGTCACAATTGTTCAAAAAGATCTGCGTGTGTGCCGAATCGCATGAGCTTTGTTTTAAAACATAAGGAAGTAGGTTGATCCAAATATATTGTTGTTCTCATTTATTTTCATGGTATTTGGTTACCATAGCAAAGCAGTTTCCAACATATTAAGAAAAATCTTCACCACCATACCAATGTGGGTGTTCCAAAGGTCGTGATCATTTTGTTTGAAAAAAAAAAAACATTGGAAATTCTGAGATCCACAATATTGTCTAGATTTATTGCCACAATAATGCCGTTTACATGATTATTACCATAATGAGTTGTTACCATGGCAACGCAGTTTTAACATATTCGAAAAATGTCTTGAACATCTTCATTCCTACACTAATGACTGTGTGCCAAGATTCGTAAGCATTTTGCTTGAGAAATGATGAACTTTCTCCATCCAAAACATTTTCCCAACCAATTGCCCAAATTTGCTGTTACCATTGCAACGCATGTGACCTGCACATTTACCAAAGGTCAAATTTCATTATAAATGCTCGAAAATGCGGATGTACCTCGATTACTAAAAGCTGATTTATGGCCATAATAATCAATGATAATTATGCCGTCAAGCCAGCACCATGTAACGCAGTGACCAATACATTCGAGAAAAAAAAATAAATTTAATGTCTTGCACATCTCGATCCCCAAACCAATTTTATGTGTGTGTGTTAAGCTTGATGGCCGTAGATTAAAATTTGAGAAGACTGCAACGCATTCATTTCCTATCGCGAAGGGTGGACTTATCGGCGTTTGCAACAAAAAAGTGCAGTGGACTTATTTGCTTTTGACGCAAAAGACATTGAAAAGAACAAAATATAAAATTTTCCTCTTTTTGTAGATTTCTAAAAATTAGACCGTCTATTACGTAGATAACCAACATTTTTGATCTCTACATCATTCGCGTTCTACGCCAACACAGTGTAACGAAAAATCGTGATTTAAGGTAATTAAACAAAATAGTCTTATCTGTTTTTTTTTCCTGAACAAATTCTGCATTTCTTCAATCTCATGTTCAACCTTATAACCATAGATATTATATTCCAAAGTAGACTGCTATGGAATGGCCTAAGAAAGTGACTTATTGATGATGGTGATGATGATGATGATGATGATGATTTCCATGCAGATCTCAAACTGTTTTTAATCAAAAATAAGTTAATAAACTGTAAACTTAAAGGGAGGTTACAGTTTCGGTTGAGATGAGGATTCAGGATAACAACTCTTCTCTTTTAATGATTATTATTATTATTATTTTTTTTTAGAAAATGAGAAACCTTGTAGAATATAAGAAAAACACTCATAAAAGCAATAAAGGTCATTTGATGAAAAGTGGTTTACTAATTAAATGTTAATTCCACCATAATATATCTGTTCTTCTTTTTTGTTATTTAAAAAAACCCTGATTTTCTTCAAAGTAGACTATAAATTCCTATTACAATGGTTGTTTGCAATAATTGTATGCTCTTTTACATTTTCATAAAGTGGCTTTTTAAATATCTCTAATAAAGTTAAAAGTTGAAATTTCACCCTTAACCAATACTGTCATACCATGTCTTTAAATATGTTTCAACTGTATACATTTATAACTATTAGTATTTGTGTGTGTGTGGGGGAGGGGGTACAGTCATTCTGTCTATGCGCTTGTAACGATGGGATAAACCTTAATACGATTGACTGGATGAGATGGACTCTGCTTAATCCCAAGAAAATAATCTATTGTTTGCATTATGGTATTTTTTGTTTAGTGATTCAAGTAATGTTGATTGTGTAAATGACATTTCATACATACTATTGATGCATGAAACATAAACATATCGGTAAAACATGTGTACATACGCAGGTCAATATCTCACAGATTACTTTAATAAATAAGAATATAGGAGTGTAACATATTAAACGTGATTCGAACTGGCTCTCAAACTGGTAGGTCAGTCTGTGTAAAAAGTGAAATTGCATGCATCAGTGAACACATGAAGAGTTTGTTCGCAAAAACCGATAAGTTCATATTTGCAAAATGGAGATATTTGCTATTAAAGGTCAAGAATAATACGGAGAATAATAAAAAAAAAATTGCTTCTTTTGACCATAATTTCAAAGAGGTACCTTTACACGTAGTGACCAATATATAATTTAAAAGGTATTGTTTTGTACTTTATGACACAGACCGTACCTCAAAATCTTCAAAAATGGACTTATCGGTTTTTGCGAACAAACTCTTCACATATTTTCTTCCAAAGCGCAAAAGTACAATTTGCCAAACGAAAAAAAAAAAAATATGAACAAGTTGTCATACTTGTGTCAGTGTTCTTTCAGAAAACAAGAGACGGATTCAACACAAAAAGAATGTATTGCAAAAATAAACTAATGATCTCTTAAATGTCCAGTAATATAAGACAAGGATGATACATGAAGTTCCAAAAGCAGAGAACGGCAGTAGCAAGGACAAAAAACAAAACAAAACAGGGAACAGAGTCAGAGACAAGCATAAACTCGTGGGAGCACTGCCAGCCTACTTTAGTTTTGAGTGCTCTGTGTGGTGTGGTTGTGTATGGGGGTGTGAAGGTGTGGGTGTGTGTGTGTATGTTAGTGTGTTTACAGTCTCCTATTTTATGTAGGTTTGTATGTTGCCATTGTATATAGCGTAACATCCCCAGTATTCGCTTAAGCTTAAGCTTTTTTGCAATATTTTTTTTAAACTAAAATAATACATACATACATCATATCTACAACAATGTATGTGAAATATATCAAATTTCTTTAATCTCAATTTTCATTTTGTTAAATATCACACAGAATTTCACAAAATTGCAAAATAATTTATATCACCTTGAAAATTCCCAAGTACACGTTCACCGCCACCAGTATTCGGTCACGCGATATGCACGTTCAAAGTCAATGCGTGTTCAAGGCAGCTGAAAAACGCGCACGCGCGCTACCTAGTTGGCGCAAAATTGCATAGGGGACGTTGCGGCGCCCGTAGGTGACCGAATGCTGGGGACTCGGCACTTGCATTCAACCCTTGTACATTGAGACACTGTATCGGCACGTATGGAAATTTTGTTTTTCTTTTGCGTTTTTGAAGATATCATCACACTCCAAACTTGCGATAAGCAAAAAATCCCGCGAGAGAACGGCCTATTTCTCGATTTTTAGCGCTTTTTCCGGGGACCCGTATTCTTAAAACTGGGCCTTTTGGAAAGTAGCACCGATTCTGCACTTTGGGGATTTTGGATGGATTTTTGGAGGGGGCTAAGGGAGTTTCGTGTTGTGAATGAGTGTGCAAGTATGCGAATCGATGTAATTTGCGTGTGCTGTGTCAGCTGAACTTACTGGCTGGTGACTAGTGATAAGTGACCGAATACCGGTAGCTGACCGAATGTTGGTGCTCTTACCCTACATTATGATTGTTCTGACATATACTTGCCATGTCGTAGTGTTAGGGTGTGAACTTACGTGGCACCTTGGTCTGCTGTCGGTGGTTTCAGTGACGGATCTGAATGTTCTCTCAACTGATTATTATTTGGGAATGTCACGTTATATCATTGGCGGTTGGCCCAACTTGTTTGTACCTTGCATAGAGCCCAACTCACAAGTCTTGCTTCTTTCGGGGTCCTAAAAACCATGTAAATTTTTGTATCAGTGATTTGTATTATCTTGTTATTTATATTTGGTTTTTGAATAAATTGACATTAATTAATTCATTCATTCATTCATTTATTCATTTATCCACGGACGTGAATACGGACTTCCGGTCCTAAATAATGACATTAAGGATGATACGTTATTGGGACTAAAAAGCAGCCGTCAGGCCCTGATGCTCCTACAAACATGACGATCTGATATGTACACGATATAATTGCATTATTTATTATGTGACCCTCCACCACAAAACAAAACAAAGAGTCGCCAGACATGGATTTTTAGTTAAGGGCAGATTCTGAAGAGTAGACTCCAAGCTTTAAAATGATGTATAATTCTATTCAAATGGACTCCCCTAACCTACTTAAATACTGGAAATAAAGCACACCCTCTGGAAAAGTGTGACTGAGAAAAGAGGCTCTGCAGTACCCGGTCTATTCAAGTGCCTAATCTTTACCAAGCTGCCTGGCTGTGCGATGAATGGGACAAAACACAGGATGTAAACCACTGGAGGAACAACAATAAAGAGATGATCAGATTAAGCTAAGATTAAGCATGATCTATTCGCACATTCTGCCCATGAGTAATGCTAACTTTCAAAGCAGTATAGTAGCGCCATCCTTTCAAAAGTTATTAGACTTGAAAGTGAAGAGTGTGCAAAGGATTTCAAGACATGAAAAGCGGCCTCTAAGTCACACCTGATCATTCTACTCTTCCCCCAAAAAAGCGTTGTGGAAAAACTGCTAAAATAACATACTTTTCCATCATGTTAAGATTCCAAACTGAAGAGTAAAATAGTAGAAGGATAGCTCTTTCAGAAAATACGAAAAACTCAAGATTGACTTTGTTGAAGCATTTCATCTTTTCTGAGTCCTTACTTAAAATCAAGAGGTGCGACTTTTTGTTTGTTTTGTGGTGCACGGTCATATATATGGCATCATCCATTTATATTGTATTTCTCTCTCAGGGATGTTTCGATGCTAGAATACAATCAAAAGATTAAAAAAAAGGGTACATTCAGTAAGGAGGATACGTGCCTATAATGCACGGTTTAGATTTTGTATAATATCATCTTTAATGTGAATCATATTATAATCTCCATTTCCTACAGACTTTGGAGCCTCGGACTGTACACATAACATTTGCAATTATATCTTTATCATTTTAAACAAGTGAGGTACTATCATTCTTGCACAGGACGTGCACTATTCCGGGCTGCACGCAGTATAAACAGAAACTACATATATCATACGATGTTGGACGGGAAAAGAATAACAATAAAAGTCAAAGGTTGCAGAAGAAACAAAAACACAGCATTAGTGCTTTAATACATTTCTAAAATATGAATTACGGATAGAAACAATGAATGTAAAATTTGAATCCGTTAAATCGATGCAAAGTATTGTTAAATAAACAAAATGTGAACAATAAGTTATAATAAGATGTTTCCAGACTAAACCGTCTACAGTTATACGGTTTAATGAGAAAAATACAGATGTTTCCTTATATTTAAGTTTGTTTTTTTTTCACAAAAATATATATGGTAGGATAGTTTGTGATACAACAGACCTACACATATCCATGAAACATGATATCTTGAACATTGTTTTCAAATCACTGTTAACAAAGGTAAACTGGACCTTTAAATAAGAATTGGTTATGATACGAGCATCATTCCGACCCGCGATCGAAAGTTATATGCGATCAAACACATGTTTGTTTTTGTTTTTTTGTTTTGCTTTTTTCTCCTACTTGAACTTTGGACGATAGACACTTTCCTATGAAACGCCAATGCCAACTGCATGTAGCACGTCACATGATCTGCAAGATAAATTTACCTCGACATAGTAACACGCACACTCTACTTCCTCTTTGCAGGGAGGAGCGCCATGTTGTGATACTGCGCTTCTACAAGACTCATGTTTGTCTCAAGTTGATTGAATAGAATTCTTCAAAAGCAGTAAGAAATGATTTTATCTTATGTCATCGCGCTAAGGATGCATTGGATGCTATGATAAGTACACACTATACGACTTTTAGTCATCTCCGAATAATTTTTCAATGAGAATAATAAGTGGCCTCGCCCAGGGACACAGCCGCTGCAGTCAGGAAACTTGATTTAGGGATATCGTGATTTATAACCTGTTGTCTTATCTACTGAGCTTCAACTCCTATAAGGAATGCTAACGGTGCTTTGTAAGTGATGTGACGAATTTTTTGCCATTTTCGGTGAACTGTTTTACAATGATTATTTTTCAGGCTTCCTAAGACTTTTGGAACGAAACTTGCACTCACTTTTCTAATAAATGTATCAGTCCTTAACTACCTGTGATGGGTAGAAGGTACGATCTCATTCTAATTCGAACATTGACCGAGTCAGCGTGTTGTGGCCCTACTACAAAAGGTAGGAATAACTCTTATTCTTAATTATTCATTTACGGATGTCATGTACCGCAGTTTCCAATCATTTATAAAATGTACAATACTTATCACTAAAGAAAACAACTGAGGACATGACATCATAAAATTTCTGAACATAATACAGTTTATTCAATTTTCATTACTTTTGTTCTCATCCACAGAACTAATATAATTATTACAAAAAAAAAATACCCAAGATCCTGAGTACATAACAGTTGGCTGTATGATGAAAATAAGACATAGGTTCTAATTCACGAAGTGAAAGCATATTTTCAAATGCAATTAGTCATTTTTTTTAGTGAATTTGATATTTTTGTCATTCAAATTCATTTAATGTGCATTCAAATTCACACAGCGCAGGCACACGAAAATATTCAGGGAATTCAAATTAAGATTACGAGTGATCACTTTCATTAAATGGGCGTTCTATTTCGTTTTCGTCGCACCAAATTCACGCTTTGGCGTTCAATTGCCAAATGCGAGCATTGCATTTCCTACTCGCGAATTAACTTCATTCGAGGGATAATCACGACTGTGATAGTCCCGATGAGCTTGTTTGGAGGGTTCAATTTGTCGTCAGCTTGACATGAATATGAATGCTCCGAGAGTGAATATGAATGTTTCGATAGTGAATTCGAATGACCGAATTTTGAATTTGTTTGCTAATTCAATCCTACAAGCATGGAAAGGGTGAAATCGAATTCTCTAAATAGGAACTTGAATGACAAAAGTATGAAATTGACCGGGAAAAGCTTTGATGGGGATCCCTCCGAATTTCATCAGTTTTGGGTTCGATTTAACGATGGGATGATTCAAGTTTTTGTGTATTTGAATGATCACTGAGATCAACATACGAGAAGGTAACTATGTACTTCATTAAATTTAATTTCATGAGCATGTGAGTTTATCAAATAAAAGTGAAAAAAGGGAGTTAAATGCAAAATGCATGTAAAATTCATTCAAAGTCGCATCGACACCGCCGTGAAGAACATAAAGGAATTAGAATTCACAAGGAAAATAAATGTACATCCAATGGGCATATTTTGATGTTGTTGTTGTTGTTGGTTATATTCTTTGTCGTTACTCACATTCTTTAAATCAGAAAATTCAATTTACCTCGAAATGAGATTTTTGCCTTATACTAAAGCTATACCTCGTATAACTCCACTTACAAACACATTATATGTATACAGTTTATTCCTACACGACATTTGCCCTGCTACGGTGGAGTATAGTGGTTATCTTGAGTCCGGGACAGGAATACCGGGTGAAACATTTTCCAACCAGCTAGACTACAATTTATAGCGATTTCTCTTGTATTGAAAAAAGTACATGTATACAGCTGAGTTGTAGCAACTTGTGATATGAACAAGGGGAATGGGTAAGAATGTGGACGTGGACAAAGAAATTCTTGGTATGGCCATCCCCACTGTTACATGGAGTAGTTAGCTTAACAATGCTGAATTTTGAAAGTTATTATTTGAGAAAATTGACTGACATATCATTATTCTGTACATTCATATTACCCACTCTACCTCTTGAGTAGTTCAGATTCTGAACGTTTTTTGATTGGGTTCTCTCCTCCTTGTATACCGCATGTCGCACACAACGCCATTTCTTGAGTAGTCTGCTGCCCTCTGCGACAAGGTTTGTAGAACAATATGGTGTCTGGATTGTGTTATACGAACTTGTGGGGGTTGAATGAAGATAAACAGTCAGTGTAAGCTGAGGATTGTTTTGTTTGTTTGTTTGTTGCTTTTTTTGTTCACCCATTCCAACAAAATGACAATAATTGCTTAAATAACATTGAAATTAATTGCATAGTTTGTTAGATTTAATTTGGTGTGAGAAGTAGATCAAAATTTATCTGTACATTGACTGGATCAGGGACGGTGGAACAGCTGCTGAGCCCAGCCCAGGGGGCCCGAACGCCTCCCAACCCACTTATTTTGCACCCGTAAAAACTTTGGGAAACGTGGCGCCGGCCATGTGGATTATTTGAAGAGTTTGTTCGCACGAACCAATAAGTCCATTGTTCATGAAAATCAATCAACATACTATACACTGTGAGTTAATGAACAGTTTGACCTATCAAAGGATATTATAATCAGTTTTTAACAAAACAGAACATAACACTGATAATTTCCGTCTAAAATCAGTGTTTTGTTGCAAAAACCGATAAGTCCATATTCAGCAATCATCGTGTCATGTGTCAGGTGATTTTACTTAATTACGTTGTATGTATTAGTATGCATGCTGAACAGTTATGTAGGACTAAAAGCCATACACTCAACGATAAGCGTCGAGGCTAAAATTGCGTGCTGGTTTAAATCATCGTGTGTGACAGAAAGCTTCTAGAGGCTGCCCAGTCTGCTTTCGTCCAACCCGGGACAAAAACGGAGCGCTGGAAATAAAATACACCATTATATTGGCAACGCAGTCCATTCCACACATTCAAAACATAGACCAGGGCTGGCTTCTTATACTTCCCTATAATTGTTCAAAAAGATCTGCGTGTGTGCCGAATCGCATGAGCTTTGTTTTAAAACATAAGGAAGTAGGTTGATCCAAATATATTGTTGTTCTCATTTATTTTCATGGTATTTGGTTACCATAGCAAAGCAGTTTCCAACATATTAAGAAAAGTCTTCACCACCATACCAATGTGGGTGTACCAAAGGTCGTGATCATTTTGTTTGAAAAAAAAAAAACAATTTAAATTCTGAGATCCACAATATTGTCTAGATTTATTGCCACAATAATGCCGTTTACATGGTTATTACCATAATGAGTTGTTACCATGGCAACGCAGTTTTAACATATTCGAAAAATGTCTTGAACATCTTCATTCCTACACTAATGACTGTGTGCCAAGATTCGTAAGCATTTTGCTTGAGAAATGATGAACTTTCTCCATCCAAAACATTTTCCCAACCAATTGCCCAAATTTGCTGTTACCATTGCAACGCATGTGACCTGCACATTTACCAAAGGTCAAATTTCATTATAAATGCTCGAAAATGCGGATGTACCTCGATTACTAAAAGCTGATTTATGGCCATAATAATCAATGATAATTATGCCGTCATGCCAGCACCATGTAACGCAGTGACCAATACATTCGAGAAAAAAAAATAAAAAAAATGTCTTGCACATCTCGATCCCCAAACCAATTTTATGTGTGTGTGTTAAGCTTGATGGCCGTAGATTAAAATTTGAGAAGACTGCAACGCATTCATTTCCTATCGCGAAGGGGGGACTTATCGGCGTTTGCAACAAAAAAAGTGCAGTGGACTTATTTGCTTTTGACGCAAAAGACATTGAAAAGAACAAAATATAAAATTTTCCTCTTTTTGTAGATTTCTAAAAATTAGACCGTCTATTACGTAGATAACCAACATTTTTGATCTCTACATCATTCGCGTTCTACGCCAACACAGTGTAACGAAAAATCGTGATTTAAGGTAATTAAACAAAATAGTCTTATCTGTTTTTTTTTTCCTGAACAAATTCTGTATTTCTTCAATCTCATGTTCAACCTTATAACCATAGATATTATATTCCAAAGTAGACTGCTATGGAATGGCCTAAGAAAGTGACTTATTGATGATGGTGATGATGATGATGATGATAATGATTTCCATGCAGATCTCAAACTGTTTTTAATCAAAAATAAGTTAATAAACTGTAAACTTAAAGGGAGGTTACAGTTTCGGTTGAGATGAGGATTCAGGATAACAACTCTTCTCTTTTAATGATTATTATTATTATTTTTTTTTTTTAGAAAATGAGAAACCTTTGGTAGAATATAAGAAAAACACTCATAAAAGCAATAAAGGTCATTTGATGAAAAGTGGTTTACTAATTAAATGTTAATTCCACCATAATATATCTGTTCTTCTTTTTTGTTATTTAAAAAAACCCTGATTTTCTTCAAAGTAGACTATAAATTCCTATTACAATGGTTGTTTGCAATAATTGTATGCTCTTTTACATTTTCATAAAGTGGCTTTTTAAATATCTCTAATAAAGTTAAAAGTTGAAATCTCGCCCTTAACCAATACTGTCATACCATGTCTTTAAATATGTTTCAACTGTATACATTTATAATTATTAGTATTTGTGTGTGTGGGGGGGGGGGGGTACAGTCATTCTGTCTATGCGCTTGTAACGATGGGATAAACCTTAATACGATTGACTGGATGAGATGGACTCTGCTTAATCCCAAGAAAATAATCTATTGTTTGCATTATGGTATTTTTTGTTTAGTGATTCAAGTAATGTTGATTGTGTAAATGACATTTCATACATACTATTGATGCATGAAACGTAAACATATCGGTAAAACATGTGTACATACGCAGGTCAATATCTCACAGATTACTTTAATAGATAAGAATATAGGAGTGTAACATATTAAACGTGATTCGAACTGGCTCTCAAACTGGTAGGTCAGTCTGTGTAAAAAGTGAAATTGCATGCATCAGTGAACACATGAAGAGTTTGTTCGCAAAAACCGATAAGTTCATATTTGCCAAATGGAGATATTTGCTATCAAAGGTCAAGAATAATACGGAGAATAATAAAAAAAAAGAATTGCTTCTTTTGACAATAATTTCAAAGATGTACCTTTACACGTAGTGACCAATATATCATTTAAAAGGTATTATTTTGTACTTTATGACACAGACCGTACCTCAAAATCTTCAAAAATGGACTTATCGGTTTTTACGAAGAAACTCTTCACATATTTTCTTCCAAAGCGCAAAAGTACAATTTGCCGGAAAAAAAAAATGAACAAGTTGTCATACTTGTGTCAGTGTTCTTTCAGAAAACAAGAGACGGATTCAACACAAAAAGAATGTATTGAAAAAATAAACTAATGATCTCTTAAATGTCCAGTAATATAAGAAAGAGATGATACATGAAGTTCCAAAAACAGACAATGGCAGTAGCAAGGACAAAACAACAGGGAACAGAGTCAGAGACAGGCATAAACTCTTGGGAGCACTGCCATCCAACTACCTGTTGACATTAGGAACAATACAACATATTTTAGGTTCAAAGTTCAGTGGATCTATTAAACAATTTCAAATGAATTTGTTAAACTACATGTAAAACATTTATTTGATGTTATGTAGATTGGCCAGCCTACTTTAGTTTTGAGTGTTCTGTGTGGTGCGGTTGTGTATGGGGGTGTGAGGGTGTGCATGTGTGTGTGTTAGCGTGTTTATGGTCTCCTTTGTATGTAGGTTTATATGTTGCCATTGTATATTTGTTTGTTTGTTTGCTTTCATTTCTGCATTCAATCAGATGCAATATGAATGCAAACTTCAAAAAGTACAAAGACAAAGAATAACAAGTGCAGTGAAATAAATCGATAAATCGATATATAGGCCCTACATTATGATTGTTGTGATATATACTTGCCATGTCGTAGTGTTAGTGTGTAAACTTACGTGGCACCTTGGTCTGCTGTCGGTGGTTTCAGTGACTGATCTGAATGTTCTCTCAACTGATTATTATGATGGGGAATGTCACTTTACATCATTGGAGGTTGGCCTTTGTGCTGCTGAGTCCCAACTTGTTTGTACCTTGTATAGAGCATAACTCACAAGCCTTGTTTCTTTCGGGGTCCTAAACACCATGTAAATCTTTGTATCCGCGATTTGTGTTATCTTGTTATTTATGTTTGGTTTTTGAATAAATTGACATTCATTCATTCATTCATTCATTCATTCATTCATTCATTCATTCATTCATTCATTCATTCATTTATTCATTTATCCACGGAGTCGTGAATACGGACTTCCGGTCCTAAATAATGACATGAAGGATGATACGTTACTGGGACTAAAAAGCAGCCATCAGGCCCTGATGCTCCTACGAACATCACGATCTGATATGTACACGATATATTGCACTATATGGCATCATCAATTTATATTGTATTTCTCTCTCAGAGATGTTTCGATGCTAGAATACAATCATAAGATTTAAAGAAAAAGATACATTCAGTAAGGAGGAGACGTGCCTATAAAGCATGGTTTAGATTTGTATATCATCTTCAATGTAAATCATATTATAATCTCCACTTTCTACAGACTTTGGAGCCTCGGACTGTACACATTATATGAAGAGTTTGTTTGCAAAAACCGATAAGTCCATATTTGCCAAATGGAGATATTTGCGATTAAAGGTCAAGAAAAATAAAGAGAATAATAAGAAAATGTTTGCTTCTTTTGACCATAACTTCAAAAATGTACCTTTATATGTAGTGACCAATATATCATTTAAAAGGTATTATTTTGTACTTTATGACAGAGACCATACTTCAAAATCTTCAAAAATGGACTTATCGGTTTTTGCGAACAAACTCTTCATATGTTATTATATCTTTATCATTTTAAACAAGTGAGGTATGAAAACACTCTTTCACCGTACGTGCACTATTCGGGACTGCACGCAGTATAAACCGAAACTGCATTATATCATATGAGGTTGGACTTTGCCCGCGGGGAAAAAAATAACAATACCATGCTAAAGGTATATATAATTTACAATTTGCAGAAGAAACAAATACCCAGCATTAGTGCTTTAAAATAGTTCTAAAATGTGAAGTACGGATAGAAACAACCACTGTAAAAAAATTGAATCCGTTCAATCGATGTAAAGTATTATTAAATATATACAAAATGTGAACAATACGTTATAATAAGATGTTTCCAGACTAAACCGTCTGGAGTTATACGGTTTAATGAGAAAAATACAGATACAGTATTTCCCTATATTTAAGCCTTTATTGCCACAAAAAACAACAACAATGTATATGGTAGGTAACGGAGGTATTTTGTGATACAGCAGACCTACACATATCAATGATACATGATATCTTGAACATTGTTTTTTAGATTCCTGTTAACAAAGGTAAATGGACCTTTAAATAATAATTGGTTGTGATACGAGCATTATTCCAACCCGCGATCGAAAGTTACATGCGATCAAACACATGTTTTTTTTTTCCTACTTGAACTTTGGACTGTAGACACTTTCCTATGAAACGCCAATGCCAACTGCATGTTGCACGTCACCTGATCTGCAAGATAAATTTACCTCGACAAAGTAACAACACACTCCGCTTCCGCTTTGCAGGGCGGAGCGCCATGTTGATACTCCATTTCTACAAGACTCATGTTTGTCTCAAGTTGATTGAATAGAATTCTTCAGAATCAGTTAGAAATGGTTTTATCTTATGTCATCGCGGTAAGGAAGCATTGGATGCTATACTTAGTATGCACCATACAAATTTCAGTCCCCTCCGAAGAATTTTTTAATGAGAATAAGGGACCTTGCGCAGGGACACAGCCGCTGCAGCCAGGGAACTTGATTCAGGGATATCGTGATTCATAACCTGTTGTCTTATCTACTGAGCTACAACTCCTATAATTAATTTTAACGGTACTTTGTAAGTGATGGGAAGAATGTTGGCCATTTTCGGTGAAATGTTTTACAATGATTTTTTGACAGCCTTCTTGGACGTTTGGAACGAAACTTGCAGTCACCCTTCTACTAAACATCTCAGTCCTCAACTACCTATGATGGATAGAAGGTACGACATCAATCTTCTTCTAACATTGACCGCGTCAGCGTGTTGTGGCCCTACTACAGAAGGTAGGAATAACTCTTAATTATTCGTTTACGGTTGTCATGTGCCACAGTTACCAATGTCTTTTAGAAGGTATCATAAAGAATAGATAAAGAGGGTTATTGTCAAAAAGTGAGGACTTGACATCATTGAATTATTTAGCATAAAGCAGTTAATTTAACTTCCATAACCTTTATTCTCTATCCACAGAAGTAAAATAATTATACCAAAAATTACCAAGGATCCTGAGTACACAAAAAATGACTGTATAAGGAAAAATAAGAGGTAGGCCCTAATTTACGGATTGACAGCATACTTACATCTGTTCAAATAGATTTAGTAAGTTTTGTTCGGTCAATTTCATACTTTTGTCATTAAAATTCATTTAGTGTGCATTCAAATTCACACGGCGCAAGCACACGAAAATATTCGGGTATTCAAATTCAGATTCCGAGCGATCAATTTCATTCGTGGGCGTTCTATTTCGTTTTCGTCAAATCAAATTCACGCTTGGGCGTTCAATGCGAGTGTTGCATTTCGTACTCGTGCATTCAACTTCAATAGATAGGCATGTGATAGTCCTGATGAGCTTGTTTAGAGCATTCAATATTTCATTTTCAGGCAATCAAGTTCCTACCTCGTGCAACTAATTTAACGAGCAAAATGGAGTAGACATTTTTTTTTTTTTTTTTTTGGTAAAAAAGGAGAAATGGCATACACAACCATTGAAGGCTTGCATACAGTGTAATAATGTTTGTTTAATGGTTTTATGGTAGTGCTTTCTTTGTTTTTCATCTTTAAAAAAATAGAGTAATTGTAACATCCAATCAGCAGTGCATCATAACAACACGGCGGCAATCGACTCATATTTCTTGATGATACTGCATGCTGACAACGCCCAAACAATGACCACATTAATAACAATGCATCAATTTATAGACAAACTGACACACAATCATCTCACATAGAACCACAAAAATAATTCAGTTGGGTAACAATACACAGCAAATAAGACGTAACAAACGTTCATGTTATCAGTTTCAATGTAGTCGAAACTGTTTTTATTCCCCCAAAGGTGTCGACCAACCTTGATAATTATGCTCGTCTTTAGGCCTATTGTTTTTTTAGTTTGTTTGTTTATTTGCCTGTTTGCTTGTTTCATTTTCCATCTAAGAAGATGGCTGGGAAGCACATATTCAGCTGCAATAGTTGGTCTTCCACAGGGTCCAGTTTGATGTACAGTGTAGTGGGACCACTTCCCCTGGTTAAACACCCCCACCCCCTCTTTGCGATGAATGAATGAAGTGGGATATTTTATATGCGTGAGTTGTGACTCTCTCACACATGGGACCCCCACTTTATGTTTTATGCGAGGGACATCTGCTCGTATATTTATTTTCACAAAGCCCAAGTTCAAAATTTTCAATGAAGAGGTGGGCCTCTACTTGCAAAATGAATAGCCTTCATCATAGATCAATACATGTTAAAAGCTCAATGAAGAAGATACGCATACACGGCACCAAACTAACTAGACTCAGGACTTCTTTTAAGTTGAAGGCAGTTATTTTGACAAGGTTGCCTATTTACAAATTTGAATGACCGACGAGATTTTATCGTCGGCTTGACATGAATTCAAATGCTCGTTGCTGAAATGCTTTCTCCTCTCTTAAAGGGACTGGGGAGGAGTGTTGGAACCCAAAATGCAAAAGTACTATTTCATGAAGTGAAACAGGCAAAAACAAGGGCCAATGCCTATGAAAGGACTAAGCAATGAAAAAGAATCGATGAAAAATACGGCATTATGAAGATATCTATGATTTTGTGAAGAGCGTTACATGTAACGCTTGTCAAAATCACAGGGGGTCGGCTAAGAGGCTCTCCGTTCACGTGTTGTTTTTGCCTCCCTCTTTTGTCCGATTTTGGCACAGCGTTGATTTGTTGCCTTCTCCTCGGCGAAAAGCAAGCCCAAGATAGAGTGTACAGCTGTACATCGACGCGCCGCGATCGCGAGGCGAAACCCGGGTGCCTGTTCACTGGCTAGCGAGCGTTATCGGTGCATTTCCCGGCATCCGCCCGGCAGCTAGCTAGCACGGGTCCGCTCGAACTCTGCTGGCTGCGTATATAGGCCTACTTACCGTACCACTCCATCCACACAACAATGGAGCAGCAGGAGGAGAGCGAGAGATCTGTCTCCAAGAAGAGGAAGACCATGAAAACCAGTGCCAGAGTATGGAGATGGCGACAGAAAAATAAAATGAAGTCAATCCCAATTCCCCTCAAGACACTAGGGGCTGAACGACAGAGATGTCATTTCACTTCTGCTGGATCGGTAATAAATTTGTGAAACTCGGAAGACTTCATTCAGTCCAGTGTGAGTAACAGTTAACTTCAGTTAGGACCTACAATGTTAGTGTAACATTGCTGATAGAGATGTCACTTAGAGGATCTACACACACTAAAGAACTATTGTTATGAGTAGGCCTAGATTAGTAGTTTTGTTAGGTGTCCTATGCCCCACCCGGAAAGAGTTCCTTATGTCCCCCCCCCACCAACTTGCACAAAACAAACAAACTAGGCCTACCATTCCTTTTTACCGATAATAAACTAAATAAAGGTTATGCCATTTATGGGAAGACTTCCCATATTATTAAACCTTTATTTAGTCCACCATTAGCAAAAAAAAAAAAAAAAAAAAAAAAAACCAACAACAGCAACCTATCTAACCATTATTTGTGCAAACTAGTGGGGGGGACATAAGGAACTCTTTCCCCACACCCTAACTTGTTTCTATTATGGTAAACTAAAAGATATATCACAATTTGCCTGAGATTTTACTCACATTTGAAGAAAGGCCACATGCAGATTCACAAAGCCAAAGGTGTACCGGTATTCAGAATGCGATTGAGGTAGTATGGTAGGTATCCTAGACCAATGTTCTACCATTCCTAGTCCGAGGCCCTTTTTCTCTGCCAATATATTAGATAACTGGATTTTTTTTTTTTTCTGCGTAATGACATATCTCAAATTTGGCTCAACAGTTCTCCTTTTTGAAATGTGCTTCTGGCAATTGCACAAAATCGCTGTTCACATTAAGAAATGGCACGCTAAAATGTTTTGCTTGTAAATACGCGAATTCCTATTTTACCATATTCTGGATTATGTTGCCCTATTCTACCTTCATGTCAAATTATGGGTCTCAAAATTTCGAAATAAGAAAGTTACGACACTCATCAGAACTGCCGTTTGTTACAAATCGGCGATAGGCGAGAAATCCATTTTACGAAACGACACTGAATGAGTGAAAGTGTCAGCGAAGACCTGCGTAGAGTGATCATCTGGTCACTCTCGGTTTTTACAAATAGTTTGTGGAGAGTCAACCGTGTATATGTTGTCACGGCAGCTATGATCGCGGACCAAAAACGTGAATTCACATGTTTGGTAAGGTACCTAATTATTGTCTCCGGTACACATGGCATTGCAAAAATGTTGATTGAAGTGTATCTATTGTGCGTATACATAAGTGGCTAATGGTGAATGGCGTATATGCATTGCAGCGCAGTTCACTCAGTCCCTAGTGTAGTGGTTAATGGTGTATGCTTTATAACACAGTAGGTGCTAGTTGTTGAGAAAGGTCTGTCAGATATTATTGTGGCAAATGTGGGTATCTTTTGTAGGGCAACAGCCAGCATCACATTCAAGGACCATCCTGACTAGGCAGCTCAGTGAAGCCAGTGACATCCCCTCTCGTCAGTTGAGACCAGCCCTCCCAGCTACCGAGCTTGATGTCAGAAGCCAGTGAAATTCCCTCTCGTCAGTTTCGACCAGCTACCCAGCTCGGTGAAGCCAGTGACATCTCCTTTCATCAGTTGAAACCAGCCCTCCTAGCTAACCAGCTTGATGAAGCCAGTGACATTTCCTCTCGTCAGTTTCGACCAGCTACACCCAGCTTGGTGAAGCCAGTGATGTCCCCTCTCATCAGTCGAGACCAGCCCTCCCAGCTACCCAGCTTGATGAAGCCAGTGACATCCCCTCTTGCCCATTGAAACCAGCCCTTGCACTGGTACAAAAGGTTTGTACAAACTGTCTTTAATTACCTGGTACATTTTGTTTTAATACACCTAGATCCAACAACTGTTTTGAACCTGCAAATGAAAATTAATGTTGATATTTAGTAAACAAAACATCAATAAATTGTTCGATTTAACTCTGTGTTCCCAAACGATGCTGTTATTATTCTTGCTGTAATAATTGATAACATTTTTTTTTTTTTGAACCCATAGCTGTGGTAGTGGTTAATAAGATTATGGTTGTCTTGATCATTACTTTTAGGGTTACAAGTTACATAGTTTGTACATTGCAGCCACATATAGGCCTCCTATATGATTGTATCTTGAATTACAGACTCCCAGATCCCATGCATGTGGCTGGATTTAAAGACATAGGCCCTATATGAGCTTGTATACATAGGGCCTACTTTGTAGATGCACAATGAGAGGCTGAGGTCATCCCGACGTCATGTGCAGTGTCAACTCATCAAAAATTTGGCTAGGGTTTGTAGGTCTTATTTTCCTTTTTGCTATTTAACTTCTACAGTAGACAGTCTATTTCTAACATATTTCATGGAGTTTTCTCTGTTGCATATATGTGAGCACTACAAGATATAACTACCTGGTAGACTCTACACTGAAATAAAAGGGATAGCAAGTTCTGTGACTAAATTTACAGAGTGGTGAAGAACTAATGCGACTATCCTAATTGTAAGTCAGTGTTAATGCCTTTCATTGTGTCTGATATACAGATGAACTCCTGTCCAGATGCCCCTGTGAAATGGAAAAGGAAAAGTTTGTGAATGCCGTTGCCTTCTCCAAATAGTTGTGGAGGAAAATGCTACTCTGAGGAAAGGACTTGGGTCAGATTGAAGTGGATCAAAACCTGGTGAGAGTGCTGACAGATATTGATTTTATCAGAGCCTGGGCAGATGTTAGTAGAAGATAACAGGTTAGATGATGAAGACGTCCCTTTGGCATGCATATTTAGGAATTTTTATGTAAATATCATAAATAAAGTGGGCTACTAAGTATTTTCATTGGACTTTCAGCATCTAACATAATTACTTTCATCGGTACTAAACTTGTCATTGCTTGAATGTTAGTCATTAAAGAGAATATTTACTATGTGTAATACTGAATAGTTAATTGAGTCTATATGAGTAGTAAAATAATTTTTCATTGTAAATGTGTAGTAGTTACTATATTACCAACATTCAGTCATTAGATGAGAGATCAATAGAATGTGCTTGTTGGCCTCTATTGCAGTGGAACAGCTAGCATCACATCCAAGTGCCATCCCAGATATCCAGGTTGTTGAAGCCAGTGACACCCCCTCTCGCCAAATAAGACTGCCTCTTCTAGGCTACGCAGCTCAGCAAGACCTGTGACATTCATCTCGCCAGTGGAGACCAGCCCTCTCTACCACCAAACTCAGTGAAACCAGTGACATCCCCTCTCATTAATCAGAACCAGCCCTCCCAGCTACTTACATGTAGCTCCATGAAGCCAGTGACATCCCCTCTCATGTTCTTCTTTGTGGCTGGCAAATGTTTGAAAACTGAACTTGGATGACGTCAATATCATAATTATGTTGAGTGCATCCAAGTGATGGCAATGATAATAGCTCTGACACCAGCTCTTCCTGTAGGCCTACTGTCAATTTATGCCTTCATTGTGTATAATAGCAAAAGACATGTTAGTAATGAAAAAGCTGCACCTTTGTACCAGGATTGTTGGGGATTCTGATAAATGCACATTGAACATGAATAACATCAATTCCAATCATAGACCTACATTCATGTGAAGGCAATACTAACTGATATGACACTACATTCATATTTCTGAACTCTCTATTTCTGTCTTTTCTGTGAGGTAACAACAAACATGTTAGTACTCAAATGTGTGAATCAGAATGAAACATTGAATTGATTGCATAGAAAATTTGTTCTTGCCCCATGTGACAAGTAGGGAATATAAATCCTGTAAACTCCTAAACTGCATGTGCTTAAATTGTTACTGGAAACTGAAAGGGCTGCAATATCCAGGCACAAAGTGTTTTGTCCTTTTATTTTTTCATTTGGTCTTTTTTCCCCCTGTGTTTCCCAGGTGTTTCAGTGGTGAAAAGCTACAATTACTCCGTTACAATAAAATATTGCATCAGTGTTTTAAAGTGAACTTAAGCAGGGCTGTCATGCACAGCAGTGTACATCACTGAAAGGGCCTTTCACACATTTCATTATTGCTCTAATTGTTATTATTATTATTACTACTACTACTATTGTTGTTATTGCTAATGTTTTTATTACTATCATCATCTTCATAATGATTATTATCCTCATCATCATTTATGTGATCACTGATATCATGCCATGTGTTACATTCAAGTGGCACAGCAGATCCTACACAGTAGCATTGTCCATCAGCATTTTGGAAGACACTTTTCAGCACATAATTTTGTGATAACTCTATCAAATCACGTTATTATGAGGACAATATTTTTGTGGTAAATGGAGTTTGTGCCCTTGTAATATTCATTGCATCTATATTTTATAGCCAAAAAAAGGTATGAATTTTGATAAACAAATGTGTTGGAAGTACTTCAAACAAGATGTTCAGTTTTCATTCACATAGATATAAAAATACATTGTAATATACATTTTGGTAGGTCCGTACATGATGTTCTACTGATATAATTGTATACGCTAAAACCCTAAACTGAATGTGTTTTGACAATGCAATATGTAGAAGGTCTCCACACTGAAATAGTATAGTGTTCTTTGTACTTGAAGTCATTAAACCATGTGACATTGATTCTTGGACCTTCACTTAATTTTTTTTCCCTGCAAATGTGCAAGTTATTTGAAAGTGGTTGCATTTGTTAGGTTTTTTTAATTTACATGTTATATTATTGTTATCATAATTGTTCAATATGATAGGAGTATAATGTGTAGATGCCAAAATTGACTAATGACAGAATGCTGAGCAGTGTTTTTTTTTTTTTTTTTTTTTTTTTTTTGCAAATGACTACCTTACCTGTGTAAATTGGCAATCTTTGCTATACAACTATTTCTATTATGACATTTCATATTTAAAAGATATAGGCCTACATGCAAGTCGTCAGCACAGGATTTTGTTATCTCTACATTGTATATCACATCACATTACTGTGAGAGCAGTTTCTACATGTAGCACATTTGCAATTAGAACCTGTGCTCATGATGCAACACCAAATGTGTTTAATTACTGGTACACATTTGATTTATGTCATGTTATTCTTACTTATGTTTTGACCTGTCTGTTTTCCCTCATTTTTCATCTTTCCTTTCGTCTCTTCCCTGTGCGCTTAGAAACATTGTATTAAGCGCATTACAAATGTAATGTATTATTATTATTATTATTATTCATGCAAAGATAAAAGAAAATGTAAAGTCAGTGTACCCTGGTACACACAACTTCTAATGTAGGTCCCATGTACACATGCAATTTTTATGTACACATGAAATTTGTATATGTATGCATGGTAGTATAACGTACAGTGTAAGTGTAGGGATTTACTTTGAACCATTTATTATAAGTGTATCCCCCCTTCTGTTATAACAGGTACCACCCCTCTACACATAAATACGTCAACCCACACATACAGTAGTATTCACATTTACATTCATCCACGCATCCCACCTATCACAGACACACCACATATCACATGACATTTTCCACTCTTTCACTTCTCACCCATTGTTCCCTGTAATACTGAAATCATGCCTAAATCACCCACGCCTACACACCATTTACATATTATGAATATTTAGTTTTAACCTTTGTTTCCTTATTTGCATGTTTTGTTATGTTGATTTTGTATATGAATATTTGTTACAACCCACATTTACATGTAAACCCATGCCAAATTATGTGTAGAATAAACTGGCTACAAGTTAGTTAGCCAAGGGACTCCTTCCAAGGAACACATGTGTGCTGCCCTAGTTTGCTTTAAGTGTGACGAGTGCTAGAGAGCTAAGCGAACCCGAGCCCTACATAAGAAATGTGTTAGATTTTTATTCACTGAAATATCAGAACAAGATATTTATTCCTGTGTAGGTCTAATTGTTAAGCATCAATTTACCACTGAGAAAAAAAAATGTGTTCTGATGATAAAAACCTAATCAGATTTCTAGATAAAACTGAGTGAATGTTGTTGGCCTATGTGGAAATAATTGACTTGAACAGATTATTTCTTGTGTCTTTTCGCCTTGTAGGTGAACGAGACATATTGCATCATGCATGGTTGCATTGCATGATGAATAAGAAAATGTGTAAGGTAGCCTCAGAAATTGCTGGATTAGTTATTAGACTATTACAGGTGTCACATTATTCAATTTCAATTTCAATTTATTTTCGTATTTCTCGATGGAAAATACATGGTATATAACAAAATATAATACAGAATGTCCAGCTTGGATATATACATGACGAAATAGGAATACAAAAGTAATACATAACGGTCGATGTGTCATTTTCAATCAAAGTAAAGGATGCGAAGAGAAATACGATGGAACCTACTAAAAAGCAAAGCTTGTTGAGTGTAGGTCCCAACAAAAGCCTAGTAAGGGGAACAGGATGAGGAGCACGGGTACAATTAAGACCAAAAGTAAGGATAAATAAAAGAGAATGACTATTACTCGAGGCTCAGAAGATTCTTCTCACATGTATTTATGTGTGTGATAAAATGAGAACAAGTAACCACATGCTGCACACTATAGCAGTTGCTCTAAAAGCAATTTTGACATGGGAGTGATAATGACGTGAATACTTAAGTACTATATAATTTTAGGGTTTAAACATTCCGGCTTCCATAGACACGGGGAAAGATTTGAAAAATGGAGAACATGAGTCAATTGCAATTCCCTTATGTGATATACCAGCCAGCTGCAATGATGCATAAAAGAAAGGAAAGAAAGAAAGGAGGGGAAACTATGCGACACGACCAAGGTCTTACTAGAAGTGGAAGGAAAAACACCGATGGGAAGGAATTTGAGAGAGCATGCAACTAAAATGTATATGCATGAGTCTGTTCACATGGCAACAACCGAGTAGTATAATAGAGCAGCCATCAGCATAATAAAAAGGAATTTTAGTGCACTTGTGTGTTGTAGCTATTCAATACATGCTGTCTGAGTTTACGCTTAAAAGATGATAATGACAGACAGCTTTTAACCTCTGTTGGGAGATCATTCCAATATTTAGGACCTGTATACATAATTGTGTTTTTAGCGAAAACTGTTCGAGTTCGTGGAAGGTGATAAGCGTCACTCTGGCGAGTTGGATAGTGGTGGACAGAATTATTTCTTATGAACATCTGTAAAAAGACACCAGGAAGATCTTTTGAGGAAAATTTATACATAAAAATACCTAAATTATAACCAAACAAATCTATCAGTTTTAAAATCTTATTTTTCTGAAATAAAGCGTTAGTGTGAGATAAATACCCAGCATGGTTAATAATTCTGATCGCTCGCTTTTGAAGAAGAAAAAGTGAATCCAGTAAGTATTTAGATGCGTTACCCCACGCAAGAATTCCATAATTAAGATATGGGGAAATCATGGTTGAATATACAATCTGCAAAATATGGTTGGGCAAAAAATGTTTCAGTCTGTTTAGGATTCCTGTATTTCGTGACAAAATTTTGCTTAAAAAATTAAAGTGAGTTTTCCAGGACAGGTCACTATCGATGTAAAGTCCTAAAAACTTTGTACTATCTACTCGGGTTAGGTTAATATCATTAATCTTAACATCATCAGGAATAACTTGCAAGGAATTGCTAAATAACATATAATGTGTTTTATCAACATTTAATGATAACTTGTTAGCGTAAATCCAGGACTGAACAGACTTCAATTCATTATTCATTATACTTACAAGGGTATTGGGATTGCGGTGAGACAGAAATAGATTTGTATCATCAGCGAAACAAATAAAAGAAAGAATCTGTGACGAATTTTGGAGATCGTTGATGTACAGGATGAATAAAAGTGGGCCAAGAAGAGAACCCTGGGGGACACCGCAAGAAGTTGACGTCATACCTGACTCATAGCCATTTATGTAAACGAATTGTTTTCTGTTTATGAGATAGTCTTTAAACCACTCTAAAGCCCTCCCACGGATACCGTAATGGCTTAACTTATAATGCAAAATATGATGGTCAATGGTATCAAAAGCCTTCGAAAAATCGAGAAAAACACCGATGGTGTGGGAAGCATCGTCTAAAGCATGAGCTACTTTATCAATGAAGGCTAATAATGCGTGAGTTGTGCTATGCTGTTTTCTGAATCCAAATTGGAAATTAGAAAGAATATTGCAATTAACAAGAAATCTAAGAGTTCGTTTATAAACAAGCCTTTCAAGAATTTTTGAGACTGAGGTTAAGAGAGATATCGGGCGGTAATTACTCACAAATTCTTTTGGACCCTTCTTGTATATGGGAACAACTCGAGCGATTTTCATATTATCTGGGACTTTGCCACTAGATAAAGATTGATTGAAAATATAAGTGAGTGGAGAAATTATTTCATTTATTATATTCTTCAAAAGAAAAGCCGAAATACCATCATTACCTATACTTTTCTTAATATTTAGGTTATCAACAATTTCTTTGATTTCTTCTTCAACAATAGGAATGAAAAACATGGTTTGTACATTCCTGTCTTTTAAAAAAGAATGAAAAGTTGTCTGGGTATTTGGTATTTTGCTAGCAAGATCAGGTCCTAAGTTAACAAAGTAATCATTAAATACATCGGCCATTTCCTGTGGATCATCAACTTGATGACCGTCATTCAAAATATGAGTAGGGGAATTTGTAACAGTGCTAGATTTCAAAGCTGTGTTTATCACCCTCCACGTACTCTTAATGTCAAACTTGCATTTTTCAAACTGATTTGCAAAATACAGTTGCTTGGCTAAGCGCAACGAAGAAGTAAGTACATTACGGTAACGAATATAACGGGATTTAGTTACATCATTTGGAGATTTTCGGTATCTGTAAAACAATTTATTCTTCCTATTGATAGACCTAAGTAGGGACTTTGAAATCCATGGTTGTTTTGGTACTCTCTTATAATTCGATCTGAATCGTCTAGATAAGGGTATATAAACATTACACATATTTATAAGGATGTTCATAAAAACATCAAAGGACGAATTTACATTTCTTTGGTTATAAACAGAGGACCAATCAACTGACCTCAATCCCTCTCTAAGTCTATCAAGATTACATTCGGACATATCACGAGAACCTAAGTTAAGGGTTGGCATTTTCCTAATAGAAAACTGTGGTACAAGCGCATATATCGGGAAATGATCGGTGATATCAGAAACTACAATACCAGAAGTAACATCAGTAAAAACGTTATTAACGAATATATTATCAATGAGAGTAGAAGTAGCATCAGATATCCGAGTAGGTTTCCTGATAAGAGGAATGAAGGATTTTGACAACATGAAATTAAGAAAATCTTGACTGCATAAATCGTCATTACAATTTAAAAGATTTATATTAAAATCACCCATAATGAAGCATGTCTTATTATCAAAGTAATCATTAGAGAGAAGATTGTGAAACAGCTCAGTGAATTCATTAAGGTTGGAATGTGGAGGTCTATAAATTTCCCCAAAAATGATTTTCCCCTTAGTAGGGGTCATCACCTCAATAAAAATACTCTCAAGGCATTCAGCCATGATACAATATTCATTTAACAGTTTATGGTTTAAATTTTGCGTGACATAAAAACCAACACCACCACCTCTTTTGGTAATCCTGTTGTTGGTAACTAATTTGAAACCGTCTATGGTAAATAGAGAAGAAGGTGACGTTTCCTTGAGCCAAGTTTCACTGAGACCAATTATGCTGTGTTTAAATTGTAATTCGTTAAGAAATACAAGTAATTTATCAAAATTTTTATTGAGGCTTCTTATATTGAAATGTGAAACAAAAAGCTCGTTAGAGTGTGAATGAGAAAGTGTAATCATTTCTTTTTCCAAGTGATAGTGAGAAAGTTGGCCTTCATTTCGAGCAGACGCATCATTAGCGTCAAAATCAAGCTTCAGATCTTGGGTTTCTGTGTTTAAAGAAGTAACAAAATCGGAGTCTTCACCTTCTCTATCATAAGAATGTGAGAGGGAATTCAGTGCAGCTGGCTGATAATCGTTTATATCACTATCTATAACAGAAGAAGAAATAGCGTTTATGAACTCATCCATATTCAGAAGTGCACAAACACGAGTTGAATAATGAGTTGTTTACCAGAAATACATGTTCATGACTTAGATTACCGTATGTCTCTTGGAAACGAGTTACAAAAACAACATTCAGTTGGCAAGCATATGCATACCACACTGCGTTCACATGAGGTAATGACCTTGCAGTTGGTAATAACTGGAATGCACAGTGAATAATGAAACCGTGTTCTCTAGGGATGGACAAATACAAAATGTCGAGGGACAGACGGAAAATAAAGGAAAATTCCGTGTGACGTAAGAAGGAAGCGTCATGAGTGATCTGTGTCACAAACACAAGAAGACGCGGAGTAAGGAGAAATGTACAAGCTCTTATGTGGCATAAGATTGTAGTAGAAAAAGCAGGTGGATAAATTTGTCTGAACATATCAAGCACAAACGAGGACATAAAGCTTTTTTCAAGAATAAAGATCAGAGTGAGTTTTTTTGAAGCCATGTTATGGGTGTGCGGAAAATTGCAATCAGAGAACATGTATAACAACGATAACGATATGAAGATTTGGCTACAAGAGTTTGCAGACATGTGGTTTAGCATAAAGCCGATCGAGAAGACCTGGGATGCATGCATGGACAATGATTTCTGGTTGACATAATTGTTACGAGGTTGCAAAGTAAGAATTGACTGATACGCATTCTTACAGAAAAGTAGATCCAAAATTATGTACAAAAACAACAATGGCTCTAGCTTTGAGCATATTAGTATACAAAAATACGCAATCAAGAAAAGGCTCAGGACAAACATAGTTTCGTAAACCGGGTTCCGCGGTTTTACGGCCACCCACCCTACCCTCCGGTCTAATTAGAAATGCCAATTAAGCCATACTAATTGCTAGGAAGTTGGAGTTTTTGACTAATAGAAAAAGGGATTCGGCTGAAATGAGGCTACAAAAATGCAGACATAAGGAGAGGAGTCGAGAGACTCCTATATCAGAAAAGAAGTTGTGACATAGTTTATATAGGTGAAAAACCTTGTAGACATTCTGAGGCGACTGAGGTTTGATATGTGACTTTGGAAAGGCCGTAACTATACATCAACCACTGACATCAACACACTCAATACCTAGCAGGCATTCTGGGGACTATTAAGCTTGGCTCTGTGACATTGGAAAGGCCTTAACTATACATCAACACACTCAACACACAGAAGAACAGTGTGTTAAAAGAACCAACTGTATCAGCTTGATAATGTAACGGATGTAGTAATTTTATGGCACTTCGTGATAGTCAAAATGATACACGACAGTAGAGAGTTGAAAAAAACTTCATCGTCGCACAGTATTGCTCATCAGAGGCGATACTGTTGGAAATAATCAGTTAACGGTGTTATTATTTACAGTAAATGGATAAGGGGTTACAAAGTAAGGATGCTAGCACAAATCGAGATCTTCGCTAACCGAAAGGTATCTATTAAAGTATTTTAGGTAAATTAGATCACAAGAGAAAAGATTCACATGAGCAAAAGGTTAATCCTCATACAGGTTCCATCTGGAGGTACCCTTTTCCTTCCAGTGTAGCAGCACATTACAGCCGACAACTGAGATTTTCGTAGAGACGTGCTTCTCTTTGCGTAGGTTGTAGGCAGCTTTAGCCAGGACGCTCCTTCTGGCTTTCAAAGCTGGAGGGAGGTCTGTGCGGACTGTGATCCTACGCGGGTTCTGGTCCGCGGTGGCGGCGTGAGATCCTTGTGGTCGTCGCTGGCGTTGACGGTCTTCGAATGCGGTCAGGATTTTGTTGCGATCTCTCATGTACACAAACTTGGCAATGATAGCGCGTGGAGCTGAGTCATGGGACGGACCTCCGCTGGCCTGGTTCGCAGCGTTGTCACGGCGTGGGAGGCGGTGGGCATTAACCAGGGCAATGTTGTCAGCGTCCCCAATCCCAAGATAGGAGAAGGTATCCCGAAGGACGTCGTCAACGTGCTCATCCTGGGTTTCAGCAACACCATAGAAGAGAAGATTTGTACGTCTACCGTGGATCTCCATGAGTGTCAGCTTTTCCTGTAGCCTGTTGATTTCCTCCGCCATCTTTTTTTCCATTTCTGGGATTTTCCTCTGCTCCAGCTCCGTAATCTTATCTGAGTTCATTGTGACAGAATCCTCAAGGTCGGAGATCTTTTTGTTGATATTATTATTCAGTCTAGAAGACTGAAAATGATCTGATTCCCAACATTTTTTGTGTGTATCTGTGAAATAATTCCAATTAACCCTATTCATACAGAAAAAAAGGTAGGCCTAAGCCATACCAATGACCAATTTTCTAACCTATTCAGTGCATGTGTCAGTTGTGAAGAAAATCATCCACAATAAATGTTAATACAACTAAGTCACATTTGAAATTATGAATACATGACAAGTTGTACCAGTAATAAAAATGAACTATTGGTTAGATCCAATGCAAGTTTAGATATAACATGGTACCTGGTACTTCTAGCCTACTTGTGTTTCAAATCTTTGAAGAACTAAAAAAAAAAAAAAAAATGGGTTTGCCATGAAGATTGCATTTCTTGACAATGTGCATGAAAAGTTTAAGATATGTATTGAATGACATGTACATGTAATAACACAACCCGTTTGTGTTTCGTGTAATTGTAATCAATAATTGAGATTTCGTTGATTTTTTTTTTTTCTACGTAGCCCGACCAGGTCACCAGACGCCGTGCGAAGCACGGCAGCTACTGTAACTGCGTACTGGGCTGTGTCCTTACCCGGAAAAGTTTCTACGTACAGCTACAGGCACAGCCCAGTCGATCGCTGTATAAATAGCCCGGCGTCTGGTCGGGCTACGTAGTACCGCGTTCACCTATCCCGCTTTCGGTACTCGTACTTCTCAATGAAGAATCTTGTAATGGAGTTTGATGGCTTTTAGGATACGTAGCCTACCGAGTCTTCCGACGATAGAACTATCTCTCATAGTATCTTGGAAGAAGGACATGTGAATCAGAATCGGAGGATCTAGGAGTCCTTTGATTTTAGGTTATAGCGCTCTCATCAAATGAAAACACAACGCGAACTCATACACTCGTACACAGCATGCAAGATCGTACAGCTAGCTAGCTAGCTCTCGAGCTTGCACTGCTGCGAGTTTATGGCAAGTGTATGATGCGGCCAGCGCTCGCCGCCGCGCCCATAGGCACAGCCAGCCGTCGAACGGTCAGAGCTAGCTTGCTCTAACGTGCTCTAACTACTAGCTGTAGTTCCGCAGCTCACTCGGCATGTTGGCTTGATTTCGCTGTAAGTTGGCTTGATGTCCGCAGTCAACAAGCAGTATTCCGCAATTCAAATACGTATCGCCATCGTATCGAAGGATCTTTTTCCAGAAAAGTATGTTTTGTTTTTCGCTTTTTAAAACATTTGAGAAGATTTCGATTTCCAAGATATTTTGACACATGTTAAGTTAAATATCTACCTTTCATTTTATACCCAAAACACCTTCTCTTTCGCATGTTTTGCACAACCGAACACTCCTCCCCAGGCCCTTTAAATGCCAATGCTCCGATGGTGAATTTGAATGTTCCGGTAGTGAATTTGAATGCTTCGATAGTGAATTTGAAAGACTGGATCTTGACTTTGATTGCTAATTTAGTGTGGAGTGCGTGGAATCGAATGCTCGGAACAGGAACTTAAATGACAAAAATATAAGATTAACCGGGAAAACCTAAAATAGGGTTTCCCTCCAAATTTCATCAGTTTTTTGTTCGATCTAACGATGGGATGATTCAAGTTCGAGAGTATTTGAATGATTGCCGAGATCAACATTCAAGAAGGTAACTAGCTCATTCAATTTAATTTCATTAGCAGGCGAGTTTATCAAATAAACGTGAGAAAGGGCGTTCAATTCAAAATACATGTAAAATTCATTCAAATTTCCATCGGCACCGCCGTGAAGAAGGTTAGGGAATTAAAATTCACGACAAGGAAAATAGGAAAATTTACAAACAATAGGCATATTTTGTTGTTGCATATATTCTTTGTAGTTACTCATCCGTTTTAATTAGAAAATTTAACCTACATCGAATTTGGATTTTTGCCTCGAACTATAGCTATACCTCGTATAGCTCCACTTTCAAACACATACATGTAAGTTTGGACATGACCTTTGCAATGCTACACGCTAAAGAGTTTATGGATATCTCAAATCTGGGACAGGATTACCGGATAAAACATTTGCCGACCAGCTAGGCTACATTTATAGCTATTACTCTTGTATTTTTTTAAAGTACATGTATACAGCTGAGTTGTAGCAACTCATGATATGGACACGAGGAGGGTAAGAATGGTATCAAAATTATGTTGATATGGGCATGTTGGAGTGGACATAATAAGAAGTTCTGGGTATGGTCATTCCCTAACTGTTACATCCATAGAGGGGGTGTAATTGAAAGTGGGAGAAAGGTGGACAGGAAAGAAATGGATGCGATAAAATTAATATGAACTGATCATATAAAACTTTGAAGTGAAAATTCAATTGCATAATCCAATATATCATAGTTAAAAGGGGACGCGTAGAAACACGTGGAACGTCTATCCAGCTGGCGCGAAAAAGACTGTCAACTGAGGGTTTAAAACCGACTGAATTTCTCTCCAAATCAATTAGAAAGAAGCTTTCAAAATGACATGATGTGTAAGTGACGGGTGTAAGAATTGAAATTAATTGTGTGAGTAGAGCAGTTATTAAAGTCGTTCGAATTTGACACGTTTGAAGGGCTTTTCATTTATTCGAATATAAATCTGATAAAACTGGGCGGGAAAACCTATGCTATCTGAGACAAATCATGGTCCCACTCTGTGGTATCCAAACGCTTCCGGGTCATTCAAGTTATATTCATGTACCATGGACCTGGAGGGGGGGGGGGTGGGTTCTCACCAGAGATTAGAAGGTTGGAGGGTAATTCACGACCACTGTCAGGGGCTATGGTACGGGGAAAGCACATCACAGAACCATCTGCGCAACACACCAAGATTCGAAAAGGGGCAACATCTTAGGCTAAATTGTGCATACGTGTGGGTGTGTTAATTGGGGGCGACGTATGTGTGTCATCGTGGATTCAGTGCTTTGTCCCCGAATTGGGGATTTATTGCCAATCAAGCAATCCGATAAAACAACGAAAATCAAAATCCATTGTAAAAACTCGAAGAAGCATTTTTTTTTGTTCAATAATTTTCATTTTCAAATGCCAAGATTTGCTAACATCATGAAATTCAGAATTCTGTGTTGAAATCTGGTTGTCCCAATATAGCCCTTTCAAATGGGCACGCAGAATAAAAAATACACTGTTAAATGTAAGAGAAGAAGCATTTTGGTAAAAACTGTAAAACTGAATACATCTTCATAAAGTTCCATAATAAATTATTTGCTGAATACTGTGATTAGGATTGGTAGTCTCATCCAAGCCCTATAATAAGATAAAACAATCACATCCGCTATAAAACATAGTAGAATTTTCGAGTATTAACAACTCCCCATAATTTTACATGCATTTGCATACATTTGCATAATTCATAAATTTTAGAATTCTTCATTGAACTTTGGTAGTCCCAACCAAGCCCTATAAGATAATATAAGCAGAATCAAAACCCACTCTTAAATTTCAATTCTGGAAAAAATCATACATTTGCATCATTTTATGAATTTCAGAATTTTGTGTTGGAGTTTCTGACTCCATACCTATTTTCATAACTCAGAGCAATCAGAAGCAAAATCGGCACAGAGAGGAAGCAAAATCGGCACAGAGGGGAAGCAAATCTTATTACTTTAAACACACTTACTATGCACACACGCACACACACAAACATGCGGTTTCATAGTCCTCTTAGACTACCGAACTGATTCGGCGGGGACGAAAACTGACTGCCCTTACATTTTTTTTTAATGATTTGAGAGGAGCAATAAGTTGGTAATTTTACTGAAATGTGCTGGTACCAAAA